>NC_056433.1:44898889-45205889 GCF_018296145.1 Oncorhynchus tshawytscha | reverse complement strand
AATGCTACTGTTAAGAATGCATTGACTGTTTAATACAGGGTTTTTTTCCCGGGGGGTTTTCTTGTTCAGAAAAGATGGATCGTTTTAGGCCTCATCCCATGTTTACGAGATTATGTTCACCTTTATAACTACATTATACACACCAACATGCAAGCTCTGACAGATTGAGATTGCTTCTTTAAAAGTCTCATCAAGACCTAAAGATGCCACAAGTCAACTTGACACTTCAAAAGCACAAGAGAAAAGATCTGCAGGATGTATGAAGGGGATATGCAGGGTTGGTACAGAATGGCCACGCTGATAATTTACCCCCAAGGTTTACAGTATCTAGCAAGTCGGAAATATCTCAGCTATCACAAGGAAAGTACAGGCCATTACAGGCCACGTAATATGCTAATAAGGAATGAGCTAATAGTGTTTTATAAGATCTGTCACCATTTCCAGCTTGGCCACTTCGAAGGCTTTCTTCTCCTCTTGCAGACGTCGTTTAGCTTCCCTCTCAGCCTGCTTCCTCAGCCTTTCCTGCCTCTCCTTCTCCGCCTCCTCAAACGTCATCTTCAGCTTCCCAGGAGTCACCTGTTCCTTCTCCGTGGGTTGCTCCTCATCCTCATCCTGCGTTGACCAAGACAGTCTACCTTAGAGACCACCATATCCACATGAAGTAGTGACACAGAATGGCTGTCATGAAAGATGAGATTTTCCTAGTTTCCTATAAACACCTACAGTGCCTTGCAAAAGTATACATCTCCCTTGGCGTTTTTCCTATTTTGTTGCATTACAACCTGTAACTTAAATGGATTTTTATTTGGATTCCATTTAATGGACATGCACAAAATAGTCTAAATTGGTGAAGTGAAATGAAAAAAATTACAAACAGAAAAGTGGTGCGTGCATATGTATTCACCCCCTTTGCTATGAAGCCCCTAAATAAGATCTGGCGCAACCAATTACCTTCAGAAGTCACATAATTAGTTGAATAAAGTCCACCTGTGTGCAATATAAGTGATCTGTCACATGATCTCAGTGTATATATACATCTGTTCTGTAAGGCCCCAGAGTCTGCAACACCACTAAGCAAGGGGCACCACCAAGCAAGCGGCACAATGAAGACCAAGGAGCTCTCCTAACAGGTCAGGAACAAAGTTGTGGAGAAGTACAGATCAAAAATATTGGAAACTTTGAACATCCCACGGAGCACCATTAAATACACTATTAAACAATTGAAATAATGGCACCACAACAAACCTGCCAAGAGAGGGCCCCCCTCCAAAACTCATGGACCAGGCAAGGAGGGCAATAATCAGAGAGGCAACAACGAGACCAAAGATAACCCTGAAGGAGCTGCAAAGCTCCACAGCGGAGATTGGAGTATCTGTCCATAGGACCATTTTAAGCCGTACACTCCACAGAGCTGGGATTTACGGAAGAGTGGTCAGAAAGAGCCATTGTTTAAAGAAGAAAATAACAAAACACGTTTGGTGTTCGCCAAAAGGCATGTGGGAGACTCCCCAAACATATGGAAGAAGGTACTCTGGTCAGATGAAACTGAAATTGAGCTTTTGGCCATCAAGGAAAACACTATGTCTGGCACAAACCCAACATCTCTCATCACCCCGAGAACGCCATCCCCACAGTGAAGCATGGTGGTGGCAGCATCATGCTGTGAGGATGTTTTTCATCGGCAGGGACTGGGAAACTGGTCAGAATTTAAGGAATGATGGATGGTGCTAAATACAGGGAAATTCTTGAGGGAAACCTGTTTCAGTCTTCCAGAGATTTGAGACTGGGACGGAGGTTCACCTTCCAGCAGGACAATGACCCGAAGCATACTGCTACAGCAACACTTGAGTGGTTTAAGGGGAAACATTTAAATGTCTTGGAATGGCCTAGTCAAAGCCCAGACCTCAATCCAATTGAGAATCTGTAGTATGACTTAAAGATTACTGTACACCAGCGGAACCCATCCAACTTGAAGGAGCTGGAGAATAATGGGCAAAAATCCCAGTGGCTAGATGTGCCAAGATTATAGAGACATTCCCCAAGAGACTTGCACCTGTAATTGCTGCAAAAGGTGGCGCTACAAAGTATTGACCTTGGGGGGATGAAAAGTTACGCACGCTAAATTTTTCTGTTTTTTTGTGTTATTTCTTGTTTGTTTCACAATAAAATATATTTTGTATCTTCAAAGTGGTAGGCATGTTGTGTAAATCAAATAATACAAACCCCCCAAAAATCAATTTTAATACCAGGTTGTAAGGCAATAAAAATAGGAAAAATGCCAAGGGGGTGAATACTTTCGCACGCCACTGTAAGCTGTTCCTTTGTCCTACCAAAACTACTTCTCTGTGGGCTGCTCCTCATCCTGCTTTGATATAAATAATCTACACTTAGACCCCCATTTTACCACAAGGTATTGACACAGACAGAATAGATTTCATTAAGGATTTTCCTTGAAACACTTACCGTAAGCTCTTTCTTTGTCCTGTGGGCTGACATAAACAATCTACACCTAGACCACCATATTCCCACGAAGTATTGTATTGAAGTATTGACACAGACACATTGATATAATGGCTTTCATGAAATATTTGATTTTCCAAGATTTCCTCCTAAAACAGTTACGCTGCCAAAGCCTATTGGAAAGGTCCTCCTCAGCTCACCTGTACAACCGAGCGCCGCTTGGCCTCGCGGAAGGACTGCTTGTTCTCGTCGTAGCGCTTCTTCTTCTCCTCCTCAGTCCTCTTCTTCAGCTCTTCCTCACGGTTCTTTTCCAGGTCCTCAAAGTTCATCTTGATCCTGCCTGGAGGTCGCGACGGCTTCGATGGCACCACACAGACCAGGATGCTGTCATCTCCCTCCTGACATAAGTGGAGCCATTGTGAGAAAAGGAAATGACATTCAACATGAGATAAGATATGATAAGACAGTACTTTATTGATTCCCAAAGGGGGTTTAGCACATAAAACATCAGCAACACAAACCATTTCCTGGTTTGTGAACTTGACAAGTGCTAAAGTGGTTGTGTTTAACCAAGTAATGGACTAAAGCTATGTTATACATTATGAAATTACTAGTTGATACCTGCCTATGTTATGACAAAATAAAGAGAAAAATCCCCACTAACAAAACACACAGAGAGAGAGAGAGAGAGAGAGAGAGAAGCTAACAGCCCATAAAAGAGAACATTCTTTCGGCCTAATGGCCACCATTTTCAATGGGTCAGTCTGTGAATGTCAGCCCTAAAATAGGAGGGGCTAATTTAGTCAGTGGTGTGGGAAACAGTTGCCAGTCACATGTTGTCTACACCTGACAGTGTATGTGGCTCAAGCAGCAGCAGAACTTGTAAGCACAGTGGCCCAATTGTTTATAGCTCAATCGGTCAGTACTGGCTCAGGTTAAAGCTACCGCCCACCCTCAATAAAGACTTCCCCAAGTTTTGTCTCACTACTATACAGTCAAGGTACATGCAGTAGGTTGCAGTGAAAGGAGACAATGGAGATTGAAGTCCATATAGCTTTCACCTTGTTCAAGAAACAAATAGATCACTGGAGTAGAACGAAGATCAACAACGTGTGTACAGTGAGCACTGAATACAAGCACTAGGCATAATGCTTCCTAGTACTTCCTAGTGTGTGTTGTCACTTACTGAAATCTACCACCTTATCGTATCTAGGTCAACATAAATTTGGAGAACTGGCTTCGGTCCAGTTTGGCATGGTTATAGCTACAGCATTGCAACTAGCGCTGAATGCCTTTCGAAAGCAGCAATTTAGTTTGTGATCCATTCTAAGGATACTAAAGCCCCTACGCGATGACAAGTGAGGAAAAACTTGTTCAACTTGACAGATACACCCAAAATTCATAGCATATGACCTGAATGTGTGTTCTCAGAGCTGCTGTGGCATGCAGCCCCACTGGACTCCACTGCAGGATTTCCCTCCAACCTGCACCAACTGTTAGCCTTTCAAATGGCACTTAAAATAACTCATCTGGGCAGCAGCTGAGGATTACCTGACTGATTACACATAGATGGAGGCCAGTCCCTCAGTAGAGGCAGCGACTGAGCAATCCAGCCCCACTGTCCCACTTCCCCTATAGGCTACACTACAGTATACCTGGAAGTAATCCCGCATGTTTACCTCTGCGGCTTTCTTGGCCAGCTCCTTCTGCATCTTCGCTTTCTCCATGATGTCCTGGGTGGCGCGCTTCTTCCTCTCCTCCTCCATCCTCTTCCTCTCCTCCTCCTGTCTCTGCTTCTCCATCTCGGCAAACTTCCCCTTCACGCTACCTGTAGAGTGTAGAACCCACACGTAGATGATGGTGAAGATGAGGCCACAGCACAAACAACAGGGTCGTGTTCGTTAGGCATGCAACGTTTTAAAACGTTTTGCAGCTGGAATTGAAAATGAGCGCTCCTTATTGGATGAGTCCAGGTAGTCCCTCCCTGTTTCAGTCCGTATCCTTTCAGTTTGTTGCCAAATGAATTTGCCCCATGGGTTGAGCTGAGAATTAGAACAGAGCCCTCTTCCTCAGTCCTCTCCCACAGCCCACCTGCCCTCCTCTACACCCTCAACAATACCCCCATTTCCTACCTGTGATCTTGGGGACGTAGGATTTCTCTACCTTGGCTGGCTTCACCTCCTCCTCCTCATCACTGGAGGCAAGTAGTTCTTTTATCTGTGGTGGATCAGAGGGAGAGCTTTGCTGAGAGGTTACCAGTTTATCTGGGATCATCTGCTTTGCACGCTCAGGAGCCATGCTGGTCCCAGCAAGTTCTCAAGCCCCTAATCCTGTGTAATTGCACATGCATGTGACCTGCAGGGGGGCCTCTGATTGGATCATGTGGTTGTGACATGGGGGGAGATCAGCATGAAGGCATCCCGTCTCAGAGAGTTGACTACGAAAGTACAGGGCATTCCCCCCTTTCTGAGTATCAATGTGTTAATCCCTCGTATCGGTCACTGTTTGTTTTACCACGCTGCAACCTGTGATACAGCTTGTGATAAAGGACAACATGCATAAAATGCACAGTTGATTTAGTATGTTATCAGTAATTATCAGTAAAAAAATGTTTAGAATAATCACCCTAGATGGATAAAAGCACAACCCAAACACAATTATAAGGTACTTAAATTAAATGAAAAATTTGTAATTTTTCTGCACAAAATGATGTGATGATGTTCTCCAGTACACCCACACTGTGGTTGTTGAGGCTAGTGCTCCATACCATGCAGGTCACAGTTAGTTGGGGTTATCTCTGTCTTGTTTGACCTCCGACCTGTTGCTTCCTGCGGTTGTATTCCCTCTCCTTGACATACTGCTCCTTCCTCTTCTGGTGCTCCTCCTGGCTCCTCCTACTGTTGCGCTCCTCCCTGGCCTTCTGCATGGCCTCAAACTTGTTCTTCACGTCAGCCTTACCAATCTGGGGCACGTAGCTCCTGGCCACTGGCTTTTTGAAGCGCAGGAGTCTCTGGAGAAAGATGAAGATACACGTGTCAATGTAACATTCTTTTGTAAAGGATTGGGAGTGTGCTAAGGGAAAGATTCATAGGAGTGAGATCCATAGGGCTGAGAGTCTCAGAACTCAAACACGTTTTGAATAGTGCCATTCAGTTGAACGCTGCAGACACCTTATGAGAGATCTACAGGCACACTCCCTGATGTAACACCAGTAATTGTCTCGACAACCGACTATATTTCATGTTGAACATGTCCAGAAGTAAACCTTACTATTCAGTAAGCTAATACGTCAACTCCAACAGGATAAACTCACAGATATGGCCGTGCCTCACCTCTTGTTTCAGTGCCACTTCAGATATGTTCTGTAACTGGTCTTTCTCTTCTTCCTCTTTTTCATTGTCCATGTCGTGAGCCACACCATTTTGTGCCTCATCCTTCTTGTCCTTCCTCGATCTTGACCTTTGCATCGGCTTGTCCTTTGCCGTGCCATTTTCCCTGTGCTCCGCCTCACTCATGTCGTGTGCCTCATCTTCCTCGTCCTCCTCAGGCTCTGTGTGAACCTCGTCCTCTTCGGTGTGAACCTCTTCCTCATTCTCGCTAAGTGCCTCGTCATGCTTGTCAGGTGGGGCATCGTCCTCTTTGTGTCCCCCGAGACCGTGCCACTCGGTCGCGACGTCGCCATGCGCGTTCTCATTCGTATCGGGTGCCGCGTCACTCGTGTCGCGTGCCACATCGTTCAGGCCGTGTGCCACATCAGTCATGTCGTATGCGACATCCGCAACATTCTGTGCCACCTCAGTCATGTCTGCGCCACTCTGACAAATTGACAAGGTCCTCTTCAAATGTTACCTGTCAAAAAAAGAAAGGTAACATTACGGTATCGTACATATAGCAAACAATTAATCTTCACATAATCACTTTATTATTTACTGTGCATATCGCTTTAACAGTTTTATTAAGCTCCTCTTTCCCATATCAAACTTACTCAACCAAAAAATGCTAACTAAATGTAGTCTCATTCATCTCAACCATCATCAAAGATGTAATGGCCTGACAGATCTACCAATGATGGACTTCAGATTGAGCTGACTGAACGAACTATATTGAATAGGCGACCATTTTACAGGTAAACATTACAAATTGCCCTTTCTGAAATGCGGTGTGGTAAATGACTAGCCTATATGGACTTCAAAAATGTGTGTAACTTTGAACATCTGTCATTGTTTTACTACCCTACATATTACACTGTAAAGCACTTTGTGACAACTACTGTAAAAGGGCTCGATAAAATACATTAGATTGATTAATTAATACCCTGCCTACACAATATCACATTATAAATAAACACCATTGCTGAGCATCTGAAGTCTTGCGAGTGTCTGTTTGGGGAGGCAGGCACCTCAAGGCTGCTGCAGTTTAGGGGAGGAAAGTGTTGCTCCTCCTCCTCCCCCTCCTCCTCCCCAGTGCAGGGTCAGAACGCTAAGTATAGCCCACTTGTGTGTCCAGGCCATGTGATCATGGCTATTTCTGACGAGTGATATGCGGTGGGATAGAGCTAGCAGCCACATGTCACCCAACAGACCCTTGACCAAACGGACAGACTTAGTCCCAGACAATCGGATGAGCAAGAGATGTTTGGGCCATAGAGTCATCAGACACTAAAAAGGTTACTGTTGATCCGTGTGTTAGAAATCTAAGCTTGGCATCTGGCATGGCTATACATTTTGAATATGTTCTCATCAATTCACTTGGCAATAATACTGACGTAAACAGTCAGGGGTTTGGGGTGAACAAAGTGCAGTGCAAAGTACAGCTAGACATGTGCATGTGACCAATACAATTTGATTTGAATTTTTAAAAAGATAGGCCAACAAATACAATGTCATTGATTTGACTGATTGATGGATTGAATGCTTGAAAGGTAGGCCTAAATGTACCCAATGTTGGCCAAATGTTGATTATATGGGCCTACTTAACAGAGTACGACACACACAACTTTTTGTCAAAAGGACCACCTGTTGCAAATTTGACTTTGAGTTCAAGTTCAGATCGATTTCCTATTACACACCTGATAGACAGCTGTGTTGGCACATATCACATCAACTACTGTGAGTACGACAGCTACTGTGACGTTGATGGTATGGATTACCAGTCTGAGAGTAACAGGTAATTAACTGGATTCTAACAATATATGAATAACCCAAGGCTTCTTTCTAAAAAAAAATGGTATCTCAACCAATGCACTATTAGACTGGGATCAGTACATCTGTTACAGCTGTGGATTTGGTCATCAGAATACACTGCCCTCTTCAATCCAGCTGTGATTACCAGGCATCATAATGAAGGCGATAATTCATGTAAAAAAAAAATGATACCCTTTTTATCGCAAAATTGTCTCTTTGTATATCACAAATGGACACTAATCCAATTGATGCAATATAGGGATGCAGTGACCAAACACAAATCCCAAGTCACCATTTCTCTACAAAGAAGTTGTCAAGCCTTTGCTGAAACACAAATAACATTAGAGAAATATAATTCCAGGCACATTTATAGTATTGTTGAAGCACTTCCATATGGTATATAAACTTAAGTAGCCTATCAATCATGACCTCATATTTAATAATTTAGAGTATAACATATTGGCAAGAGGAATAAAAAGTTATTACCGTAAAAAAAATGATCTACAGTCTATTGAATTACAGTTACACCCATGAGTACTTTTCTTGACCCCACATTTCATGCAAGGATTTGCCTCGAATAACTTGAACTGCCATATCATAGTTAACCAACACATTTAGGCCTGGCAAGTGAAGTCCTATTTTGGTCTAACAGATATACTCAGCTGCCACTAAATACCATGACAATGTGCTAGAAGAATCTGTGTGTTCAAATAAAAAATCATCTGTGTTTTAAAAGAACATATCTGGATTTCTTTTATGTTTGGTCATGTTAGACCGACATTAAAAAGTAAGAGTACCAAACTAACAGAATATTTTATTTTACAGCGAAACAAAACATGTTTTTGTGTATTTTTTTTTATACCCAACAGCTGAATGACAAAGCAAAGTCAACTAGGCCTAACTGAAACATTATAACTTTCAATATTTCACCTTTTTTTATGAATAAATTATAGTTTGCCTAGCATTCTTTTTAAAAATGTACATTACAAATCTCAATTGAAAGATCAACAATTGAGGGGCAAATTTGAAACTCTCCCGAACAGGTGAATTTTAACATCCACATACACACATTATCTTCAACTAAAGTCTTGCAGGAAAAAAAACGTTTACCTGTTTCAGTGTAATATCCTCCTTTATCATAGGAATGTTCTGTACAAATAGTGGATTAAATCAAAAGTAATGGCAAGATGACAAATCCCAACTTGTCAAAGCACGGAGATGTGTGCGCCCTGTTCACTGTCAGACGACTCAAAGTCGAATGGGTGAGGTTACATATCCGTAACCAGCTTCCATAAAAGTAGGCCTACCGCTACTTTTGCCGTCTAACGCATTCCGCGCGCGCCAACGCCAGCTTCAGCTGTCGCCTCAAATACTCATGGTGCTTTCTGTTCGCTTGATGCAGATACAGCTGCAGTTCTCTCAGCCAGTCTCCCTGCCTGTGTTTGTATTTGCCAAATGGTATATTCCCTGCCGTTATAACGACATTGCGTGAGTTAAGGAAGGCTACATTTAAAAAACTATTTTGTTGGCATGTTATCGTTCAGCAATTTGGCTACTACTAGTCCTATGATTGACCCTTTTCCACCAGAACATACAGATTGTCTTAAAAAGGCTGCTGGGGGGAGGACGGCTCATAATAATGTCTAGAACGGAGCGAATGGAATGGTATCAACTGATGAGTTTGCTGTATTTGATACCATTCCACCTATCCCACTCCAGCCATTACCAGGAGCCCGTCCTCCCCAATTAAGGTGCCACCAACCTCCTGTGGTTGAGACATAAACATGTGTGAAACTTGCACAATACTGAACTCATCATTAGGCCTATGTCAAATATAAAAAATGGTGTTTACGTGAGAGACCGGCTCAAACTCATGATAGGGTATGCCTACTTCTCAGGACGCATTCCAAGTTCCACTGTTCATCCCTAACTTTTATATGGAATACATTCATAATCAGCTCGGGACAGAGTCGACGGTGGCACGTACCCTGGTGGTTAGAGTGTTGGGCCAGTAATCAAAAGGTTGCTGGTTCAAATACCTGAGCTGACACAGTAAAAAAGCTTGAGCAAGTCACTTATCCCTAATTTGCTCCAGGGTTACCATACTACTATGTCTGACCCTGGAAAACAACACATTTCACTGCACCCATCTGCTTGTTGGTGTTGAGAGGCAGGATGGCTTATCTGGTATGAGTGAAAGCAGGTTGCCTTTGTTTTCCCACTGCAGCCCAGCAATAACCCAAATATCACTGTCACTGTGCTGTGCAATGACGACTAGCTGCCTAGGCTACATATCAGTGTCTCAAGGGCCATACAATAACAGGTTTACAGTCTTACTTTGCCATATAATAACCCACATATTCCATATACAGCATCAGTCATTTAGGGTCAAGCATTTGTCCAAAGGCTATACCATTCTGTATGATATTACTAACCCCACTACTCCTCATAGTAGGCTGATGCCTCTGAAGTATGATGAGAAAGTAGTGTTCACCAAGGGAAAAATGGTGGTGTAGATATTGGGAGGGACGAACAGTAGCCGGGGGGTCCTCCCCTGGAATTGTTTTTGAGATTTCCTGCAATTTCCTGCCATCCTATACAGTTTGGCGTGACTTATTAGCCTTCTATTGAGGGGTTTTGAGGGGATATGGAGAGGTATTTTGAAAAAACAGGATAAGTGGGGGAAAAAAACACTTCAAAAACCCCACCTCAAATCTCAACAGACTGTTTAAAAAGTGCTCGCTATTTCCTCATAGAGGATGATGTCAATTCAGATCAAATCAAATCACATTTTATCATGACATGCTTCGTAAACAACAGGTGTGGACTGACAGTGAAATGCTTACTTAGACAAATAATAGAAAAGTAAAACAAGTAATGATAAAAGTAATAATAGATACACAATGAGTAACGATAACTTGGTTATATGCAAGGGGTACCAGTACCGAGTCAGTGTGCAGGGGTACAAGGTAATTGAGGTAGATATGTACATATAACTAGGAATAAAGTAAAAGATAGTAAACAGTAGCAGCAGTGTATGTGATGAGGAGGATGAGCTGGCCAATCAGCGGCCATTCTGTTGTTGGGGTAAGCCCACACCATTCCAACACAGAAAACATGCTTTATAACATACTTAACTACATTTTTTTTAAAGGAAAACTATTTCACCCATACTGGAATTAATTATAGGTCATATTTCATAGAAACACTGGACAGTTACTTTAAAGGTCGACTTGGGTCAAAAACACAAAAAGAACTGCTTTAAACTGTATAACTGATCAATCCACCATCATACCAGGTCATTTAATGCTTACATTTATTTTTTGATGAATAACATATTTGGCTACAGAAGTGCCATTTCTTACCGATCTCTACAGCTTCCGTCCAAAAACAAATCCTGTGAAATTACATCAACGCGTACTGGAGGAGTTACTGGCTAGCTAAAGTGGCTAACGAACTAGCTTCGTTCGTCACGGTGCGCATGACCAGAACGACACATCGATGAACGACCAAAGGCATACCTCATTTCTGTTTGAAAATTGAGAAAGAGAAGAGTTTGATTTTTTTTCTTGAAAGCAAATTTCTTGCAATTCTAAACATTTTGCCATCGCTTATGACGCGGTCATATACTATCTTTAGGGGGATTTTAAAGAAACTAACGGGGGGGTGGGGGGGATTGACCTATTCTGAATATTGTAGCAATTTTAACCTATGGTGCTCACCATGGTGAAGGATGTAATAGAAACCCTGATTCAGACACATTTGTCAGCTCTTATCAGTCTCACTAATGGCAGTCTCACAGCTGCTGACTCACTGGCCAGTCTGGCCTCTTCTTCACACAGCTGGAAAGCATTAGTAGCATGTTTGTGAGCAGTACACTGGCCATGCACAGGAATGTATCATGTATCATGGCGCCTGAGAAGATGGCTGACGTTTTACGTGCTCCTAACCAATTGTGTTTTTTGTTTGTTTTTTTGTGTTGTTTGTAACTTATTTTTGAACTCATTCCGTACATGATGTTGCTGCTACAGTCTCCTATGACGGAAAATAACTTCTGGACATCAGAACAGCAATTACTCACCACAAACTGGCAGAAGCTTTTTTTTCATTTAACAAGTCCGACGAGCCTGATGTGAAGGACATTCTGCTTTCCCGGGAACAGGCCCAAATCCCGTCATTTGCGTGAACAGAAGACGGAGAAAAAGAGGACGGAGGTCAGGCTGCCTTCTGAGAATTCAGAAGCAATCGAATAAACCCCCACTACATTGGCTTGCGAAAGTATTCACGCACCTTGGCATTTTTCCTATTTTGTTGCCTTACAACCTGGAATTAAAATAGATTTTTGGGGGTTTGTATCATTTGATTTACACAACATGCCTACCACTTTGAAGATACAAAATATTTGTTGGGGTGAAACAAACAAGAAATAACACAAAAGTCAATACTTTGTACAGACACCTTTTGCAGCAATTACAGCTGCAAGTCTCTTGGGGCATGTCTCTATAAGCTTGGCACATCTAGCCACTGGGATGTTTTCCCACTCTTCAAGGCAAAACTGCTCCAGCTCCTTCAAGTCGGATGGGTTCAGCTGGTGTACAGCAATCTTTAAGTCATACCACAGATTCTCAATTGGATTGAGGTCTGGGCTTTGACTAGGCCATTCCAAGACATGTAAATGTTTCCCCTTAAACCACTCGAGTGTTGCTGTAGCCGTATGCTTAGGGTCATTGTTCTGCTGGAAGGTGAACCTCCATCCCAGTCTCAAATCTCTGGAAGACTGAAACAGGTTTCCCTCAAGAATTTCCCTGTATTTAGCGCCATCCATCATTCTTTCAATTCTGACCAGTTTCCCAGTCCCTGCCAATGAAAAAGATCCCCACAGTGAAGCATGGTGGTGGCAGCATGGTGTTCTCGGGATGATGAAAGGTTTTGGGTTTGTGCCAGACATAGTGTTCTTCTTGATGGCCAAAAAGCTCAATTTTAGTACTTTCTTCCATATGTTTAGGGAGTCTCCCACATGCCTTTTGGCGAACATCAAACGTGTTTGCTTATTTTTTTCTTTAAGCAATGGCTTTTTTCTGACCACTCTTCTGTAAAGCCATCTCTGTGGAGTATACGGCTTGAAGTTGTCCTATGGACAGATACTACAATCTCCGCTGTGGAGCTTTGCAGCTCCTTCAGGGTTATCTTTGGTGATTAATGCCCTCCTTGCCTGGTCTGTGAGTTTTGGTAGGCGGCCCCCCCTTGGCAGGTTTGTTGAGGTGCCATATTCTTTCAATTTCTCTAGAATGGATTTAACTTCTTTGGGACAGGGGGCAGTATTGAGTAGCTTGGATAAAAAGGTGCCCAAAGTAAACTGCCTGCTACTCAGTCCTAAAAGCTAGAATGTGCATATAATTTGTAGATTTGGATAGAAAACACTCTGAAGTTTCTAAAACTGTTTGAATGAGGTCCATGAGTATAGCAGAACTCATATGGCAGGCAAAAACCTGAGAAACAATCCATCCAGGAAGTGGGAAATCTGAGGTTTGTAGTTTTTCAACTCTTTACCTATCCAAGATACAGTGGAAATGGGGTCATATTGCACTTCCTAAGGCTTCCACTAGATGTCAACAGTCTTTAGGACCTGGTTTGATGCTTCTACTGTGAAGGAGGGGGGAATGCGAGCGGAATGAGTCAAAGGACTGCCAGAGTGGCATGAGCTGGTCATGCGCGTTCACGTGATAGGTAGCTTGCGTTCCATTGCAATTCTACAGACAAAGGAATTCTCCGGTTGGAACATTATTGACGATTTATGATAAAAACATCCTAAAGATTGTTCTCTATACTTAGTTTGACATGTTTCTATGAACTGTAATATGACTTTTCGATTGAACTTCGCCTGGACCTGCCCGCGCGTCGTCAGTTTGGATTGTGTACTAAACGTGCGAACAAAAAGGAGGTATTTGGACATAAATGATGGACTTTATCGAACAAATCAAACATTTATTGTGGAGCTGGGATTCCTGGGAGTGCATTCTGATGAAGATCATCAAAGGTAAGTGAATATTTATAATGCTATTTCTGACTTTGTTGACTCCACAACATGGGGGATATCTGTATGGCTTGTTTGGGCTCTGAGCACTGTACTCAGATTATTGCATGGTGTGCTTTTTTGGTAAAACTTTTTTTGAATCTGACACAGCGGTTTCATTAAGGAGAAGTTTATCTAAAGTTCCAAGCATAACACTTGTATTTTCATCAACATTTATGATAAGTATATTTGTAAATTGATGTGGCTCTCTGCAAAATCACCGGATGTTTTGGAAGCAAAACATTACTGAACGTAACGCGCCAATGTAAACTGAGATTTTTGGATATAAACATGAACTTTATTGAACAAAACATACATGTATTGTGTAACATGAAGTCCTATGAGTGTCATCTGATGAAGATCATCAAAGGTTAGTGATTAATTTTATCTCTATTTCTGCTTTTTGTGACTCCTCTCTTTGGCTGGAAAAATGGTTGTGTTTTTCTGTGACTATGTACTGACCTAACATAATCGTTTGGTGTGCTTTCGTCGTAAAGCCTTTTTGAAATCTGAAACGTTGGCTGGATTCACAACAAGTGTAGCTTTAATTTGGTGTTTTGCATGTGTGATTTCATGAAAGTTACATTTTTATAGTAATTTATTTGAATCTGGCGCTCTGCATTTTCACTGGATGTTGGCCATATCCCAGAGAGGTGAATGGTGCTCCGTGGGATGTTCAAAGTTTCAGATATATTTTTATAACACAACCCTGATCTGTACTTCTCCACAACTTTGTCCCTGACCTGTTAGGAGAGCTCCTTGGTCTTCATGGTGCCGCTTGCTTGGTCGGGCCCTTTGCTTAGTGGTGTTGCAGACTCTGGGGCCTTTCAGAACAGGTGTGTTTATTATACTGAGATCATGTGACAGATTACACACAGGTGGACTTTATTTCAGTAATTATGAGACTTCTGAAGATAATTGGTTGCACCAGATCTTATTTAGAGGCTTCATAGCAAATGGGGTGAATACATATGCACGCACCACTTTTCTGTTTTTTATTTTTTAGATTCTTTTTAAACAAGATATTTTTAAAATTTCACTTCACCAATTTGGACTATTTTGTTTATGTCCATCATATGAAATCCAAATGAAATCCATTTAAATTACAGATTGTAATACAACAAAATACAAAAAATGCAAAGGGGGATGAATACTTTTGCAAGGCACTGTACCTTTCATTCTACTAGCTAACATGCAATCATTGAAAAATAAATCAACAACCTACGAGGAAGATTAAACTACCAACAGGAATGCTTCACGGAGTTGGGGCTGAACGACAACATTATCAACATACAACTGGTTATACGCTGTATCGGCAGGATAGAACAGCAGCATCTGGTAAGACAAGGGGGTGCTGACTATGTATATTTTTAAACAACAGCTGGTGCACGATATCTAAGGAAGTCTCAAGGATTTGCTCACCTGAGGTAGAGTATCTCATGATCATCTGTAGACCACACTATCTGCCTAGAGAGCATTCATCTGTATTTTTTGTAGCATTCTACATAACACCACAGACCGATGCTGGCAGTAAGACCGCACTCAATGTGCTGTATTCTGCAATAAGCAAACAGGAAAACACTCATCCAGAAGCGGCACTCCTAGTGGCCGGGCACTTTAATGCAGGGAAACTTAAATCCGTTTTACCAAATTTCTATCAGCATGTTAAATGTGCAACCAGAGGGTAAAAAACTCTAGACCACTTTTACTCCACACACAGAGACGCATACAAAGCTCTCCCTCGCCCTCCATTTGGCAAATCTGACCATAATTATATCCCCCTGATTCCTGTTTACAAGCAAAAATTAAAGCAGGAAGCACCAGTGACTCGGTCAATAAAAAAGTGGTCAGATGAAGCAGATGCTAAGCTACAGGACTGTTTTGCTTGCACAGACTGGAATATGTTCTGGGATTCTTCCGATGGCATTGAGGAGTACACCACATCAGTCATTGGCTTCATCAATAAGTTGCTTCGATGACATCGTCCCCACAGTGACTGTACATACATACCCTAACCAGAAGCCATGGATTACAGGCAATATCTGCACTGAGCTAAAGGCTAGAGCTGCCACTTTCAAGAAACTCTAACCCGGAAGCTTATAAGAAATCCTGCTGTGCCCTCCAACGAACCATCAAACAGGCAAAGCGTCAATACAGAACTAAGATCAAATCGTACTACACCGGCTCCGAAGCTCGTTGGATGTGGCAGGAAGCACAGCCGAGAGCTGCCCAGTGACACAAGCCTACCAGACGAGCTAAACTACTTCTATGCTCGCTTTGAGGAAAATAACACTGAAACATGCATGAGAGCACCAGCTGTTCTGAGGACTGTGTCATCCCGCTCTCTGCAGCTAATGTGAGTAAGACCTTTAAACAGGTCAACATTCACAAGGCCGCAGGGCCAAATGGATTACCAGGACGTTTACTGCGAGCATGCGCTGACCAACTGGCAAGTGTCTTCACTGACATTTTCAACCTCTCCCTGTCCGAGTCTGTGATACCAACATGTTTTAAGCATACCACCATAGTCCCTGTGCCCAAGAACACTAAGGTAACATGCCTAAATGACTACCGACCCGTAGCACTCACGTCTGTAGCCATGAAGTGCTTTGAAAGGTTGGTCATAGCTCACATCAACACCATTATCCCAGAAACCCTAGATCCATTCCAATTTGCATACCGCCCTAACAGATCCACAGATGATGCAATCTCTATTGCACTCCACACTGCCCTTTCCCACCTGGACAAAAGGAGCACATACGTGAGAATGCTATTCATTGACTACAGCTCAGCGTTCAACACCAAAAAGCCCTCAAAGCTCATCCATAAGCTAAGGACGCAGGGACTAAACACCTCCGTCTGCAACTGGATCCTGGACTTCCTGACGGGCCGCCCCCAGGTGGTAAGGGTAGGTAACTGGAGACTTATATCTCCCTTACTAACTATAAGCATCAGCTGTCATAGCAGCTTACCGATCACTGCACCTGTACACAGCCCATCTGTAAATAGCCCACCCAATTTCCTCATCCCCATATTGTTATTTTATTGCTCTTTTGCACCCCAGTATCTCTAATTGCACATCATCATCTGCACATCTATCACTCCAGTGTTAATGCATGTAAATATAAATAAAGGGAACACTAAAATAACACATCCTAGATCTGAATGAATGAAATATTCTTATTAAATACTTTTTTCTTTACATAGTTGAATGTGCTGACAACAAAATCACACAAAGATTATCAATGGAAATCAAATTTATCAACCCCTGGAGGTCTGAATTTGGAGTCACACTCAAAATTAAAGTGGAAGACCACACTACAGGCTGATCCAACTTTGATGTAATGTCCTTAAAACAAGTCAAAATGAGGCTCAGTAGTGTGTGTGGCCTCCACGTGCCAGTATGACCTCCCTACAACGCCTGGGCATGCTCCTGATGAGGTGGCGGATGGTCTCCTGAGGGATCTCCTCCCAGACCTGGACTAAAGCATCTGCCAACTCCTGGACAGTCTGTGGTGCAACGTGGCGTGGGTGGATGGAGCGAGACATGATGTCCCAGATGTGCTCAATTGGATTCAGGTCTGGGGAAGGGCGCGCTAGTCCATAGCATCAATGCCTTCCTCTTGCAGGAACTGCTGACACACTCCAGCCACATGAGGTCTAGCATTGTCTTGCATTAGGAGGAACCCAGGGCCAACCGCACCAGCATATGGTCTCACAAGGGGTCTGAGGATCTCATCTCGGTACCTAATGGCAGTCAGGCTACCTCTGGCGAGCACATGGAGGGCTGTGCGGCCCCCCAAGTAAATGCCACCCCACACCATGACTGACCCACCGCCAAACCGGTCATGCTGGAGGATGTTGCAGGCAGCAGAACGTTCTCCACGGCGTCTCCAGACTCTGTCATGTCTGTCACGTGCTCAGTGTGAACCTGCTTTCATCTGTGAAGAGCACAGGGCGCCAGTGGCGAATTTGCCAATCTTGGTGTTCTCTGGCAAAATGCCAAACGTCCTGCATGGTGTTGGGCTGTAAGCACAAGCCCCACCTGTGGACATCGGGCCCTCATACCACCCTCATGGAGTCTGTTTCTGACAGTTTGAGCAGACACATGCACATTTGTGGCCTGCTGGAGGTCATTTTGCAGGGCTCTGGCAGTGCTCCTCCTTGCACAAAGGCGGAGGTAGCGGTCCTGCTGCTGGTTTGTTGCCCTCCTACGGCCTCCTCCACGTCTCCTGATGTACTGGCCTGTCTCCTGGTAGTGCCTCCATGCTCTGGAGACTACGCTGACAGACACAGCAAACCTTCCTGCCACAGCTCGCATTGATGTGTCATCCTGGATGAGCTGCACTACCTGATTCACTTGTATGGGTTGTAGACTCCGTCTCATGCTACCACTAGAGTGAAAGCACTGCCAGCATTCAAAAGTGACCAAAACACCAGCCAGGAAGCATAGGAACTGAGAAGTGGTCTGTGGTCCCCACCTGCAGAACCACTCCTTTATTGGGGGTGTCTTGCTAATTGCCTATAATTTCCACCTGTTGTCTATTCAATTTGCACAACAGCATGTGAAATTTATTGTCAATCAGTGTTGCTTCCTAAGTGGACAGTTTGATTTCACAGATGTGTGATTGACTTGGAGTTACATTGTGTTGTTTAAGTGTTCCCTTTATTTTTTTTGAGCAGTGTATTTTGCCACTATGGCCTATTTATTGCCTTACCTCCCTAATCTTACAACATTTGCACACACTGTATATAGATATTTATATTGTGTTAATGACTGTACATATGTCTATCCCATGTGTTGTTTTTGATGCACTGCTTTGCTTTATCTTGGCCAGGTCGCAGTTGTAAATGAGAAATTGTTCTCAACTGGCCTACCTGGTTAAATAAAGGTGAAATAAAATACATTTATACGCCACGCTGAGCCTCAACACAGGTGCCCCTCGGTGGTGCGTGCTCAGTCCCCTCCTGTACTCCATGTTCACTCATGACTGCACGGTCAGGCACGACTCCAACACCATCATTAAGTTTGCCGATGACACAATAGTGGTAGGCCTTGTCACCGACAACGACGAGACAGTGCGTATGGCCCAGTACTTCACTGTGGCCAAGCTTCCTACCATCCAGGACCTCTATACCAGGCGGTGTCAGAGGAAAGCCCTAAAAATAGCCAAAGACTCCAGCCACCCTAGTCATGGACTGTTCTCTCTGCTACCGCACGGCAAGCGGTACCGGAGCGACAAGTCTAGGTCCAAGAGGCTGCTAAACAGCTTCTACCTCCAAGCCATAAGACTTCTGAACATCTAATCAAATGGCTACCCTGGTTATTTGCATTGCACCCCCCTCTTTTACACCGCTGCTACTCTCTGTTGTTATTGATGTACATGTACATCTACATGTACATATTACCTCAATTACCTCGACTAACCAGTGCCCCCGCACATTGAGTCTGTACCGGTACCCCCTGTATATAGTCTCGCTATTGTTATTTTACTGCTGCTCTTGAATGACTTATTCCTTGTATTTCTTATTCTTATTCATATATTTTTTCAAACTGCATTGTTGATTAGGGGCTTGTAAGTAAGCATTTCACTATAAGGTTGTATTGTGTTGTATTCGACGCATGTGACTAATAACATTTGATTTGAAGGACTGTTCAAAACACGCACATCTTGAATTGAAATTGGGCCTTCAAACAAACTAGCATGAAGAGAAGGACATCAGTCACACATCGAAAAAATAAATGTTTCATCGAAAAGGAATGTCATTCCTTTCTGGTCTAAATGCAGATGTGTGCATTACATTCTTATATGCAGTGATTTTTATAGAGTTATGGAATGGGGAAGAAACACCAATAACTCAGAGCCATTGATGTCAATGTCGTCAGTCAATATGCAAAAAAATATGACATAATGTTACAATTTTCACTCAAGTTATTGAGATGGTTTTAAGAGTGTACCGGTCTTTGGGAAAGCCACCAGCATGCCAAGAGTCAACTCTCCGGCTAATGTCCGGAACTGAAACCTGAGAGCCAGACCAGCATGCATCACTCAGCCAGACCAGCATGCATCACCAGTGCTACAGGTCACAGTCAGTATAAAAGACACATTGTAATCGGCCTACTGTATACTACGATGTAAGATTTTAAATTGTTGATTTGACAGATAGGATACAGTGAGACTTTGCTCAGGTTACAGAGAAGAAGGACACTGGGGAGTTGTGGGGCCTGTCTTTGACACAGGTCCACTGAAGAAGTTATGTCGTCAAAGCTGGGGACACACCAAATAGTGTTTCAAGAGCACGGATTACTATGATGTGAAAAAAGCAACGGGTGCCAGCGTCATTACAGCTGCTCTCTAGTGTTCACCCCACCTCATCCATCCACCTCCTCTCTTGGAGCAGAGGGTAGTGTGAACGGTGGAGTCAGTTCCTTGAATCCCAAGACTGAATGGTATTGGTCCCAACCAGAGACCCTCAAGGCATCAGGGACAACAAGAAGACTGCCTTATATAGCCCCACAGCTGTGGGAACTAATCAAGTCTGGCGGCAGGTCGCTTGAATCAGGCCAGGCCTGAGCCTCAGCTGCTGTGGCATGGCCAAACACCCCTTCGACCAGCCTCAGAATGGTACAGCCCACACACCCCTATGCCTGTCCAGCCCTGGAGTGGAACGTCTCGTCAGACTTTCACTATGCTGGGTCAGAGGCACTGGTCTAGTGATGGCCACTACCGTAATAATTTAATTCACTTTAATTGGTAAGTGTGAAATAATATGATACCCCTGCCAAAAGGATACCCAAGCTAAGATACTACTATATGTACATTGCTTTTCCCTCAACATATTGGTATATCTTGTCTCACAAGATAGACCACTACATCAGGGTGTCTTTATGTGAAAACAACATAAGAGAGATGTCTGTATCGATGAGTAGCTTGCCTATCTATAATTGGCTCATCTGCTGAAACAGACAACACATACACGTGTGTAAAACGAGATGAAAGTTGTGGATGAAAGCTGCCAACTGGTGGCAGGTCTGACTGTGTGGCAGCAGTATCAGACTGGACTAGTGTCTTCCGACATGGCCGGCATGTCATGACCCCCTGTGACCTGGTGGGGCCTCTCCTTTCCAGGAGCTGCCTTGTCCGTGCAGTTAACTGTGGTGGCACACAGACAAGTGTCCAGCTTTTGAGGTGGCAAGATAAGACCCCCAAACACAAACATAGAGAGCAAATCAAGTAATTTCTGTTGAATTTTTGCTACTGGGATTGAGGACTGACTGTCATTAGACTTCTCCCTTTAAAGGGGTAACCTGAAGTTGCTACATCCAATTTTGGACTTGTAAATTAATAATATTACCCATTGATTCCTGAAGAATACGGCTTATTATAACTTGTTTTGCTCTAATGTTGTTATACACAGTAAATGTAAACAAACACTGTTTAGCCTCAAAACATATTTAAAACTAGAATTTTGATATCGCGGATGGTCAGTCATTGCATCCATAGCGACTGCCTATGAATTTGAGAGTGGATACATTTCTCCAGCCCTATCCCTCAGCTTTTTCCCAAAATGGGAACGGGGAGGCCGTTTTGTTATTGTTTCAACTGCTGATTGCCGCTTTAAAGGCAGGATGTGTAGAGGTCCACTACTGCAGACCTTTATTTTTTATAGGAGTCCAGAGATTGGCGCTGTGCTCCACTGAACTACATTATGGCCACCACAACATCGATGGGAAGGTGATGTTTCAGGGGAATGTCACAGAGTCCCAGCTGTGGTGTGTGTGAGCTCAGCTGCAGGGAGACTTGACAGGTGAGAGGCCACTATGACAGGTGTAAGTCTCTGGTTAAGTTTCTGCTAGCATAGAGAGCCTACAGGAGATCACATTGGATTATTGCTATCATTTAAGGACTATAAACCTTTCCACAACAGAGTAACAAGTTATGGAATAGTTGCAATGGAATAGTCTTTTTTTTGGTCTTTTTTAAATTTTATTATTAGTTTGTGCCTACATAGCCTTGTTAATGTAAACCGTATTATTGAGAGACATGAAAAATGGGAATTCAAGATTCTTTTGGGGAAACTTTTCTGCCATTCCAGATCCTTCCAGACAAATCTTGGGCACATTTTTGAACAGGGCACAAGGGTGAAATCTGGTTCCAATGATTTGCACGGTGGGACAAAAAATACCTCTGTTTCCTCTAGATGTCTCTGTAAGTAGATACAAAGCCTTCAGAAAGTAATCAGACCACTTGACTTTTTCTAAATGTTGTTAGGTTACAGCCTTATTCTAAAATGTATACAATTGTTTTTTCCCCTAATCAGTCTAAACACAATACTCCATAATGACGAAGAAAACAAATCGATTTTAGAAATGTTTGCTAATTTATTACAAATAAAAAACGTAAACATTACATTTACATAAGTATTCAGACCCTTTAGTCAGTACTTTGTTGAAGCACCTTTGGCAGTGATTACAACCTTCTTGGGAATGACTCTGCAAGCTTGGCACACCAGTATTTGGGGAGTTTCCCCATTCTTCTCTGCAGATCCTCTCAAGCTCTGTCAGGTTGGATGAGGAGCGTTGCTGCACAGATATTTTCAGGTCTCTCTAGAGATGTTCGATCGGGTTCAAGTCCGGGCTCTGGCTGGGCTATTTAAGGACATTCAGAGACTTGTCCAGAAGCTACTCCTGCGTTGTCTTGGCTGTGTGCTTAGGGTCGTTGTCCTGTTAGAAGGTGAAACTTTACCCCAGTCTGTGGTCCTCAGCGCTCTGGAGCAGGTTTTCATCAAGGATTTCTCTGTACGTTGCTCTGTTCATCTTTGCCTCAATCCTGACAAGTCTCCTAGTCCCTGCCGCTGAAAAACATCCGCACAGCATGATGCTGCCACCACCATGCTTCACTGTAACGATGGTGCCAGGTTTCCTCCAGAAGTGACGCTTGGCATTCAGGTCAAATAGTTCAATCTTGGTTTCATAAGACCAGAGAATCTTGTTTCTCATGGTCCTAGTCTTTAGGTGCCTTTTGGCAAACTCCAAGAGGGCTGTCATGTGCCTTTTACTGAGAAATGGCTTCTGTCTGGACACTCTACCATAAGGGCCTGATTGATGGAGTGCTGCAGAGATGGTTGTCCTCTTGGAAGGTTTTCCCATTTCCACAGAGGAACTCTCAAACTCTGTCAGAGTGACAATTGGATTCTTGGTCACATCCCTGACCAAGGCCCTTCTCCCCAATTGCTCAGTTTGGCCTGGCGGCCACCTCTAGGACAAGTCTTGGTGGTTCCAACCAAACTTCTTACATTTAAGAATGATGGAGGCCACTATGTTCTTGGGGACCTTCAATGCTGTAGAAATGTTTTGGTACCCTTCCCCAGATCTGTGCCTCAACGCAATCCTGTTTCAGAGCTCTACGGACAATTCCTACGACCTCAGCTTGGTTTTTACTCTGACATGCACTGTCAACTGTGGGACCTTATATATGTAGGTGTGTGCCTTTCCAAATCATGTCCAATCAATTGAATTTACCACAGGTGGACTCCAATCATGTCCAATCAACATCTCAAGGATGATCAATGGAAACAGGATGCACCTGAGCTCAATTTCGAGTCTCATAGCAAAGGGTCTGAATACTTATTAAGTAAGGTATTTCAGTTTTTATTTTGATAAATTTGCTAATTAAAAAAAAAAAAAAACTGTTTTTGCTTTGTCATTATGGGGTATCGTGTGTAGACTGCTGAGGTTTTCCCCCCTCCATTTTAGAATAAGGCTGTAACGTAACAAAATGTGAAAAAGTCAAGGGGTCTGAGTACTTTCCAAAGGCACTGTATAATGTCAGTACTATCAGTTAACAGCCACTGGCTATATTTAGGCCCATGACAAGTGAGACCTGGCTCGGTGACCAAGTGCCCAGAAGCAGAGCAGTTGACTTATCAATTACAAATAACTTTTCCATGATCCACAGCTCTGATCTGGGTCAGCGATTGACTCTGGTTTACCCATTTGAAAAGCGTGAGCAATTTTGGTAACCTGAGATTCTGTCGCGATCTTATATTGTAGACCATCTTCTTTTATTTATGTGCTGATATAATTCAGTAGACACTTGTCAACTGTGAACTCAATGGCCAATACAGTGTAGTAGTAATGTTATGCCAACATTGAAATCAGGTTCACCATTCATCAGTAAACTGGGATTGTTATGTTTTCACACCATTCTCCTGTTTAAATATATGCAAATCTTCTGTTCCATAATTGATCCATTCTCGTTGGAAGTATACATATCAAAATAAATGTTGCGTTACTCATCTTCACATGTACCCCTCAGTTTTTCGATTTTGAGGCAAACAAGTGGAAGTTCTTATTACCTACTAATAATTCACGATCCAAAACTTTAGTAACAGTCACCGCTGCCCTCTAGTGGTGATGGATAAAGTTGGCAGTGCACCTGTTTTTTTTGTAAAGGGAATTCATTACACAGTACATAGAAGGTAACACATTTCACAATTAAACACAATTATAACTTTTCCTATGTATTACTTTTAGGACAAGGAGCAAAGAGTCTGTATGATACGAATTAGCATAGAAAATGTAACTGCATTTAATGTAATACCATTATCCTCTGTTTCAACAAAGTCTCTGCAAAGCCAACCTTCTCACCGTCTCGGAGAGGGCACCATCTGTGGAGAGAAAGACATTCAGGTTAATACAATACAACATAAAGTCCTCCACAATGTCAATGCAATCTATGGTGCATTAATACTCACAAATGGCTGTTATTTAGTCACAATCATTATGAGATGATAATAACATATTATAAGGGGGTCATACATACTCGTGACAAGTTACAATGCCTTATAACCAGATCATAAGTTCTTATACCTGCATGCTTGAAGTAAGGTGTACCTGAATTAAATCTCAATTTGGGATTTTCTGAATCAACATGAGTCAACATGATAGAAATAGCCTTGATCCCCAAACCCTGGTTATCAGGTCAAAGTCTGGCTGTTACTTTGCATTGACATGACTGACCTCTTTTTCCTCTGCTGGACCACCAGGGGCTTCGTGGGTGCCAACTGTGGAGGGGTCAGGTAGCATGTAGAGCTGGACTTCCAGGGGTGTGATGGAGGTAAGGGGGTGGTGGAGGAGAGCTGGGTGCCTGGGGTGATGGATCTCCCACTGGGAGGAAATGACTCGGGAAAGAAGCGGCCAGGCCTGGTCCCACTGCAACGTCCCACACAGACAGACATATTCATCCTGCACATCACTTCTGTTCTCATAAAACTGAAGATCTAGGTTCCCCCACATAAACACATCAATCACAGTCAATCAATCAATCACTTTATTATCCCAGTTGGGAAAACTGTTTAAAAAAATGGACTGATGTGCTTCAAAGAAAGGTTTAGAGCTTCACTCTAAGAGCTCAACTCTGGCATTGTCTTTTGCATGACTTACTTCTGACTTGGAGGGAGCCTTCTCAACCCTTTGACCATAAAAGGATTAGCCTTATTGTTTCCTTTCTTGGATGAAGAACTGGGAACATCAGGGAGAGCGGTGGCCTGCATGGAAGAAGTCTCTCGATAGCCGTTACACCACACCACGTTGTTTTTGAATGTTGACAGGGAGATGTCCCCTAAGGTGGCACTCTTATTGGCTCGTGGGTGCCTCCTGATGACAGCGCTGCTTCTGAGTCGCTGGTTCCTCCGCAAGGCGTCCAACGAGGTGTGCGTTTGTTGCACTGTCAGCAGCTTGATGCCCATGTTGTTGATAGGTGAGTAGACTGTGCCATTTGGCTCATAGTAGGACAGCTCCTTGTCTCCACAATTCTGAGATGAATGGAAAAAGAGATCAAGTATAGGTAGAGGAATAGGGGACCATTTGGGACGTAACCAAGGTCTCCAGATTCAATCTCATGGTTCTACAGAGCATTCAAAGTATTGTTGAGCAATATGAATCATTCTAGTGTGGAAGTAAACTGGGAAGGTAAAACTTAGATGTTGGTTAACTCACTTGAAATGACCTTAGCATAGCGTGGCAGGTAAAACAGAGCATTTCATCATCTTGAACACTGTTGGGAAATCAGAGTTTTTCCTGAACTCAGTAACAGTGGCATGTATTTTAGTAATTAAACCTTACATAAGATTTCGCATGGACAGACTTTCGCTGGCTCTAATCTGTATCAACCAAAACTAGACATAATAGAATAGAAGAGAATCCTATCAATTTTGGGGTGACATTTACATCTGTCTTTTGCCTATGACGTGTATTCCAGGCTTTCTAGAATAAAGTGTAGCCTATTGGAAATATCATTTTTGAGCACGCATCTAAAAGTTCACATCATCAGACTGAAAGTAGCCTTTTTGCTTACCATGCAGAAGATAACTTTTTACATTCATCCGTCTGTTTGTGTTTGGGAAACGTGTCTCTTTTTTCAGATATAAGTGCATATTGTTGCTCCAAGTAGTCTCCAGTAGCGCTGTTGTTTTTACCTCTGATTGGTGGCATGGTAAAATTGAAGGGCTCTTCCTCGCAGCTTTTCAGCACCACCCATGTCCCCGGATGTGTAGGGATATGTGTGTGACAGGGGAAACGGCGCAATCGGTCACTTCTGTATTGTTCAATGAACCGCTCAGGGTCGTTGTAATGCTGAGATTGCGATATGACATCACATGTATTCTCTGCACACTCTCTTCTCTGATATGAAATTATTTTTCTGGAAAGTTTGTCCTTGGTGCAAATATCAATCCTGTAACTACATGCATCTTGCGACCAGGCACCGACTCCGTCATTGCTCTCTGTTTGATCATAGTCATCAACACAGTCATCGCCGACCTCCAATAAATGTGCAGTTGAAAGTCGATCCTGTTCTTCTTTCGCACAACATTTAATATGTCGTTTCATGACACTTTGCTTTTATCATAGCCTATAACTTCATTAATTGTGGCGTAGGATTTTGTAGGCCCATGTTCATGACATTGGTCCACATTGTTGCGTAAAAGACTCCAGTCCCGTTACATGGTAACCACAGCATCAGCCGACATGACGCCGTACAATTATGGACTTTTTAATTAACTATAGTACCATTTTTTATTAACTCGTTTTTTAAATTATTAATTCAACTTTTGAGGTATTTGATAATTGTCAATAAATGTGTCTTCGGGGCAGGCAATCAATTCGGGAATATTGCCTTAAAAAGAGGAGTGTCTTGCATATTTTTTTTGCATTGAATTGTTATAGCATATTTGTAACACATAGATGGAACAACCTTTGCAATATGCAATCAATAGGCCTAATAAATATAATGACCCAGGGCCTATATGCTATAGCCTACAATACCTGGGCATGCTTGGCCTACACTGGCTGGACTGTGTCCGATAATAACCTAACTCATCATGACGCCCTTCCCTTGTCAAATCAGATTGTATTGGTCACATACACATATTTAACAGATGTTATTGTCGGTGTAACGAAATGCGTGTGTCCCTTGTAAGAGGAAATATCAAATGACACATAATAGGATTCACCTCACATACAGTTATTACAATTACTGTACTTAAACCACATCTACATATGTATTAAGGAAAGAATGGGGGCTCTACTGGACGGGGCGCAAAAGACAAGCATGCGCAGTACCAACAACTTAGATTTAGACCACTTCCTGCTCCGAAAAGCTTACATTTATCGCGATAGATCCAATTTCGTACGTGGAGACGACGGCCTTGTCTTGGAATGAAACACAATCGCTTTATCTATCAAGAGTGAAATACATATTCGTCTGCCACTTTCGGAAAATATCAGATCGATGGGCTTTCTCTGAAACTGTAGCTATAATGGTCCATGACAGGAGTGAGTAAGCTCATGGTAAGTCGAAGTAGCTAACGTTAGCTAGCTAAATCTTGGTTTCGATACATTGTGAGCTTTCTAGCTAGCTAACACCTATAGATTCGCTGGCTAGCTACGTTAACGTGATTAGCTTCTCTATGTCAGATTACTTGTTGGTGTGTGCCTTTCTGGTCAACGGCGCTTTAGGAAGAAGTTGTCCACTAACGCTATCGACGTTAACATGAGCTAATCTCTTTAACTCGATACCAAAGATTTGTTTTGTGTCGATACTTGGTGGTTGCTAGCTAGCTAACGTTAGCAATCAACATGCGCATCCTATTTGTCTAGTTAACGCGCTTATCCAAAAACGACAATAGTAGGTAGCCAACTAGTTTCGTTGGCCAGCTAGCTGGCTACTCTAGTTAGTTAGCTAATTTAGTATGTGAACGGCGCGCTATTTTGTTGAGGTTGTCAGCCATTTAACATTAATTTGTTTTTGTCTTCCGTGTAAGTAACGCTAGCTAGCTAACACCAATAAGAACAACTAACGTAACGTTTGTCAGTTGACGTTATAGCATGATTGACCAGAAATTATGAATCGGATCACTATTATCCACTGCAGAGGGATAACGTTAGGTAACTCAGATGGCTAAAATGCCACAGACGTTGATGCTGATGCGAACGCAAACACGTTAGTGATCAGTATGAATTAGTTAGCTGACGTAGGTAACACTTGTGCATGTCGCGTTCTCTAGCTAGGTAGCAAGCTGTCTTGGGTTTTAGGTCGTTGCTTGGTGCAGTGAGATGACTAAACTATCACACGAGACAGATACCATGCCTGTCTGTTGCAGCCAAACCCGTAGGTTGTGTGAAGTGTCGGATGGGGTTATTGACCAGTTTTAGCCCGGCTAACCTCTCCTTACTGCTTTATCGGCCTGTCTGTTTGGTCATTAGGGCCCATAAACTGTCCGTAACATATTTGTCGCCTAATTACATTGTTTCTGCAGAGGAACCGCTGACCAAAGCTGCCAAAAAGCCTCCTTCCGTTTGTAAGCACATCCTCTAACCCTTGTTGCTATTTAAAGCAGTGATCTGGCGGCAGAGGCGCAGACTTTTAATGTTGTCTGGTGTGTGGCTGGGCTGATGTGATGCAATGACGACTGCAGATTGTTTCGAGCTTTTCATGTGTGTGTGTGTGTGTGTGTGTGTGTGTGTGTGTGTG
This sequence comes from Oncorhynchus tshawytscha, assembly GCF_018296145.1. Classification (NCBI taxonomy): domain Eukaryota; kingdom Metazoa; phylum Chordata; class Actinopteri; order Salmoniformes; family Salmonidae; genus Oncorhynchus; species Oncorhynchus tshawytscha. The sequence goes on along the minus strand of NC_056433.1, from coordinate 45,177,138 downwards.
TGTGTGTGTAGAGGATGAGAAGAGCACAGGTGCAGCAGCAGCGTTCAGGGCTGTGAGCTCAGTGACTCTCTCTGTGGGCTCAGGATGGCGCAGGGAGGCCCTCAGTTAGACTATCACATCCTGCAGGACCTCAAGCAGCGCTTCCCCGAGATCCCAGAGGGAGTAGTGTCCCAGTGCCTTCTGCAGGTATGCTACCATAGCCAGACAGCTATGATCACACGCAATAATAGTGTGTGTCCCAAATGACACCTTATTCCCTATAGTGTATTACTTTGGCCGGGGCCATATGGACCTTGGTCAAAAGTAACATTTAAGCCCTGTTGCCACTGGCTCTTAAAATTAGGGCCAAATTCGAGCTGGCTCGAATGGAATTCTCAACTTCGAGCTGGATCTAAGGAAATCCGAGTCAGCGCAGCCCAGTTTCACAACTGGTGCCAGTTCGATTAGAATTCGGGTTGGGGATGCTGTTACCATGCAACCACCAAGCTGATCACTGCTGGATGCGGACAAAACGTTTTGCTAGCTCTTCTGAGCACATGGACAAGCAGTACTGCAGTAGTTAGACATGAAACAAATTACCACCATAGCTGTATCCTTTATTAATTTATGCACTAAACAATAACCTTTATGAGAACAGAGCCCTCAATACTAGTTAGCTACCTAACATTAGCTAGCAAATCGGTCTAAAGAAGCGAACAGGTATTTTAGCTGGCCAGGCTCTATCGAAAGCTAGCTAGCTGTCATCTGGTTTGCTTGGATAGCTAGCTAGCTAATAGACCATGGCATGAGAGGTAGGAATTAAGCTAGCTAGCCTTGTATGCTAACGACAACGCTAATGTCAGTGAGCTAAATACATGGCTCTGAGTCTGGCTGGCACTGGCAGGAGTATGGGGTAATGTTAGTTACAGGGGAAATTTCATTCTTCAACATCTCGCTAGCTAGAAGCCAGCTGCAGTCACATATTGGCTGCCTAGCAACATTATATAATTTATCATTTCCGGAGGCAGTGGAAACGCTTTGAAGTCAACCTAGGTTGGGCCCATTTAAGGCCAGTGGAAAGGGGCTTTAGTGTACTGCATAGGGAATTAGGGTGCCATTTGGGGCTCACTCAGGCTACAAACATGCACTGATTCTCTCATTGAAATGCCTGTATGCTGCTTCATGGATCTAGGCTTACACATGTATGCCTATATATGAAGTTGAACATCGCCTCCCGAGTGGCACACTGCATCGCAGTTCTAGCTGTGCCACTAGAGATCCTGGTTCGAGTCCAGGCTCTGTCGCAGTCGACCGGGAGACCCATGGGGTGGCGCACAATTGGCCCAGCATTGTCCGGGTTAGGGGAGGGTTTGGCCGGAAAGGATGTTCTTGTCCCTTCGCGCTCTAGCGGCTCCTGTAGTGGGCTGTAACTACCAATTGGATACCATGAAATTTGGGAGAATAAAGAGTTAAACTTTTTTTTAAACATTGACAGTTGTTTGTGTGGTTTAGTTGATGATATGTTATGACCCCAGGAAGTTAGTATGCCTCTGTTTTTCTACTGTAAATCGACAGACCAGTGACCCCTATAGAACTACAACATCAGTCTGGGCCCCATCACTGAACCTTTTATCCTGTCTCCTTTCCTCCTCCAGAACAACAATAACCTGGATATATGCTGTCACCTGCTGGCTCAGGAGAGTAACAGATACCTCTATGGGGAGTACCAAAGTCCGGAGGAGGCCCGCCTGAGCCGGAACCACATGCTGCACATCCAGCTAGGGGGCTACCCCCCCTCGGAGGCGGGCAAGGACAACGGAGGCGGGCGCTCCCTGGTGCACAGCTCCAGTGACGGTTACATCGAGCCCCAGCGCGTCGGCTTCATGGAGCCCCTCTCGGCCCCCGCCACCATAGCCCCCTCGCTGGGGTACAACCCCTTCTTCATGAATGACCACGGGGGGCGCACGGCCAGCACCCCCACTCCGCCTCCCGTGCAGGGAATGTCCCCTACCTACTCGCCTGTTCCTCGCTATACCATGAACCCTATCACTGTCACTCTGTCCCAGAACCTGCCCAATGCCCCCCAGGCCCTGCAGATCCCCGCCGGTCACTATGGCAACAGTGGCGGTAATGCCCTCTACATCCGGCCCTCCCCCTCCCAGAGCCCGCAGCCCTCCCCCTGGCCCTCGTCCGGGCAGCCTGTGTATCAGCCCTCGCCCTACACCACTCCCACCTACCAGTCCCCGTATAGCTCGCCCCAGCACCAACCCCAACAGCAGGTGCAGCCCCAACAGCAGGTGCAGCCCCAACAGCAGGTGCAGCCCCAACAGCAGGTGCAGCCCCAACAGCAGGTGCAGCCCCAGCTGCAGCACCAGCAGCAGGTGCAGCACCAGCAGCAGGTGCAGCACCAGCAGCAGGTGCAGCACCAACATCAGCACCAGCAGACCCATGTCTTCCTGCCCATCAGCCCTCCCACCTTGGCCAGCATGCCCTACCACCACCAGCAGCAGCAGCAGCCCATCTACCGGCCGTACCTACCCAAGAGCTCCCTGAAGAACCAGATTGAGATCACCCTGGAGGGCCCGCGGCCCCGCAGCAACTCCCCCGTGCACTGCCCCCCGGGACAGACTCTCTACATGGCTACCAGCCCCTCGCCCAGCTCACCCCAGCGGGGCCTCAGCCTGAGCGGGGGGGGCTCTGCCACCTTCCACCCCGGGGTATACCTGCACCAGTGCCCCGCGCGGCCCCGGCCCACTTCCTCACCCCAGCCAGGCAGCCAGGCGGGCTACACCTTTAAGATCAAAGTGTCCCCAGGCCAGGCCCAGCAGCAGAGGCCGCTCTCAGGTTCCCCTCCAGTGGCCTCCTCTCCTGAATCTCTGCTCAACATGGTGGACCAGGGGGAGCATCACGCGCTGGCCCCGGCACCCATCCTGCCCATCTCAGCCCTGCCCGGTAACATCGTCAGCCACATCGCCAACCGCATGCCGCGCCGCTCCAGCTCGGGCTCCGACGACTACGCTTACACCCAGGGTAAGCACGGCTTATGAACGGATACGTGTGTGTGTGCGCGCGCACGCTCACAGAACCATGTATGTGTATGCGTTCCTGCACATCCGCATGCCGTATCCGGCCCACCTCCCGACCCGTCCCACCTATTTGAAGCCCTGTCTTCCCACCACTGTGTCCCCCAGCACTCCTGCTGCACCAGAGGGCCCGGATGGAGCGTCTGCTGAAGGAGCTGCTGATGGAGAGGCAGAAGCTGGAGCAGCTGAAGGCAGACGTCAACGACATGGAATACGACGCCCTCCAGAGACGCTTCAGGCGAGTCAACAGCACCAGCCTCATCCCCCGGGTAAGAGGGACACACACACACACATACGGGCATACACGCAGAGCAACACGCAGATGCATAGGCCCCTAAACACATACATCGGTGAAGTTTAAATGCATGATCACGTGCACGCATATACACACTCCTTTTGAAGGCATAGTACTTAAAATGTTTTCTTTTTTGTACACACACACCTTTGAATGCTTAGGCACACACACACCTTTGAATGCTTAGGCACACAAACACGTTTGAAGGCACACATACAAACACACGCACATTAGCTACATGTATAAAAAAATATATATATATTATATGTATATATTTCTGTGAAATTTGTATACAAACAGTAAATCAATGCAGGGTATAGAGTTGTCTCAATACAGAGTTGTCTACATTTGTATTTTTTTGGTCTCATCCAACCCACCGGTGTTCTGCGGCTGTTCCAGCCTGAAGAGATGACCCGGTTGCGGAGTCTGAACAGACAGCTACAGATTGATATCAACTGTACCCTGAAGGAGACTGATCTTCTGCAGTCTCTAGGTACACACACACACACACACACACACAGAAACACACAAACAGGCGTTTGAAGATGCAAATGTACAAGAGCACACATTCAGGTGTCAAAATAATTGATGCTGTATGAGTTGTGTAATTTGTCATCAGGGAAGTTTGATCCGCAAGCCGAGAACAACTTTTATAAGAACATTCAGACCGGTCCGGTGGTACCGCCCAAGCCAGGAAGAAAAGGTGAGATACAGGATGTCGTCTGTTGTACCACTGTAAACATTGGTAGGACTTTCTTTTTAAGGGGGCAATCTGTGGTTGGTACATCCAGTTTTTGGACTTAAATGAATTATATATGCCCTCTGTTTCTTGAATAATATAAATTGTAAATGCTTCGTGATCTTCGTTAAACTGTCGTACCCCATCCAGAGCCAAAATAGAAGCTTGTTTTTCTCGTAAACCAACACTGTACAACAGGGCTGCCCAACCCTCTTCCTGGAGGTCTACTGTCCTGTAGGATTTCAGACTAACCTTCTTCCTGGAGGTCTACTGTCCTGTAGGATTTCAGACCACCCTCTTCCTGGAGGTCTACTGTCCTGTAGGATTTCAGACCAACCCTCTTCCTGGAGGTCTACTGTCCTGTAGGATTTCAGACCAACCCTCTTCCTGGAGGTCTACTGTCCTGTAGGATTTCAGACCAACCCTCTTCCTGGAGGTCTACTGTCCTGTAGGATTTCAGGACAACCCTCTTCCTGGAGGTCTACTGTCCTGTAGGATTTCAGGACAACCCTCTTCCTGGAGGTCTACTGTCCTGTAGGATTTCAGGACAACCCTCTTCCTGGAGGTCTACTGTCCTGTAGGATTTCAGGACAACCCTCTTCCTGGAGGTCTACTGTCCTGTAGGATTTCAGGACAACCCTCTTCCTGGAGGTCTACTGTCCTGTAGGATTTCAGGACAACCCTCTTCCTGGAGGTCTACTGTCCTGTAGGATTTCAGGACAACCCTCTTCCTGGAGGTCTACTGTCCTGTAGGATTTCAGGACAACCCTCTTCCTGGAGGTCTACTGTCCTGTAGGATTTCAGACCAACCCTCTTCCTGGAGGTCTACTGTCCTGTAGGATTTCAGGACAACCCTCTTCCTGGAGGTCTACTGTCCTGTAGGATTTCAGGACAACCCTCTTCCTGGAGGTCTACTGTCCTGTAGGATTTCAGGACAACCCTTTTCCTGGAGGTCTACTGTCCTGTAGGATTTCAGGACAACCCTCTTCCTGGAGGTCTACTGTCCTGTAGGATTTCAGACCAACCCTAATTTAGCAGTTTTGATTCAGCTAGTTAAGGTCTTGTTGAGCAGCTAATTACTAGAATCAGGTGTGTTAAATTAGGGTTGGACTGAGAACCCACAGGACGCTAGGATCTCCAGGAAGAGGGTTGGGCAGCCCTGCTGTACAGCCTCAAAACGTGGTTAAAACTATGATTTTGGTTTCATGGATGGTCAGTCCTTGCATCTATATCTCTTGAGTTTGAGAGTGGTACCAATTCTCCAGCCCCGTACCTCAGCTGTTTACGAAAACAGTGGTGGGGTGTCTGCTTTGTTATTGTTTGAACAGCCGGTTTCCCCTCTGCGGTATAGCCTAGCTCTTTCTAACTTGTTTTATGCATGTATGAGCCTTTTTTATAATGCCTTGTATTACATTTTACGGAATATTGCTTGTTTTAGTTTTTTCCTCAAATTCTCTCTGATCACTCCCTATCAGTAGACCAAATGTGATAAATGATCGGGTGACCATGCCTTTTGTTGATTTACTTTTGTGTTGCAGAGACTCCCTGTGTGGACATTCTCCAAATGTTTTTGAAAGCATTTCCTTCTCAGACAGGTCTTAAAATGGTGCCGTGTGTTTGTATGATTGATGTGTGTGTGGTGTAATGACATTAATTTAATTTCGTGCTTGATATTGTAATTTTGGGTTACCTCACCTTATTCGCCACTAAATAGTCTCACCCTCATTGGTGATATACGACAGCCATTTTGCACCAGAAGGCTCACCACTACCACACCAGCTATAGCAGTGGAAGGATTGTGGCAATTTGATCCTGTATATGACAGTAGTAGGATAAAGGAGCAGGTTATGCATCTAGCCATGACACCAGTGTGGCCGACACCCCTGCGCTTGCCATGAATGCCTATGGGATCCTTGCTGAACAACGAGTTAGGCCCTCTGTTAACATCCCATTGGAAGGACTTTAAAAAACAAATTCCTCCCCTGTTATGTTTGGTACTGTGATGATGAACCGGTCACGCCAGTTTTGCAGAGGGCGAGACCTGCCTCTTCATTTAGATGAAACCAGTGGGTGAGCAGTGCGGTTTCGTGTTAGGCTCGCGCTGCTCAGAATAAAATTACGCTGGTTCAGTTGACAAGATTCCGTTGCGCGGCTCACGCCCGAGAACACTTGATAAAGTGGCATGCTGTCTTCTCCTGCCGGCAAAATGCGGTGTAGCGTCTATTTTAAAAAAAACTTTTCCTAACGCCCCAGTTTACCTCTGTAAGACTTGTGGTATCTGCTGTGTTTGTTGGTGCGATACTGAGTAGAGCTGGGAATCGCCAAGGACCTCACGAGACAATATTATCACCATATGTAGGTGCCGATGCGATATGTATTACGATTCTTACAATTCTATATGTATTGCAATTTAATGTTCTAAGCATATTGCTGAGAAAACAACAAGTTTTGGTTAAGGAAATTAAAGTGCTGAAAACATGCTTGCTCACGATTGAGAACAAACTATAGGATGAAACATACAGGAGTTTTGGGGGCAGGAACAGCTGACTAGCGCTAGTTAACGCTAAGTACTGAAGTAAAAAAAAATTTAAAAAATAAGTATATATATATATATATATATACTTGGAGTCAAATATATATATTATCGTCCCAAAATAATATTGCAGTATGTACAGTGAAAAAATGTTTACCGTAAAGTGTTTCATGAGCTGAGCTATAAAAAAAAATATCTCCAGACATTTTCCATATGCTCAAAGCGTGTTTTTACGTCCCTGTTAGGGAGCATTTCTCCTTCGCCAAGATAATCCATCAACCTGATTGGTGTGGCATATCAAGAAGCTGATTTAAACAGCATGATCATTACACGGGTGCACCTTGTTCTGGGGACAATAAAGGCCACTCTAAAATGTGCACTTTTGTCACACAAACCAATGCCACAGATGTCTCAAGTTTTGAGGGAGTGTGCAATTGGCATGCTGACTGCAGGAATGTCCACCTGAGCTGTTGCCAGAGAATTCAATGTTAATTTCTCTACCATAAGCCACCTCTAATGTTGTTTTGGAGAATTTGGCAGTATGTCCAACCGGCCTCCCAACCCGCAAACCAGGTGTATGGTGTCGTGTGGGAGAGCGGTTTGCTGATGAACCGAGTGCCCCATGGTGGCGGTGGGGTTATGGTCTGGGCAGGCATAAGCTACGAACACCAATTGCATTTTATCGATGGCAATTTGAATGCACAGAAATACCGTGATGAGATCCTGAGGTCCGTTGTGAGGCCCATTTTCTTTTAAGGTATCTGTAACCAAAAATTAACATCTGTATTCCCAGTCATGTGAAATCCATAGATTAGGGCATAATGAATGTATTTAAATTAGCTGATTTTATGGACTGTAACTCATTAAAATCTTTGAAATTGTTGCATATTTAAATTTTGGTTCGGTATAACTATCGATCATTTTATTTCTCCCCACCCATTACTAATGCTAAGACTGTATACGGTGCATTTGGAAATTGTTCAGTGCACTTGACTTTTTCCACATTTTGTTACGATACAGCCTTATTCTAAAATTGATTAAATAAAACATTTTCCTCATCAATCTACACCCAATACCCCATAATGACAAAGCAAAAATAGGTTTTTAGAAATGTCTGCAAATGTATTAAAAGTAAAAAAGAGAACCGAGAAACTTCCAGAAGGACAACCATCTCTGCAGTACTCCACCAATCAGGCCTTAATGGTAGTGGCCAGACGGAAGCCATTTCTCAGTAAAAGGCACACGACAACCCGTTTGGAGTTTGCCAAAGGGCACCTATAGGACTCAGATCATGAGAAACAAGATTCTCTGGTCTGATGGAACTCTTTGGCCTGAATGCCAGGAAACATGGCACCATCCCTACGGTGACGTATGGTGGTGGCAGCATCATGCTGTGGGGATGTTTTTAAGTGGCAGGCACTGGGAGACTAGTCAGGATCAAGGGAAAGATGAACGGCGCAAAGTATGGAGAGATCCTTGATGAAAATCTGCTCCAGAGTACTCAGGACCTCCGACTGAGGTGAAGGTTCACCTTCCAACAAGACAACGACCCTAAGCACAAAGCCAAGACAATGCAGGAGTGGCGTCGGGACAAGTCTCTGTCTTTGAGTGAACCCAATCGAACATCTCTGGAGACCTGAAAATAGTTGTGCAGCGACGCTCCCCTTCCAACCTGACGGTGCTTGAGAGGATCTGCAGATTAGAATGGGAGAAGCCTCTCTCATACAGGTGTGCCAAGCTTGTAGTGTCATACCTAAGAAGAATCGAGAATGTAGTCGCTGCGAAAGGTGCTTCAACAAATACTGATTAATGGGTCTGAATACCTTCTCTTTTTTTTTACACACATTTCTACGCTTGTTTTTGCTTTGTCATTATGGGGTATTGTGTGTAGATTGAGGGGGAAAATACGATTTTAATCCATTTTAGAATAAGGCTGTAAAGTAACAAAATGTGGAAAAAGCCAAGGGGTCTGAATACTTTCCGAATGCACTGTATGTTCTTTGTTAATGACGCTAAGCCTGTATGTGTGCCCCTCTCCCAGAGGGAGAGCAGAACCCCAAGCCTGCTGTCGTGGGGCCCCAGAGGGACGAGGACTTTGAGGGAGCCCAGTGGAGCTGTGAAGAATGCACCTTTCTCAACCACCCTGCACTCAACCGCTGTGAACAGTGCGAAATGCCGCGCTACACCTGAACCGTTCCGGACAGTAGTCCCCCCCCCCTCCTCCTTACTTCCTTTTCCTGTAAACTCCTCTGCCCATGTTCTTGTGTAATGACCCTCCTTCCCTGTCAATCTATATATAAGCCCCTCCCACCTGTTGAGGAAGAGCCACCCCCTCACCCCCCACTCCTTTTGTCTCATTAGAGGAACTCACCCATGCACTTTGACCCTTCACCCATTGGTGAAAAACATTTTCCCAGGATGAGGACAGCAGGAGACTATTCCCATGGCAACCCAAAAGGGAGGGACTAGCTGTATGGACAGTAGCAGTGGCTACAGAACAGCCAATGAAGCGTTTTTAGAATACGGAGGAGGCGGCGTGGTTTATCCGGTGAACATTCCGTTGCAGAATGAATGAGATTGTCCTGTTTACACGACTGAGCCCATTCCCAAACCCTACCGACGGGCGGACGTTCTTTCCCTTACAAAATGACCAGGGCTGCACTCTCTGGCAGTGGGACAATGCAATTGCATAAAGAAAGGGTCTGATGAACTAATCCTAATGTAGATTATACACTGTATCAGCTCTGTACCAAGAGCTCCTTCTTTCATCGAATGAAGAACACTAAAGAGGCTTGCATATGAATATATTCCTGGTACTTTTATGCATATTATGCCCACACTGTATTCCATGTTTAAAAAAAAGATTTCCCCGTGCAAATGCCTCAAGTTACTGTACTTAATAAAGGAGCTGATTCTATGTGACTGATGCTTTATGCCTGGAATATCTTTCCTGTAGTTTAGTGGCATTTCATTTAATGCACTACTGCTTGCTCTGATGTGGTTGCCCCCCTTTTGCAAATGAAAAGCGCGCACACACACACTTGTCTTTTTCCATTACCTGTTTTATTGTGATAGTGAACAAACTAATAGGCGGCAGCCATACGGCAGCAGCAATCCATGCTCATCCACTCTCGGCACGCACACACTTTCTACCTCCAAGCACACATGCATTCCTACACACTCCATTTACCTGTATTGTTTTTAATGTAAAGGCCAACTAACTTTCATTTTAAGATGTTATGGATCAGGAACTGTAGTATATCCTAGACAAATATACTCTTGTCTTGAATACAGAGTATTCAAGACGAGCGTTACATGAAATTGTGAATAGGGTGCTGTTTGGGATGGTTTCAACCAATAAGAGGCATTGCATGGGGAGTGTGGGAGTGACTGATCATATCGCTCCAGGCTTCTCTCTCTCACACACACACACAATGGTAATTTGTCTTCTTCACACACATCATTGGAGAAAGTGGCTAAATGGCTCAATGTCAATGTGGGAACAACGGCAGTGATGTAATTCTCCACAAAACTAAACATGCTTACCCAGACATACTCATCCACAGAGTTTAAATATTTGGGCATTGACCGAGACCCTACTTTGAACAACAACAGAACATTAACATGTCCAGCAAAATCGGATATGTCTTTCAAATTTCTGATACATCAAGATGAATTTCCATGCAATGATCTTCTCTCACCTATTGTATAACCAGCTGGCCTCAAGCCAATGAAACATAAATTAAGCCCCTTCGATCTCTATGTAAACCAGCACTGAATATCCTTGACAGGAAATCACATTACCATCGCCATAGTAATCGCCCCAAATACAAAACTTTGTTTTCTCAGTTGTCTGTCTAGCTTATAAGATTATCAACTATGTTGCACCCCCACCTCTGAAAGATTTTGTCATTTTAAGCTCTGAACACAGCCTGGTCTCCGACTAAGCGTAACATAGTACATGTAAATCCGGGACACTGAAATGAATATGTTACGTTTGGTATGGTTACATAAGACAGGTGGTTACTTATGGTAAATATGAAAGTTGGGTGGGTGTTTAATGTGAACATCTAGCAACCCAAAGGTTGTGTGTTAGAATTTCATCACGGACCATTTTGGCTAATTAGCAACTTTTCAATTACTTACAACTTTTTTCGTTAGTTTGCAACTACTTAGCATGTTAGCTAACCCTTCCCCCAACCCTAACCTCAACCCTTTTAGCTAACTCTTCCCCTAACCTTTAACCTAACTCCGAAACTTAACCCAAACCCCTAGCCTAGCTAACGTTAGCCACCTAGCTAGAATTCGTAACATATTGTGTGAAATGGGTGATGGACATCCACAACTTAATACATACCACAGAAAACACAACATATCAAACATGTCAAATCTTATATGATACTAAATGGAGTGTCATGGATTTGCATACAGAATCAAGCAAAACGCTTTGAGACCAGGTTGCGGAACAAAACAGCAGCGACCTGAACCTCAACAATTTTTTTTTTTTGTGTCATTCCTAAAAGGAATGGAAAGTCAGCATTCTCCACCTCAGTCATCAGAAAATGGAATTCCCGCCCGTCTACCTTCAGAAGCACGAGCGACTTTAAATCCTTCTCCATGGAGGTTAAATCAAAGCTTGGATCAAGGTGCATCAATCCTGCAGACATTGACTAATTCTTAATGCACAAAAGTCTCAATGTGTTTTATTCTATTAGTTGTATTTTATGTTTCCTGTGTTTGTTTTCATCTGTTATATCACATATGTCAAACTCATTCCACAGAGGGCCGAGTGTACTTGATTGATGGATTAAGGTCACTAATCAGTAAGGAACTCCCCCCACCTGGTTGTCTAGGTCTTAATTAAATGGAGAAAAAAAAACCCAGACACTTGGTCCTCCGTGGAATGAGTTTGACACCCCTGTGTTATATTGTACTATACTACTGTATGAGTGATGTGTGTGGATTTAGGTATGTTTATGGATTTCGTATTGCTTAGTTAGGGACTGTGGATTAAAATTAGCCGTGTTGAGCGTATTCTGGTGCAAGCATCATATTTCACTGTCTGAAACGTGTTTTTATTTGCACATTGTCCCTTTAAATAAACTACTACTACTTCTCTAATTTACTGTATTAGAAATGCATTTACCACACAAAAGCACCTCTAACTACTCTATTTACATATCATACAACTGCTGCTATTCGAAGCAGGCACAGATGGGGTTAGGCCGTAGGGTACAGTTGGTTTTCGATTAGAGTTGGGGGCTATAAAAAATCTGAACTCATCACGAGGGGCAGCAGTGGATCGCAGGTCTGCGTACCCACATCCATACCCACGCAGGCAGTCAGAGCTGGCCCTAGCCTTTTGGGGGCCCTGAGTGAAATTTAGTTGGGTGGGGGGGCCATCCTGTGAGCATTTTTAGCGTCCCCTCTTGACAGCAGAGAGGAAAAAAAGAGTTTTAGAGTTTCAATTTCCTGCAATTAGACGTAGAGAAAATGTTGCCGTTTTAAAAGCAAGTTTGTTGCAATTCTACACATTTTGCCATGGGTGGAGAGAATCAAGAGTTTTACAACTAATTTTCTGCAATTCTACACATTTTGCCTTCCCTTCATCTGCACGGATCTAGAGGAGCAGTATAGGTAAAAGCAAATGACTCTATGCTGCCTGCCTTAAACCATCCAATCTTCTTTTAGATTGGCACAGATTAAATAAAGGCACAAGCAAAGGTAATCACTTATGTGAGTGGGGGCGATGTCATGCATCCTTGATTCCTTTTCTTAGGTGAGTCACCTTCCTTTCCTCAAGATCAATCTGTCCACCTGGCCCATCCCTCTGCTCTCCGATTGGTCTGTGTGTCCGTCACTCTCAGCTGTCCCTTCTCTGTGGTTTATTCATGACAAAGCATTGTGCTGCCAATTCCTACTGGAGTTCCTGCATTAAAGGGGACCTACTGTTGGCTCAGAATGTGGACATGATTTCACTGGTGAATCTGATTGGTAAGTAGTATTCCATTGAACTGTCTGATTGGCTCTTTAGCCTCACCAATTGGCCTATGGCAGATGTCGGTCACAACACAGGCGGAGATGCCTGTGGAGGCCGCAAGCTCATACTGTGCTAAAGCGTGTCCCTTTAAGTCTGGTATAGTACAGTATTGTAAAGGTTTGAATGTATAGATAGACACTACTGTTGTTGATTCTCCAATTGATGTGTGTGAACATGTGTTTTCTCTACCAGTTCGATAAGGTTCAGTGTTTCAGCTGCTTTCACAGCGAGTGTGGGGGGAAATGAAGTTGTGTAGAGGCCTCTCCTCCTCTCTAATCTTGCAGGGTTTAGTAGTAGTCGTCATAGTTCTTGGGGTTGAGGCAGTAGAGAATGGCTCCTCCAAAAGAGAAGATGGTGGCCCCACAGGCGAGGCCATAGCCCCAGTTGAACTCGTGGTATATCCTCAGGCTGACCGTCTCAATGAACTTAACAGGGTAGAGGATCAAACTGCAGACCTGGAGCACCACTGTTAGGGAGAGAGGAGGAATGGGCGTGAAGGAGAGAAATGGAGCACATGAACTGACACAGAAAAGGAGAGAATAAGGCAGATTCAATAACGTACCTGCAGCGAACAGCATGACAGCGATGGGCCTGTAGCAGTGGCTCCTGGAGCCGAACCACACTGACACCAGGGCCACCAGGAAGGAGAACAGGATGAGGGCTGCACCACCCAGCAACAGAACCAGCGTGGCAATCTGCCAGTCTGAGAGAGAGAAGAGAGAGAGAGAGAGAGGGGGTTAAGAAAACATGTTCAGTTATGGGGGGGGTCACACAGCCACAGTGAAAAATGCCACAGCCACCGACATGAAAGTCATGCAGGTGAAAAATCAAATTGCACACACACCATCTGGGAACAGAGGGCTTCCTATTCCTCATGGGTATAGGAAGAGAATTCTGAGAATTTGACTGAGATTTGCAAAGAAAATGTTTTCGTGGGGGTTATAAGCCTAGTGATCCATGTTTACAGTGTGGCGTATGGTCCAAGAATGTTAACCCTGCACTAAAATCAGATCTTTCCCCCAACACAGAAGAATGGACTAAAACGAACAAATGCATGCACGCATACTCTCTCTCTCTCTCTCTCACACACACACACACACACACACACACACACACACACACACACACACACACACACACACACACACACACACACACACACACACACACACACACACACACACACACACTCACTCACTCACTCACTCACTCACTCACTCACTCACTCTCTCTCTCTCCGTCCCTTTCTCACACGCTCTCGCTGCTAGGTTTCTTAATGAATACCAGTGCGGCAGCAGAAGTAGACAAAGTAATTATCTGGATGACTCCGGTAATAGGTATCCATCCTGACTGCCCGATGCAAAATCAGCAGCAGTCTCAGCGTTTCATTCAGAAGAACTGCAAAACATTCAACTAAAGTAGAGACCAGAAATAGCACTCGCTGGAATGCTAACAGGGATTGGGGGGGGTGACAGGGAGAGAGAGCTACTAGCTAGGTCTACTATATTGATCCACTTCTCTGCATGTATGGAATGAAAAATAATCTTGGTATAATAAAAATGTTGGTGGGTTGAGGAGTAAGGGATAGAAATGCTCTGGAATTTAATAGGCGGTATTTGGGGAGAAAGCTGGGATACAATGTGCTCCGTGGTGAAGTTTCCCCTCTGTGCAGATCTAGGATGAGATCTAGGATCAGATCGACCAGAAGTGGGGGAAATGCAAAATGACCCAAGATCAGCGTCTACTTGGGCCAACTTCACCCTGCGATAGAATGTTAAACAAGCATAGTCTCACATAGCTAGCTGCTAGACACTCTTATCTAACAGGCTAGACTGTGTGGGGGGTAAACTGGCTTCCAGGCACATAATCTTAGTAGACTGAGTGGGCTATCAAGACTGATGGACTGCTGAGTGATATAACTATATAATTGTTGGGAGTAACAGTCTGGACTCTGGGTGGGAAAATGGCATATGTAAACAAACAAGGCGATGTTATGATGGGGTTGTTGATTACCTATAAGAAATATATGTTAACAAAGTAAATACCATCACAGAAAGGGTTTGGTTTCTAATGATAAAATATGCTCATAGTTAGACATGTTCATGTTCATTACAGTCACAGCTAAACAGGATGATGCATGGCAAATTATTAACCCCTCTATAGCAATACGAGAACCATCAAACCATTCGACAATGAGAGAATGTGACAGCGTGTAAGCCGCTTCAACTACAGTTCCGGTCCTCGTCGTCGGGGGGGGTTCATTCCATAGGCCGAGCTGCTCGAACATAAACAAACATTCACTTCTTTGACCAAATATGGCTCCTACAATTTAGAGTTTAAAAATGGTCCTGTCATCCATCACAGGAAGCTGGAGGGAACCCACAAAACGCAGAGCTCCCTGCGGCCTCAGTGCTTCCATAACATGCGGTACTGACTTGGAACGACCCTTGACCTCTCATTTGCAGCCACCTCACTGGCTGCCTCTCCGACCGCAGGAGCTACACTAACCCCTGTCCGTCTGTATCTAATCATTCTTCTAGTCATCTCATAGTCATTTCGGTCATTTTTTCCCTATCAGACTACAGCTGAAATTGGAAGAGCTACTGCGGTTCTTATCAGTCTGTATCAGTTGTGTAACAGCAGGATACAGAAACTCATCTCAGCAGCTCAGAGATTTGGAACGGACCCACATGTTCTGCGCGAGAAATACAGCCAGAAGTCTCAGTGCTTGAAGGACAGGAAGGGCTAACTATTAATCTGGGGTTGAGTCACAAATGGCACCCTATTCCCTATGTAATGCACTACTTTTTGAGCTCTGGTCAAAAATAGAGCACTATATAGGGAATATGGTCCCATTTAGGATGCAACCTAGGTACTGTAATGATGACAGATGGAAATGGTGATATGCAAGATCCAATCTGATCGGTAATTACATCTCCCTGTGTGTATTTCAGGAGCAGCCATCCCTGTTAATCGAAAAATCTGTATTGGCCTTCAGGGCCCCTCTCGGCCTGAGACAGTAGAGGGAATGTGTCATTTTTGTTGTGGTCCCGGACAGGCACACCTGATTCTACTTGTCAACTAATCGTCAAGCCTTTGAGAAGTTGAATCAGATGTTTTTGGTGGAGGCTACAACAAAAATGTGTGCTGTCGGGGGTACTCGAGGACCGGAGTTTGGAAGCACTGTCAAAAGGAGAACCCTTTTTGGTTCCAGGTAGAACCCTTTCTTTCCCCTTCTGTGGAAAGGGTTATTTTAGTCATTAATGTTATTCACTGTATATATTTATTGTGTCACTATTTCTATTAAAAAAATATATATATATTTATCTTTAACTCCCCCCCCCTCCCCACAGTTCCCCAAGAGCTGCCCCTCAACCATCCGAGACCCTGAGAGGAATACCAAAATAAATGGTCTATTGATTCTGTATCCTCACAACAACATCTGCAGAGCTTCGATGATTGTATGCACCAAATATTCAACATTTTGTTGGTGGCAAGAATTCTATATAATAATTTCAACTGAAAAGACTTGAATCTTGCGTTGTTTTATATATCAACTCATACACCCTGTACCATGGAATCGATACGTCAAAAATCTCTTCCCAACCCTTTTGAAATATGTAGAGCCGTGAAATGTTCAGAAAATATTTACTAAATAAACTAAAGTCAAAAAATAATAGGGCAACAATAAAATAACAATAACGAGGCTATATACAGGGAGTACCGGTACCGAGTCAATGGTTATTACTGGTTAGTCAAGGTAATATGTACATGTAGGTCAGGGTAAAGTGACTATGCATAGATAATAAACACCCTCTCACTCACCATCAACAAAACAAAGAAGATGATCGTAGACTTCAGGAAACAGCAGAGGGAGCACCCCCCTATCCACATCCAAGGGACAGCAGTGGCGGAGGTGGAAAGTTTTAAGTTCCTCGGGGGACACATCACGGACAAACTGAAATGGTCCACCCCACACAGACAGCGTGGTGAAGAAGGCGCAACAGTGCCTCTTCAACCTCAGGAGGCTGAAGAAATTTGGCTTGTCACCTAAAACCCTAACAAACTTTTACAGACGCACAATCGAGAGCATCCTGTCAGGCTGTATCACAGCCTGGCACGGCAACTGCACCGCCCTCAACCACAAGGCTCTCCAGAGGGACTGCACAATGCATCACCGGGGGCACACTACCTGCCCTCCACGAAACCTACAGCACCCGATGTCACAGGAAGGCCAAAAAGATCATCAAGGACATCAACCACCTGAGCCACTGCCTGGTCACACCGCTACCATCCAGAAGCCGAGATCAGTACAGGTGCATCAAAGCTGGGACCGAGAGACTGAAAAACAGCTTCTATCTCAAGGCCATCAGACTGCTAAACAGCGATCACTAACTCAGAGAGGCTGCTGCCTACATTGAAACCCAATCACCGGCCACTTTAATAAATTGACCACCAGTCACTTTAAACAATGCCACTTTAAATAATGCCACTTTCAAAATGTTTACATATATTACATTACTTATATCATATGTATCTACTGTATTTTATACCATCTATTGCACCTTGCCTATGGCCGACTCATCCATATATTTATATGTACATATTCTCATTCACCACTATAGATTTGTGTGTTTTAGGAAGTTGTTGGGGAATTGTTAGATTACTTGTTAGATTACTTGTTGTTCTACAAGGAACTGATAAGGGTTCTACCTGGAACAAAAATGATTCTACCTGGAACCAAAAATAGTTATTCAAAGGGTTCTCCTGTGGCAGGGTACCCCAACTGGCGGAATTTGCAGGCAGAATGTGGCCCGCGCGACATTACCTAGGTTTTACTGAGAATTGTGCGAGAAACAAAAAACATCCAGTCGGGAGCAGTCCTGTGGCCGAAAACAGCTTGCTGATGAGAGAGGTCGAAGGAGAACGGCAAGAATCGTGCAAGCTAACAGGCGGCCCACAAGGAAACAAATAACAGTGCAGTACAACAGTGGTGTGCAGAACGGCATCTCGGAACACACAACATGTCGGTCCTTGTCACGGATGGGCTATTGCAGCAGACGACCAGAACCGGGTTCCACTCCTATCAGCTAAAAACAAGAAGAAGCGGCTCCAGTGGGCACGCGATCACCAACACTGAACAATTGAGGAGTGAAAAAACATTGCCTGGTCCGACAAATCCCGGTTCCTGTTGCGTCATTCGGGAAGGCAAAATTAGAATTTGGCATAAACCCAATCCTGCCTGGTGTCAACGGCCCAGGCTGGGAGCGTTGGGGTAATTGTGTTTACACAATGTTTTCCTGGCACACGTTAGGTCCCTTGATACCAACTGAGCAACGTTTGAATGCCACAGCATATCTGAACATTGTTGCTGACCAGGTGCATCCCTTAATGGTTACAATTTACCCTTTGTCACATGGGTACTTCCAGCAGGATAATGCGCCATGTCACAAAGCATGTATTGTCTCAGAATGGTCCCAGGAACAGGACCATGGGGTGTTCAGTTTACTTGAGTGGCCTGTACAGTCCCCAGACCTCAACCCAATAGAGTATCTTTGCGGTGAGACGGAACGGGCTGTTCGCAGCATGAATGTAACGCAGTCCAATCTGCAGCAACTGCGGGATGCCATCACGTCAGTATGGTCCAACATCCCTGTGGAACATTTCCGACACCTTGTCGAATCCGTGGCCCAAATCATTCTGGAGGCAAATAATCCTGGAGGCAAAGGGGGGTCCGACCCGGTACTAGATGGGTGTATCTACTAAACTGGCCACTGAGTGTATGCGATCATATACACATGTAAGCAAGGTTTGAAATGATTATATTTTATGTCTGTTTGGGCTTCTTGCAGTCAATTTGCAGTCTACAAATGATTTGTAATTGTGTACCGGCCCCCTGACCATCCGCTCAAGAAAAATGTTAAAAAAACAACCCCTATGGGGTCAGCCGAAGACCCTTTTTAGGTTCCAGATTGCACCTTTAATTCTCAGAGTGTGAGGAATAATATGGTGCCATTTTGGGATGCAGCCTGAGTCTCATATTCCCCATCATCACCTCTGACTGAACTAGAAGCAGTGCTAATAATGATGAGCGCTGCCTGCATAGTGCTCACACACTCGCTCCACATTCGTTGCGCCCCTCCCACTGGACTGGCATCAGCACAAAACGTCCTCACAGAGACACTCCATATTCCTGAGACTGTGTCAACCCCTGCATGTTTTGTATCTCACCCGACCTCTGCCCTGTGTGTGTGTGTGTGTGTGTGTGTGTGTGTGTGTGTGTGTGTGTGTGTGTGTGTGTGTGTGTGTGTGTGTGTGTGTGTGTGTGTGTGTGTGTGTGTGTGTGTGTGTGTGTGTTGTGTGTGTGTGTGTGTGTGTGCATAATAATAGAGAGGGTCATCAAAAAAAAGAGAAACCGTGTGTGTGCTTGAGTGTAACATCCAAACGTCACCCATTTCCATTTGTCATCTGCGTTAGCAGAATGCTCTTTGGCACAGACATATAGGACATCAACAAACATGCACATCTATGCACAACAACCCTGCAGAGCTCATTATTTAAGGGTGCCAACCTGGTAATTGCAACACTAACACCATTTGTGTAATGTCCTGGGCTTAACACCAAGAAAACCTGGATATTGGGAGAAGAAACTGACTGATTACTGTGAGTCAAATCAATATGTAAGCCTAGTGCAAGGCCAAGCCTGACAAAAATAGCAGTTTGCTGTGTGCAGTTAATGTGGCCTGCTGGCTGCTGCTGACATGGAGACTCCATGTCTTTATAAGGAATCAAGCTGCACTTTGTGTCAGAGTGACAGTAGGAAGAAGCAGGGACAAAATGACCTTCAGTTACTCATCACAGAAACAAAACAGTGTTGTCAGACAAACAACAACAAAAAACCTACTTTCTGCCTGCACAACACACAGGACAACAATCAGCAGGCCAAAAATAACTCGATAAAAAGGCACATTAAACACACGTGGCGGAATAATCGAAATACAGATTGTTTCTACAAAAGATTCTGTGCTGGATGAAAAATAAGTCCCCTTTTCAGAGAGAAACACAGCATTTCTCGAATGCGGCACTTGTTGCCCTGGTTACACTTATCTTTGGATCTCTGGGACGTTCGGTTCTCAAAGTTTCTCTTGCTCCATGGCCGGCGGAGGAACCCCAACAAAGGCTGATTTTGTCGGCAACAAAAGCCCAATAAAACCCCAGCTGCACCACCGCTCGCAAGGCATATTACCCACATCATTTAGCGGCACGCTGGGCAAATAGAAAAGGGGGTAACTGGGAACTTTGTAAAGTCTCGTGTACTTATATTATAAGTATTACTTTGAAATAAACTATTTTTAACTGAGAAAAGACAGCTGTTTTAGAGTGCACACATCTTAAATGGGGAATGGGGGAAAATGATGCTCCTGCTATTTCCTTTTAGCCCCATCCACCCCATAAATTGTTACTGAGCAGAGAGAAAAACAATGTTTGTGCTGATGCACCAGTGGACTCAGCAGCAGAGGATCCATTGTCATTTCTGAATTAATATGCATCTCAATGGATGCTTTGAATATGACTGTGGGTACCAAAAATATCCCCAAATCCCCCCAAAATAGAACCCTATCACATGTTCCCTAATCACAAACACAATATAGATGCATACGGGCAATTTGAACAGTTAAAACACAGTCATAACTGTTGACTTTAGTAAGCATGAGGAAGGTCTCTCTCACCAGTCTCGAGTGTGGTGTTGCACTGCCATGTGTCCGAGGTGACCGGCTTCCAGCAGGACTCCCACAGAGACAGGTAGTACTGGTTATCCGCCGTTACCCACGCGGGGCTCAACACAGCCCCGACATCCAGACAGAGCGCGAGGAAGACGCACACCAAGCCCACCAACTTCAGGGGCGTCAACGCCGATACGCGCACTTCCTCCATTCCACTCCCGGATGAAGCCATGGATGGCGGATTGGGTGCTAAACAAAAGGTTTGCGGTTGGGTCGCAAACCAAGAATTTTGGAATTATCCCCCGCGGTATGGAGAGTGGGCAGCCTCTGCGCGTCAGGGACGCTGCTGCAGCCGTACCACAACTGCTGATGTGACTGCACTGCACATTGCTGAAATATCACAGAGCGGCACCTGCAGGGTCACCCCCCCCCCCCTCCCATTTTTTCTCTCTCTCTCGCTCTTTCTCCCTCCCTTTCTCTAACTCTCTCCCCCTTTCTCTCAGAAGGAAACAAGGGCTATGTAATCTTATTTTTATAATTGAACCTAACCGATTCTTATTTTTTCAAGGTAAAGGCCAGGCACCACACCCTAACAAGGTAATTTTCCTTTGCCTAATTCTATCACAATCAACTTTTACCAGTTGAATGTAGATACAAATATAGATTTTTTGTATTACAATATTTCTGAAATATTCTATTAAAATACGCAAATTAGGTGATAATTCAGCCTAAATATTTTGTTCCATTTTGTTAAAACACTCCAAGACCGGATTTATACATAGCAGATTGTGGATAAATACACGTTCATGTTTCGATATCTGTAAAATACTAAAGGCCTACCTAAAAATCAATTTTGGGCAACAACAAAAAAAGGAATAAAGTGTATAAAAATTGTATGCCATATCAACAATTCCCGATGTATAAAGTCTGGAGAAAAAGTCTAAGGATACCCACACAACATTTGGTGAATGCAGATGCTACTGAGGATGAGATAATTTTGTTGGAGTGTGGGAAGAGTCTGACTTTAGGGAAATGGCAGTTAAAGACAACTACACTGAATTTAGACTGCCAAACGCCAAACACTTTTTTTTAGCCCCAATCACCATCTCTTCAAAGTAAGTTACTACGGTTGGTAACATTCTCTATGAAATTAGCTTTAATATGGTGAGCTTTGAAGTTACGGATATGTCCATTTAAAAGTGGTTAGAATTCATGACATTTTGATGGCGTAAACTAACGGAAATATACATTTTCATCAAATTTTGGAAAAAAATACTGGCTCAACGCTCTAACCAGCCCCATTCAATGAACATGAGGGTTTTCTGAGGAGTGAAATTATTTGATATGATTCATGGTTAATTTCACTCCCATGTAGGCTGTTTGACCTATAGGTGAAGTGTTCATTTTAAACTACAGTCAAATGTGATCATAGACTGGAGTTTGATTAGACATTTTGAATTTGATATTTTGTGACACGTTTTTTTTAAAACATCCCAAAATGAATTCGTTTCTCCTAAACTTGTATGCTGCATAGGCATGCATGATACATCCCATATCTAACTGTCAGTTAGTGGCTTGCTCTTCAACCGATCACTGACCACACCTGCCCGCCCGTCTAATATCACTACTCCGGACGGTTCTGATTGAGAATACGTGGACAGCTACAAATACCTAGGTGTCTGGTTAGACTGTAAAACTCTCCTTCCAGACTCACATTAAGCATCTCCAATCCAAATTTAAATCTAGAATCGGCTTCCTATTTCGCAACAAAGCATCCTTCACTCATGCTGCCAAACATACCCTTGTAAAACTGACTATCCTACCGATCCTTGACTTCGGCGATGTCATTTACAAAATAGCCTTCAACACTCTACTCAGTAAATTGGATGCAGTCTATCACAGTGCCATCTGTTTTGTCACCACAGCCCCATATACTACCCACCATTGCGACCTGTATGCTCTCGTTGGCTGGCCCTCGCTACATATTCGTCTCCAAACCCACTGGCTCCAGGTCATCTATAAATCTTTGCTAGGTAAAGCCCCGCCTTATCTCAGCTCACTGGTCACCATAGCAGCACCTACCCATAACACGAGCTCCAGCAAGTATATTTCACTGGTCATCCCCAAAGCCAACACCTCCTTTGGCTGCCTTTCCTTCCAGTTCTCTGCTGCTAATGACTGGAATGAATTTTTAAAAAATCACTGAAGCTGGAGACTCCTATCTCCTTCACTAACTTTAAGCTTCAGATGTCAGAGTAGCTTACAGATCATTGCACCTGTACATAGCCCACCTGTAAATAGCCTATACAACTACCTCATCCCCATATTGTTATTATTTGTTTTTGCTCATTCGCTCCCCAGTATCTCTACTTGCACATTCATCTTCTGCACATCTGTCACTCCAGTGTTTAATTGCTAAATTGTAATTACTTCGCCACTACGGCCTATTTATTGCCTTACCTCCCTAATCTGACCTCATTTGCACTCACTGTATATATACTTTTCTATTGTGTTATTGACTGTACGTTTGTTTATCCCATGTGTAACTCTGTGTTGTTGTTTGTGTCTCACTGCTTTGCTTTATCTTGGCCAGGTCGCAGTTGTAAATGAGAACTTGTTCTCAACTGGCCTACCTGGTTAAATAAAGGTGAAATAAAATAAAGAAATTACATTTAAAAAAGCCCCTAGCTGTACCTCTACTGCAATTAAAATGAATAGGGCTATTGTTTTTAGGCCAACAAATAGTTTCAACCAATACAACAGAAATGGAAAAATGACTTAACAACAAAGAGGAGTTCATGTCGCTCTACATTTGGGTCATAGCCAGATAATAGGGTTTCAACCATCAAAGATAAAGCAGAAGTGTGCATCGGTGGAAAAAGTACTCAATTGTCACAAATTAAAATACTACTTGAGTACAATTCTAAAAGTATCTGGTTTTAAATGTACTTAAATACAGTGATGGAAAAAGTAGGCCTACTTGTCATACTTGAGTAAAAGTAAAAAGTAAATGCTATACATCAAATTCCTTATACTAAGCAAACCAGGCAGCACAATTTGTAATTTGTATTTATTTACGGTCAGCCAGGGGCACACTCCAACACTCCAACATAATTTACAAAAAAACTCAGTATCTGTGTTTAGTGAGTCTGTGTGTGTGCGTGCGCGTGTGGGTTCACGCTTGTCTGTGTGTGTGTGTTCCTGCATCTCTGTTTGCATGTGTGTGCTTTAGGACTGTAGGACGACTGTGCCTCGTGGCAAAGTCTTTCTACATAATCACTGATGATTACAGATTCTAATCAAGAGGCTCTCAGGGGAACAAGGAGGCACCGAGTGGATCATCACACACTAACACAACACCCCCTGAGCCACAACAACACAATACATCAATCACATCACTAAGAGACATCACACACTTACTCTCACACACAAACACACACACACACACACACACACACACACACACACATTGTGTACATTGCAGCAAATTTGCCAGTAAGCCTGAGCAAGATCCAAGTAGTATTTCACTGGGTGACTTTTACTGGAGTCATTTAAAAAAAAAAGTTGTCTTTACTTTTACTCAAGTCAGAAAATTGGGTACTTTTTTCACCACTGGAATGAGTCCACCATCTAAGCCATGTATACCAAGATATCTGAACCTCTTGATGAGCTGGTGTTGTGGTCCTACTAAGTGGATGGTGTTCTACTAAGGATGCTATAACTACACTATCTCCATCATCTGGGAAACGTGCCTGGCCCTGCGCTCATCCCTATCTCTACTTACTCATGTCACTCCTGGGCACGCCTCCAATGGCCCCAGGGAAGTGGCATCCTACGTCTGACACCAGTGCAGTGAGTTCAGGAGATAGGGTTGAATGGGATTGAGACCCACAACCTTGGGTCTGTCAGTCGGATATCTAAGCTATTAATACCAGAGATTTACAGTCAATGTGTTTGTCAATGGTATTGTGCTATTGGATGTTAGAATATTTTAGGGACCTTAACCCAGCACCTATTGACATGGCTCAAAGGTTCAAACCTCTTGGCATAACGGCTAAGGTGTTGGCTTGACAGTCACTGGATCTGGGTTTGAATCCCAGTCAGGGGCACCCCCTGATTTCACAAAATTGGTGTCAGAAGTGGGATGGCGCAAAGGCAGTCATCTGAGAGGTGTGTGCACAAGAGGGACACACTCCCCCGAAGGAAGGGGAGTAATGTAGTGACCTTAACCCAACAACTAGCGACCTCCTCGAGTGGTTTCGGACCTCTTGCATAATGGTTAAGGTATTGGCTTGACAGCAGTTGGACCTTGGTTCGAGTCCCGGTCAGGGCCACCCCCTGAATTTGTCACAACATTGTCAACTCTTCAGTTTAATTGATTGATAGTCTGATGCTACTGAGTGATGAGACTAACAACCCATCTTAAATTGTACAGTGCTATCTATTATTTTATCATTCAAGAGATCATTTAGATAACATGTCATTTCAGTACACTTTGTTAAATGACAAAATGCTTAGTGTCTAGATTGCTAGGGCCTAGACACTAGATTGCTATTGACTCGCGAGTCAATGCCTTCGACAGGCAACGTTTTCTTGTGCATTTAATCATTAACTAAATGTGGACTACATATCTCCAGGGTGCCTAACTGTGCACCGTGAGTAGCTTTACACAGTCTCTTTAGGTCTTGCTGCACACTCCCAAATTATATAATGTGAAACAAATAATGATATTGTGTAGAAATAGCACATAGCCTTCTAGGGATTTGATGCCAGTCACCTGACTGTCCCTTTAAAATGGAAAAAAGAGAAAACGCCTATCCAACAGGCTTTTACGCGTGCGTAGAAACATTTTGGCCATTGAAGCGTTAGTGGAGCTTAGAGCGCATTCGGGAAGGAAAACAGGTAAATAAAGTTGAATTATTTACCATTTTCATTTGAATAATAAATGCTTTGAATCCTACGTTTGTTCTTGAAGCGGTCAGCTAAAACCTTTGCTCATCGGAACGATAGGAGTCGCTCCTTAGCCTACAATGTAGCAAATCAGTCAGCGAAATTGTTACAAATCATCCGATTGTCAGCGAGCTAAACGTCAGCCAGCTTCAATCTCGGATGTCGTCCATCTCTCTCACTGTTCACACCTATAGGCAGCTGTGATAATATCGCCAGAGATTAAAGCAGTTTTTATTGTTCTAATAACGGTTTCGCGATTCACATCCTGTGCCGCTTTTGAAGAGATGGAAGGAACGGGGCGGGCGTTGTTTGTTACATTTCTGCTGGTGTTCTATTTCGGTCATCGCGGTAACATTCCTGTGTAACCCTGGTCAGCGTTTGGTCATTCAGTTTTTAGCTGGCCACGGATGCCTGGAATTCACAGTACACCGTGTGTGACGGCCAGTTCCGTTAATACGTCTGTCAGGAGTTCAATAGGTATAACAGGATTATGCGAACTCGGATGCTCTATGGGAAGAGTAACGTTAGCCTTAAACACTGTGGCAATTATGAACCTAGGCCTACTTTATGGTTTGTATATGTGGAATACTTTGAATGTCTGAATCACCTGTTTTTTTTTTTATATATATATATATATATATATATTTTATGACTAGGATTACTATTGTCTTGTTTCCTCTCATTGACTTTGTCCCAGTTTAAAAACATGGAACTGACTGTTTATGGTGAATGTTTTTCTGCCAACAGACACTGTCACCCACCCCAAACAGACCAGCAGGAATCATGGGGAGTGGTACGTTTGTTCTCTAGGCTATTCACAGGCTTCGGCATGTACATTTACGTAAAA
The DNA here is from genome assembly GCF_018296145.1 of Oncorhynchus tshawytscha. Classification (NCBI taxonomy): domain Eukaryota; kingdom Metazoa; phylum Chordata; class Actinopteri; order Salmoniformes; family Salmonidae; genus Oncorhynchus; species Oncorhynchus tshawytscha. Next base: position 45,150,948 of record NC_056433.1, on the reverse strand, counting down.
TGTACTACAGGCAAGGCTGGTCCTTGTTTAAACAACTACTCAACACTGTGGTTTGTCCAGGAAAATACAAATGTTAGCCGACTCTCCCTTCTGTGAGTCTAATCAATGTTTTTTTACACACAATATGGTTCCTGTCCATGGAGTCCCAAATCAGTCCAACAGAGGGCCGCTCTGTGCCCCTCTCTTGATTCCCAGAGTTAGTTTCATTTATACTGGCCCGGATTGGACGTTCTAATCAAAGAAGCTTTTGTTTTATACAGAAATGCAGTTAGTAGGCAGCTCCCTCTTTTCTGCTGGCTTTGTACTATCCTCTGCCTCTTTTTTCTCTCTGCATCTATCCCGTCTTTCTTTTTGTCCTCTGTTCTCTCCCTACCATCTCTGAATCTTTCATCACATTTTCTTTCTTCCTCCCCTTCTTGCACTTCTCTTCCCTCCCATCTCTCTCTCTGACAGTGTTCCTGCCGTCGGACCTGGCCAACTCCGTGTTGAGCCGGCAGCGCAGGGACAACAGCTACCTGCTAGAGGAGATCCGGCAGGGCAACATCCAGAGAGAGTGCAGGGAGGAGATCTGCACATACGAGGAGGCCAGGGAGGCCTTTGAGAATGACGAGAAAACTGTGAGTGAGACACACATGCAACAGACGTGCGCAACCAGGGTTGGGGTCAATTCCATTTCAGCTCCGTCTAACTAGGACGTAAACTGAAATTCAAATTCCATTTTTATTTTTTAATGTTTCTTATATGGGAAGCATTGAGGAAAATTTGACCTCCTTTGTTTGTTTACTTCCTGAATTTAAATGGAATTGACCCCAACCTTGTATGCAACACTCGCTCACGCGGATGCACACACAATGCTCTTTGTCTCACTGTTGCTCCCTCATTGACACACACGCACTTGATAACAAAAACACGTGTAATCCTACTCCAAGTGTGCTGGCCTGTGGAATGTTCCTGCTTTTCAGGAAGTGATTATAATCAGCAGGAAGGGTAGCTGACTCTGAGAGTGCTGCTCAGTAGGGAGAGGGTCATTGCTGCAACTATTGTCAGGACAGGGAATGCACAGTCTGTCCCGCAGAGGGATGTGCAGCACGCACATATGTGGACAGCTTTGTGTTTTTGTTTTGTATGCGTGTGTGCTCTCTGGAGTATGGCATTCAGAATGCTGCAAATGGCATTTGTAGATTTCACATGTTTCTTTTACCTTAAATGCCCAGGAATTGATCATTCTGCCCAGTAATTGGTCTGATGTAGCTCTCTGATTGGCTGCAGCAACGGTTCTGGGAGGAGTATGTGCGGGAGAGCAGCCCAGGTGGTGGGCTGCAGTCGGCTGTTGGAGGAGTCCACTCCCTCTACCTGATCCTCCCCTTGCTCCTGGTGCTCCTCCTCATCGCAGCAGTGGCCATCACTGTGTGGCGCTGCCACTCCCGTAAGCGTTCGGAGCGCAGCCCCGCCCTGGGGGTCTCCCACCGGGACCCCACACTATCGGTGGTCTCCATGGACCAGTGGGGACGGGACTTCCACGACCACTCCGAGCTCAGCGTCCATAGCAGCCCCGCCTACCCGGGCTCAGAGGTCACGTCTGCGAGGGGAAGCAGGGGAGAGCCACCGCCGTCTTACGAGGAGGCAGTTGGCCACACGGATGTGCACATAGAGACAGAGCCGCCGCCTCAGTATGAGGACATCATTGGCCATGGGAAGTGAAGTAATCCCCCCCCATGCCCTGTCTTACCTGATGCCCCACCAGCTCTCTCTCCAGCCCCCATCCAGCTATATCATCCTCCTGGTCTCAGCCTACACCTCACCTCCCTTTAACTGTTACGTTACTACACTAACGGAGAGTTGTTGGATGCAATAACGTCGACGCTTGCGCTGACCATCGGATAGGAGTTGAGTGATAGCGGAGACGATACCAAATGTTTGATCTCACAAAACCAAAATGTATTATTTTTTTTTCTTCATTTTTTTATTTTTTTTAGCTTCATCCATACTACCATAGATTTATGTTATGACTACCCTGGAGGTTTGGGGCTTGCAAATGAACGGTGCATGACAATTGTGTGGTGTAAAGGAAAAATGAGAGAACAAACAAGTTGTTTTGAATGTTCAGGAAGTGAATTGTTAAAAAAAACAAGCAATTCTTCTGTCGTTTTAGCCATATGTTTTGGTAAGCCAGTATTGGCTATGTACACGTAGACTTACTGGATCTATGCCAGCGTCGTATGAATTGTGGAAGACTGTCCCAAATGGCACCCTATATCTTTATACAGTGCACTACGTTTAACCCGAACCCTATGGGTAGTAGTGCACTAAATATGGTATAGGGTAGTTTGGGATTGCAAAGCTGTGTCTGTCTCTCGGAGTGACATTATCTGAGCTGTGCTGGCGTGGAGTGACCTGCAAGGAAATATGGGCCAGGAAGCAGCAGAATATGAAGCGATAACGGCCCTTTTTCACTCACGGCGATAAATGCCACTATGGACAGTGTGTGGGTGAGCATGTGTAAGAGTGCACTTGAGTGCTTCTATTTTTTTTTCTGCAGATAACTGTAGTGACTACATTGATACTAATGTAGTGGATATATGTGGCGTGACTGAAGGCACTTTCTGTTAAGGCTCAAACTGAGAATTCATGAGCAAACGGCTAAGGCAAGTCTGGCTTGGGTCTATTCAGCGCAACTCGGCAATGTCACCTATTGATACAACAGTCTATTTTACATGCTAATTATGCAGCTGGGGTACTAATTGCTGACATCCTAAGCACCGACTATCTGCCTAATATTCATTATCACAATACGTCAATGGCCCTGTACACACTTTAGGATGTACAACTGATTTACGACTCATTTTTACGAATCTTATCCACGTTATTTGCACGCTTGCCCTTTGAAAGTCATTTCCATTAAGCCGTCATCTACAGTGTTTTGTTAATGCAGGAACATTGACTTTTAAAAAGGTGCATTGTCGACCGCGTTTTACCGATCTTTGAATCCTGGCCTTTGTCTGCACAGTGAATGTTTACACACTAATTGTGCAGTGTCTCCAACGCTTGTAATAAAACATATTTTACAAAAACTTTCTATTGTGCCATATGTTGTACATTAGTTGTAGAACTAATGTACGGGGCCTGTGTAATATGTTCATTACAGATTTGCGAGCACTGTTTTGTTGACCTGTGGATCTCAGCACTTGTCCCAATGCTATATGACCTGTGACTGGGATGTGTTGATGGTCTATTGGTACGTTCAAGACAACTCGAACGATGAGGCCCGAGTTTCCCACTTGGAAAGTATCCGAATCAACCTACGCAAATAACTATTGTTCATTTTAACTTGAGGTTCTGAGCTGTCATGAACGCGCCATATGGCCCTGTCCAGAAACAGCCCCCACCCACTTGAGGATTCAATATGTAATAGACACAGTATGTGATGACATACAGATGAGGTGGAATTGTTGCTAAATTGCTTCCACCTGTCCGTTAAGTTCAGGTCCAGATAACGGGGGCAAGGAATTCTGGGCAGGGCCAATTTGTTGTACTGTTACCTTTTTTGAAATCCAGTTTTTACGCCTTAAGCAAATGTAAAAAAAACAAAAACCTTTGAATATGTACTGAGCTTGAATTGTAATTTATAATAAAATACTTAAACATGCGGGGCAGTTGTCAGTGCCTCAATTTATCAAACCACTCTGTCTAATGTAAAAAGCATGATGGATGACTTGTCTTGGTCCTTCTGCAGTCCAAAAACACTGGACGTGCTCTATATTAAAAAGGCTGTTCAAACCTAACTATGCATGAAATCTCAAGTCTCTTCTCTAAAGCCCTGGTGTCCTAACCGTGTCAACATTCAGGAAGTAGTCTGGCTTAAAAATAACAAAACATAAATGCTCCCAAAATTACAAGAGAACCAGTGTCTAAACACAGGCCTCATTACAACCTATAGGACAGTCATCCCTCTAAGTCCTCATGCTTAGAATTTGGTTCCCCACTATCAGAGATATAGTCAGGGAACTTATTCATATACAGTGAACCCTCTATCTACACTGTCCAGTGAGAATATTTCACTGTGTTCACCTGATTGTTGTCCATCAATCTCAGATTCTTCATCTACACCTACTTCATTTGCAAGCAAGGGCATAGTAAGAACAACAACCACTTTATTAAACAATTTCTTCACACAAATGCTAACTAGCAACAAGAGCAATCAGTAATATTAGACCACAGATGAACCAGTGGAAAATGGTCGCAGCTCAAGCACCAAACACTGACTGAACCCATCCTAACGGATTCCAGTTGATGTCAGGCTGGTGTTCCCTTTCAAATGTTCCACTACAATAGTCAAATTGTCATCTTCCTGGGGTATAAATGTACAACAGTGATCTCCTATAATTTGACACACCCCTCCTTCACGTGCTAGCAACATGTCAAGTGCCACTCTATTTTGTTTTGCCATGAGTTGAGTGTCTTGTAATTCTGGTCTTATCATAGAAAACCCTGCAGTGGTCAAATTTACCAGGGATTCCAAATGATATCCTAGCCTATCCAACTCATGTGCATTCTCCGATGCCCCATACCAGGGGATTAAACCACGCCAGAACTTTTCCAATTTCGAGGATCGTCGAGAGTCACTAGGGACATTATTGTATTGCGAGATGTCCCTCTTAATTAGTCTTAACCTGCTTGGAATAGAGGAATTAGTTTTATGCATTACCACAAGGGAGCTGTTTAGTTTACCAAAAATACAGCACCCTGTCCAATTTGTGGGTAGGTAGAGAGAAGCTTTATCACCACAAATCCAATAATGATCAGTAAATGTTGCTGAGCCAAATTGATGAGGAGAAAGCTTGTCAGTTTCAGCATCAATAATGGTGTGTCCCACCCTCACTCTAATGGGGTATCCAGAGCTGCATGTTCCCTTCTTCCAGCTACATCCTATTGGGAAAACACTATAATTGACACATGTTGACATTCCCAGATAGGATTCATTCAATTGTGGTATGGAAATATTGCTTGGATTGTGACAATGACCGGTCCTAAATGGGGTTCGCCGGGGTTGGACTTGAATAGGTTCTGGTACACGGGATCTAGTTTCTAAGATGATTCTACTACACCAATGTGAACAATCAAATCCCCCCCGTAAATCTTTTGTTGATGACAAATTACCATTAATGTATTTATCCCTCAGAGTTCTACATAGTGAAGGTTGACCACCTGTGTTCTCATTGGACAAGAGCACCTCTAGTGCACATAGTGTCATTAATGCTGACCTCTACTGAATACTGTAAGAATGGGGAGATCGCTGAATGTGGAAACAAGCTACATACATAACAGGAGGTATTTCCTAACATCAGTTCAGTCTTTACTGTATAGTTAAGCAGTGACCACCAAGTGTTTCCCTCGTGATTCCTACTGTGATGCTCATCCAGTGGATGCATTGACCTTCTTCTTTCGATATGGGAGCGGCTATTGTTTGCTGGACTCCTGTCCTGAGCCTGCCGTTGGCTCGAGCTGGAGTGGCTGCTATTTAAGTCCCGCAGTGGGACTGAATGGTTATCAGTCGAGTCCGTACCATGTTGTCTTTCCAGGACCGGTTGTCCTTGAGTCACTGTCCATATGGCAACTGTAATGAGAAGGCTCAAGACCAGAGCAAGAAACATTATGCGTAGAGTCTGGGCCTGATCCTCCCATCTAGTCGGTGACTTCCGGCGTCTCTGGTCCTCCATCCTCAGGGTCTGGTGGGCAGTATGGCACCTTCCTGCAGTGATTGGCGTGGATCCAAGTAGACCTCTCAGCTACGCGAACAGCAGTGGGGGTAATCAGCATCACCTGGTATGGTCTAGTCCACCTCTGCTGGTTCCAATGCTTTCGTCTCAGGTCTTTCACCACCACCCAGTCACCTGGTTGCAGTTTGTGCAGGATACCCACCAGTGGCTGGGGTAGAGCTGCTTTCACCCTGGGGAAAATAGCCTTCAGAACATTGTTTAGAGCAGTACAATAACTTACCATGTCATCGTCACAGCCCATCAGTGTCAGCTTGTTCTGTGGGAAGGGAGAATTAATCATCCTCATTGGTCTACCTGTCAGAACCTCATGAGGAGCCAATCCAGTGGTTCTGTGGGGCCTCCCTCGCATGTACATCAGAGCCAGGGGGATCACAGTGACCCAAGAAAGCCCCGTCTCTGCCATAAGCTTCACCATCTTAGATTTCAGCGTTTGATTAGCGCGTTCAATTAAACCACCGGATTGCGGCCTATAGCTACAATGGGTCCTGAGGTCTATCTGCAGACTCTCAGACAAGTTCTGTATCACCAGGTTTACAAAGTGGGAGCCATTGTCGCTGGTTAATTTAGATGGTAACCCCCACCTTGGGATGATCTCCCTAAGGAGATTCTTGGCTACTGCCAGAGCAGTGGAATGTCGACATGGGAATGCCTCTACCCACTTGGAGAAGGCATCCACTATCACCAGACAATATTTGTAACCTTGACAAGGAGAGAGTTAAATAAAATCCATCATTATGTGTTCAAATGGTCCTTCAGGGGTCGGATGAGCCGACAGTGGCATGGGAATCCCTCTTCCCATGTTGTTAGTCATACAAATCACACATTTTGCACAAAATTGTTCAGCAAACACAGAAAACCCAGGTGCAAACCAAAATGTATTTACAAAATCAACAACTCCCCCCTTTGACACATGATCTCTTCCATGTGACAACTTAGCTAAGTAGGGGAAACATGAACGTGGTAAGACTGGTAGCCCAGCCGGGCCCAGCCAGAGTTTCTGCACCTGGTCATATGTACATAGTCGTTTCCACTTCCTCAACTCAACAGGACCTACAGAGGATTGCAAGTCAGAGATATCAGTGGGAGAGAAGAGGTTATTATCAGGAAGTAAAACCATCTGTAACACAGGGGCCTCCAAAGAGACAGCTGCTGCCAAGTCAGCCATAGCATTACCTTTGGAGACCGGGTCGGAAGAGTTAGCATGAGCAAGGCACTTACAAACAGCAATTTCAGAAGGGAGCAAAATAGCTTTTGGCAAGTTATCAACAAGTTTTGAATGAGAGATCGCCTTACCAGAGGAGGTCAGGAAGCCGTGCTGTTTCCACAGAGTACCAAAATCATGTACCACACCAAAGGCATATCTGCTATCTGTATAGATTGTAGCAGACTGGCCTTTAGCTAATATGCAAGCTCTAGTGAGTGCAAAGAGTTCTGCTGCTTGAGCAGAAAGGTGGGAGGGTAATTTAGCACTTTCCAGTGTGGTTGAGGCAGTAGTAACCGCATACGCAACCAATGGTTCTCCTTTCTCAGAACGCTGAGCAGAGCCATCTACAAACAGTTCCAAATGTGCATTTTGCAAAGGGACATCAGTTAAATCCGACCTTGGTTGAGAGACGAGCTCCAACAGTTCAGCACCGTCGTGCGGCTCTCCATCGTCCTCGGTGGGCAACAAAGTAGCAGGATTTAACACAGTGCACCTCTTCAGGGTCACATGACACATTGTCAGAAGAACATTCTGATAATGGAGCAGTCGAGCTGGTGTTAGATGGGCCGTCTTTGCCTGTGAAATAAGAGCATGTACAGCACGAGGAGCGTGTACAGTGAGTTCACACATGGCAACAATGTCTGCACAAGCCAACACAGCTTCAGTAGCAGCAGCCACACCTCTCAAACAACAAACCAGACCTCTGGCCACACTGTCCAGCTGTTTGGAATAATACCCAACTGGGCACTGCTTTCCTCCAAGTTCCTGTGTTAAAACAGATGACATAAAACCATTTCTCTCACAAACAAAGAGGTTCAAAGGTTTAGAATGGTCAGGGAGCCCCAAACAGGGAGAAGTAGTCATGAGTTGTTTCAGTCTGGTCAGAGCAGTCAGTCCCTCTGGTGTCCACTTAATTTTGTCACTCATAGCCATTTTGTGGCCATAAATAAGGTCAGCAAGCGGCTGCACCACCTCAGCATAGTCAGGTAACCACGCCATACCAGTCAATGACATCATGTGTCGTTTAGTAACCAGCTGTGGGACAGAGAGAATAGCCTGTATCCTCTCTTTACCCAGCTGCCTGCCATTGGGAGAGATGTCATGACCCAAATACCTCACTGTCTGTGAAACCAACTGTAACTTCTTCTTTGAAACTTTGTGGCCATTCTCAGCGAGAAATATCAACAGAGCCCGAGTATCAGTTTCACAAGTTTCCATTGAGCTGGAGCACAACAACAAATCATCCACATACTGAATCAGAGTGCTGCCCTCAGGGGGTATAAAACCCTCCAGATTTTGTGCTAAAGCCGCTGAAAAAATTGCGGCGGATTCCACGTAACCCATTGGAGCCACGATCCAAGTAAATCGCTTTCCTAGAAACGTGAAAGCAAACCAGAACTGAGATTCTGGTGCCACTGAAATACTGAAAAATGCATTCGTCAAATCAATCACAGAGAACCACTCTGCTGTGGGTGGTACCGCCCCCAACAGTGTAGTAACATTAGGAACCACCACATTAGGAACCACCGGGGCACGGGCAAAAACTGCATTGTTCACAGGCCTTAAGTCCTGGACAAATCTCCAATCACCTGAAGGTTTTCTAACAGGCAAGATAGGGGTGTTACAGGGTGATTCTGGATAGGGAATTAAAGCACCATTAGCTAACAAAGATGCATGAACAGGTGTAATACCTGCTATTGCCTCCCTACTGAGTGGATACTGTGCTCTAAATGGGCACCTGGTATCTTTAGGAGTGACTACCATTGGCTCAGCTCCCTTTATTCTCCCAAAATCATACTTGTCCCTTGCCCATAGGCATTCAGGGACCCCTCTCAGGAGGGGTGAGTCTTCACTCAACAACATGATATTGGTAGAAAAAGAAACCTGATCAACACCATGCACACCACTCTCAGTTGGTGTTCCCCAACTGAGTGGGTAACAACTTGTCAGTGTGCTGGGTGAATAAGTTGACCCATCAGGGCGCATCTCCCAGTCTGTAGCATCAACCAAGCATTTCATCCAAATTCCAGTATCCACCCATTCTACTCTGTCTGATTTTGCCAGGGACACATGTGGTGCGCTATCCTCAAACAGGTAGAGCTCTTTCTGTGCAGATTAACCCCTAAAGCACAGAAATCACTGCTACAGTAGAAACCGTCACACTTCACTGACTCATTCTGTAATGTATCACACAGCCATTGTTTCTCATAATGGAGATCTCTTGTCAATGGTGAAAAATTGGAGGTGCAATGTAAGCCTGCTTCAGACATGAAACTGCCCTCGTGGCCCCAATGGGTTTTGGCCATTGAGAAAACACGAGCAATATTGGGCACCTCATCATCAACATCCCATGCATAATACCAGTCACAACACTCAGACATTAACATCAATTGCTCCCCCCACTTCCTCCTCTTCCTCATGAATAACAGTTAAACCACATGTTATGTTGATGCCAAGTTTACACAGGAGGTCCCTGCCCATCAGATTGACAGGACAGTGGTCAGAGTAGAGAAATTGATGTTTACACTTCTCCTCACAAAAGGAGACAGGCAGAGGCATAGTTACCTGCTCTCTGAGTGGGAGGCCTGAAGCCCCTACAGTTTTGACTATTTCATTAGACATGGGATGTTTTATCATAGCCTTGCAGTTAATGACAGACATAGCAGCCCCAGTATCAACAAGAAATATGACTCACCATTGACGTAAGCCTCCACTGTTGCCTCTACTCTCGGAAGGGTGTGACACTTTAAAAACAAATGCTCTTGTTGCTCTGAGGATTTTAGCACAACTGTCCCTGTCTTCTCATCATGTCAATACTCCTCCTCCTGTCCCTGTCCTGGATTGTACAGGGTCGTCTGTGCCGGCGGCCCCGTCTGCCAGGCTCCAGTTTGTCCTCTGCCTGGAGGGACTCCTTGTGGTCCCCACTGTTGCTGGACCCCGTGAGGTGGCCCGACCTGCCATTGGTTGGGAGGTGGCTGCCACGGCTGTTGTTGGAATGGAGCTGTCCATGCATGTGCTCCTTTTCCTCCTCTTCTTGCCCCCTCCTCTCGGGCCCCTCTTCTTGGTCCACCCCTGCCTTTGTTCCTCTGTGGATTCGTTGGCTCGGAGCAGTCAGCAGCAAAATGACCCGGCTTCCCACAGTTGTAGCACCTGCACACTCCACCCCCTCGTCCTGTCCCTGCTGGGGCTGCTCCCTGGTAAAACGTCATCTGAGCAGCCTGTAGTTTGTGTCTTTACTTTTTCTTCCTTTATTCTTTCTTCCTTCTGAGTACTTTGTTCTCTCAGCATGCTTGCAGTGCTGTACCACCGTTGCTAATGGCTCAGTCTCCCAACTGATGCAGGTAGTCCTCACAGCTTTCTCCAGGCCCGGTGTCAGACCCCTCACCACGGCGTCTTTCAGCAGATCCCCATATGCATGTTCATTTGGTCTGATACCACTGTGTAGCCTGAAACAGGTCTCAAGTCTCTTTCTGAAAGCCTCCAGGCCCTCATCTTTCTTCATAGTGGATTCTCTGATAGCAGTCCAGTCAGTCTTAGTTGGATACATCTCCACAATCCTGGCCAGCAGCGCCGTTATCTGGTCCTGATATGCGCCATTCTCAGCCCACAGGTAGTTGTAATCAAACTGTCCCTGTACATCCGCCCACCTGAGTCCCAGTTTCTTTTTACAGATATGGGCTATCTCAGCAGCAGATGATTTGTACTGACCCAACAATACCCTCATCTCTGCTGAATATTTCACAGCGTCCTTACTTGGGTCTGGTAGGTCCTCTACAATGTCTTTGATTTCATCATGTCTCCACGTCCTCTGGACATACACAATGGGGTTCCATGCTGCGGCGGCAGCAGCATTAGCATCATCAGGTCGAGGCTGAGGGTTAGGACATGCCATCAGAGGGTATTGATGATACATGACTTCAGCCAGGCTCCGTGCCAGACGATCAATCACCGTGGTGTTGGGAGAGACAGGGGGTGGGGCTGCAGGTTGTAGTGGTCTTGCATCCAGCGGATCAGCAGGAGGCGCCTGAGGAGGAGGGAGGTCCGGCAACACTGGGTAGAGAGTTTGAGGAGTACAGTAGGGAGGGGGACAGTCTCTGTCATCATCATCCTTCCTATTCCTTCTCACTGTTTCATCTTTCCCCTTCTTTTCTCCTTCCTCAGTCTGAACTACCATATTCTGACAGGGTTTTCCCGAAATGTGTCCTGTCTTTTCTTCCGTTTGTCAGCTTCCCTTTCCCATTTCCTGAATTTCACCCAGTCAATTTGATCCTTTTTTCCTAGTTTACCTTCCTTCTCTACCAATCTCTGTCTTATCTCATCTAACAGCGTCACACTTAGTGCCCCTGTCAAAGGAAAACCACCCTCTCTATGCCATAGAAGTACCTGTTCCAGAATATCCCTACCCCATTTATCTACCATAACCTTCAAGGCTCCAGTAGGAGGGCCCGGAATGCCTGGTTCTTTGCGCGCGCCCATGGCTCCTTAGTCTCACACACACACAATCTCACACACACACACACACAAACACACAGGGAGAGGAAAACAGTTACAACAGGAATTCCTTAAGTACTTCACACAGAATTTTACTGATCACCCACACAGGATTGGTCAGATGTCCACACAGAACATCAGAACATAAAAAGGTAACCCACACAGAGTCCTACCGCGCCCACACAGAACGCTCCTACAAAATACTCACACAGAGTAACCCAGGGCATACCTGGCTAGCACATTTAAAATAATTGGAATTCACCACCTCTGAGGGTCACTTAGACAATCACACAGACACACAGAATGAGGTCCTTCTTCCACTAGGGCCTCACCAAGCTCTAAGTCCTATCCAACTCAACTTCAAGTGTGGTTTGCTCATCTCACCTTGTTTTTACTATGTTCGGGATGTGGTATCCACTCGGCTCGCTGCCTCTCCGATCTTAGGTTGGTCCATCTGCTCCGTTCCCGAACTGTGGTCTCCCTGAGATCCCGAGTTTGAGGGATCCCTTGTGCACGATTACCTAGGTCGTCAGAAGCGGTCACCGAGTGAAGATTCACATCCCATCCCCGTCGCCAAATGTCGTGGAAATTTCATTAATTACCAAATGATGAGAGAGCAAATCACACACCAGTCAGAGTTATGCTTAATCTTCACCTTTAATAATAATTAAACTTTTGCAATAGCATTTTGACTTTCAACAGTTCAGTATCTCTAATGAAAAGTTGAGAGTGCTCAACATAATGGCAACTGGGATCCTTTATAGCAAAGATCCACCCCCCCTAGTTGACATGACAAACCACAGGTCTTAGGAACTTACACAAAGAAAGACTTTACTTCAGAGAGGAATATCCCCTAGCCAGACAGAATTGGCTATAAATTATTGTTCAGTTTGGTCTCCTAAACAAAGCTCTTATCTCGTCCTTGGTACAAAATGGTACCAAGACATTACCCCCTCCCAATGATATATATCAAATTGTCATTTTAGATACTCCATCCTAAATACAACCAATTCTGGACAAGCTCAAGGAGAGGAAAGTGAGCCTCTAGGTCAAGATAGGGGCAACAAGAGAGGGAACATAGAATAGTTCCAGACACTGCCATCCTCCTCTCCCCGATGGGAAAAGTAGGGAGTGACTAGCACACAGACACAGTGGAGCAAAGAGATAATTGGTTCCCCATCAATCATCTCTTCACATGGTTTAAAAGATATGTTTACACATGATGACACCTTGACCTCTCCCCTCTCTGCGGCCCAAGCAACTTAGTCCTGACAGAGGACAGATAACTGCCAATGGCCACCACTATAGTACAACAAAATACATTCTTATGAGAAATAACTCATAAGCATATCATGAAAATAAAACATCCTATCTATGTTACCCAACTAATTCTGATTAATCCCCAACAGGAGACCAAGAGGGCTCTCAGACTGTAGCTAGAGAGAAAAATATACTAGCAGAGCAACCAGTTGGTACACAGGAAATATTAACTGAAGCAGTCGGGTGGAAGGCAAAGGGGTAGCGGTTCAGGGAGTGTCGGGCCAGTTACCGAAAAGGTCACTAGTTTGAAATCACCTAGGTGAAAAAAAATCAGTTTGTGCCCTTGAACAAGGCACTTAGCCCAAATTGTTCCTGTAAGTCACTCTGGATAAAACATTTAAATGATAGTGTTAAGGCTTATCTGACACAGACAATATTATATCAAGCAATAAGAAACAGACAGCAAAAGAAATAAAGGCAGGTGTGCATTTTCCAGTAACAACTAGCTAATCGCATCAGCGGTGAGTTGGCCAATGACAAAGCAGTCAAAGGGACGGACGCCTGTTCCAGTCAACAGCTCATGTCGGCTCGTGTTCTGAAGGCTGAGTCAGGTTGGTATCTCCACGGCAACGACCATTTCAGACCCACTCCTTGGGGTTTCGTAACACTTCCAGCGTATCGGCCTCCTGGGAACCTTTAGGAGGTTCATGCATGTACTCCCACCTGTGAAGAGAGTCGGCATGAATGAGGCGTCTGGGGCTTTTTCAGTGAGTGCATATAGAATTGTAATGTACACAGCTGACATTAGAGGGCTCTTGTTGATGCTGTGGTGCAGCTCGGTCATGGTACGAACCATGAGGGACATGCACAGTGTGTGTTCCACAGGGCTCTGCTCAATTTTTATTTTATTTAACGAGGCAATAAGAACATTCTTATTTACAATGACGGCCTAGGAACAGTGGGTTAACTGCCTTGTTCAAGGGCAGAACGACAGATTTTTACCTCGTCGACTCGGTGATTCAGTACTACGCACACACACACAGGGCGTACGCAGTACTACACACACACAGGGCGTACGCAGTACTACACACACACAGGGCGTACGCAGTACTACACACACACACAGGGCGTACGCAGTACTGCACACACACACACACAGGGCGTACGCAGTACTACACACACACACACACAGGGCGTACGCAGTACTACACACACACAGGGCACGCAGTACGCACACACACACACACACACACACACACAGGGCGTACGCAGTACTACACACACACACACACACAGGGCGTGCGCAGTACTACACACACACACAGGGCGTACGCAGTACTACACACACACACAGGGCGTACGCAGTACACACACACACACACACAGGGCGTACGCAGTACTACACACACACACAGGGCGCAGTACACACACACACACACACACAGGGCGCAGTACACACACACACAGGGCACACACACACACAGGGCGTATGCAGTACTACACACACACAGGGCGTACGCAGTACTACACACACACACAGGGCGTACGCAGTACACACACACACACACACAGGGCGTACGCAGTACTACACACACACAGGGCGCACGCAGTACTACACACACACACACAGGGCGACGCAGTACTGCACACACACACACAGGGCGTACGCAGTACTACACACACACAGGGCGTACGCAGTACTACACACACACACAGGGCGTACGCAGTACACACACACACACACACACACACACAGGGCGTACGCAGTACAGGGCACACACACACACACAGGGCGTACGCAGTACACACACACACACACACACACACACACAGGGCGCACGCAGTACACACACACACACACACACAGGGCGTACGCAGTACTACACACACACACACACACACACACACACAGGGGCGTACACACACACAGGGCACACGCAGTACTACACACACACACACACACACAGGGCGTACGCAGTACTACACACACACACACACAGGGCGTACGCAGTACACACACACACACACACACACAGGGCAGTACGCAGTACTACACACACACACACACACACACACACACACACACACACACACACACAGGGCGTACGCAGTACTACACACACACACACACACACACACACACACACACAGGGCGTACGCAGTACTACACACACACACACACACACACACACACACACACACACACACACACACAGGGCATACGCAGTACACACACACACACACAGGGCGTACGCAGTACACACACACACACACACAGGGCCTACGCAGTACACACACACACACACAGGGCGTACGCAGTACTACACACACACACACACACACACACACAGGGCGTACGCAGTACTACACACACACACACACACACAGGGCGTACACACACACACACACACGCAGTACACACACACACACACACACACACACACACACACAGGGCGTACGCAGTACTACACACACACACACACAGGGCGTACGCAGTACTACACACACACACACACAGGGCGTACGCAGTACACACACACACACACACAGGGCGTACGCAGTACCACACACACACACACACACACACACACACACACACCGGGCGTACGCAGTACACACACACACACACACACACACACCGGGCGTACGCAGTACTACACACACACACACACACACACCGGGCGTACGCAGTACACACACACACACACACACACACACCGGGCGTACGCAGTACACACACACACACACACACACACACACACACACACACCGGGCGTACGCAGTACTACACACACACACACACACACACACACACACACACACACACACACCGGGCGTACGCAGTACTACACACACACACACCGGGCGTACGCAGTACTACACACACACACACACACACACACACACCGGGCGTACGCAGTACACACACACACACACACCGGGCGTACGCAGTACTACACACACACACACACCGGGCGTACGCAGTACTACACACACACACACCGGGCGTACGCAGTACTACACACACACACCGGGCGTACGCAGTACTACACACACACACCGGGCGTACGCAGTACACACACACGCAGTACACACACACACACACACACACGGGCGCACGCAGTACTGCACACACACACACACCGGGCGTACTACACACACACGCAGTACTACACACACACACCGGGCGCAGTACACACACACACACGCAGTACTACACACACACACACCGGGCGTACGCAGTACACACACACACACACACACACACGCCGTGCGCAGTAGATCACACAGTACTACACACTACACACACACACGGCGTGCGCAGTAGATCACACAGTACTACACACACACGGCGTGCGCAGTAGATCACACAGTACTACACACACACACACACACACAGGGCGTACGCAGTAGATCACACAGTACTACACACACACACACACACACACGGCGTGCGGAGTAGATCACACAGTACTACACACAGAGTCTTCACTGGTCCAAGGTTGCGTCCCAATAATCTCTCACTTTTTCCCAAAGTGTTCACTTCCCTTTATGGGTTTAAAAAGTGCAATTTATGGGAAGTAGTGTAAGAGTGCACACATCAGGAGGAAGGAGAGATTATTGGGACGCAACACCAGTACTCATTCCCAATCACTAGTGCTATACATCCAGTGCTAGCAGCAGCAGTATGACTGTGACGTAACAGTACTCACTTGGCTGTGAGGGGCAGAGACATGAGGATGCTCTCAATCCTGGAGCCTGGGGTGGCCAGTCCAAACTTCACCCCTCTGTCATACACCAGGTTAAATTCCACATACCTGAAAACACACACACACAGACCAAAGGCTTAATGGGACACAAGCACAGACACAGAACCAAACTGTTATTATACATGCACAAGCATGTAGGTACACCTAGGGCTGTTACGGTGACCGTATTACCGACACGTTGCCAGTCAAATTCCAAGTGATCGTTTTAGTCACGGTAATTAGGCTTCTCCAAGCTCTGATGCTGCTGATGGTCATTAGTAGCCTACCAAACTTGCTAACTGCCTGGTACTCAGCACTATAGTCCCTCTAATCACTCTGACATCAATGCAAAGTTAATCAAACACCTCATGAGCTCTTTTATTTATTTAACTAGGCAAGTCAGTTAAGAACAAATTTGTATTTACAATGACGGCCTACCCCGGCCAAACCCTAACCAGGACGACGCTGGGCCAATTGTGCGCCGCCCTATGGGACTCCCAATCACGGCCGGTTGTGATACAGCCCCAGATCGAACCAGGGTCTGTAGTGATGCCTCTAACAAAGATGCAGTGCCTTAGACCGCTGCGCCACTCGGGAAATGTTACACAACATTTCTATAGGCTATGGAATAGCAATAGAAAACAGAGTGATGGCCTCTACTAAAAAGAGGATCCCATCAGCTTTTTATAGGCTAGTCCTACAATATTTATTTCTCAACTTTCCTAATATTAAGCACATTGCTTATCTTTACAACAGGAGTATAGCCTACCTGGCTGGCATGAAAAGGAACCACGGGAAATGCGTCCTCCATTTGCTATGTAAGTGCATAGATGACATGTATTTATTTTTTTCCTGTTTCGAGGCACATGCAAGATAATGGGCCTGTCTAATTAAAATAAATTTCACACATATACTAAATAATGTATGTAAAGTCAAAGATTAAATCAAGAACAGTCTGATGGGTGACTTATGAATGATATACTGTATTAATCAAAAGCGCATGCCTTTTTAAGTTGCATACCTCATGTAGCCTAGCCCATATGTCTATATGTTTTGATAAGGTTTGTATCACAACTTTAGTGGCCAAATAACTTCTTAAAATTAAGCACATTAATCAGTTTTACGACAGTTGTAGCACCTAACTTTTTCACGTTTGGGGTAGATCATGTTCACCATAAAAATGCACCTTTATAATAAAAGCATGACATGCATAATCGCATTTGTGGTCACGTTTGAGAATGGTGTTTTCCCGCTACTTGATTGCATTTTGGAACATTCGCGTTTGTAGCCTCCTGCCGTGTGCACATTGCTGCGCTTATAATGTGAATAAATAGTCTAATAGTTGATCAACATTTGAAGCTAACAAAGTTCTGATATGTTGCGTCAGCCTCATTGCTTAAAAACTTTTTGTTTATTTATGCTAGTGGTTGTATTAATTTGGGATCTATCGCATCCCACAACTGTCCCAGACTATGTTTGGAATATTTATTTCTAGCACAGAATAGGTCAACTTTTGTACTATGGTGGATAGTAGAATGACATAGGCAGCTTATGTCAATCTACTATCCCCCATAGTACAAACGTTGATAGGCTAGTGCTTTTGCTGTTCGTTAGGCCCACTCATCTTGTTGGCTGACAAAGTACATGTGGACAGTTCTTCCAATATCTTCAATGTGCACCTCGGAATTGGATAAGGATGAGCACAGTTGCATCCCCGATGTGTTTGTCTTCACTTGTAGCCTGTGAGAAAGACCCGATCACGTGACAGGCATTGGCTAATAAGAATTGAGCCATGTGAGTGAGAGGTGCTTCAGAGCACGCAGCCGGGAGAAGGGAATTATAATTATTATATTCAGCCCAAGGGCACAGCGGCCACAAAAGGCATGGATTTCTTTAGGGTACATTACGGCTACACAAAGGGGATGCCACAGGGAAATTCGAGGTATTAGCAAGTGCATGTCAAATTGTGAATGACAGACTGATGAAGTGTGTGCAGCCTGCGGAAAAAAACTAAGCAGAGCTCATGCCTTTCATGTGACTTTTTTCGAATAATCAGAGTCACATCATGCAGCCGTTGATTTTTTTTATACATTCTAACGTTGGGCTATATTCTTTGATCAAAACTAAAGTTGCATAAATAACTCTAAATTAAGCATATAAGAAGACCGGTTTCTTTGTTAACTGCTCACAGAAAAGCGGCATGTGCGCACTCCCTCAGAAATCTTTTGGAGAAAACATCCTTTCTATTTTATTCAGCTATGTTCAATTGTATTCTTCATACTATAAAATCATATAAAACAATACAAATCTGGTCTGCTAAATTAACTAGTATAGCCCACAGCCATATTGCATAGCCAGATCAGGGCCTAACATAAGGACAAGGAGTATGCCATTCTGTTCTTCTGAAATAAGACTACATTTTCTTCATATCATGTTTCTTTAGACGTGTCTAAAATACATAATGGATTTATTAGACGATCCAAAAGGTCTGCATCAGTGGCTTGTCGTCTATGCGTGGAAGCCAGGGAGATGCTAAATGTGTTTATGTTAATTAACGGTCAATTACCTTGAAACAGGCAGTTATTTGCTTGACAATCACAAAACGTCATGACCGCCACAGCCTGAGGTACACCCACACCCTCTCATTTGTACCCACCTGCCTCTCCGCACCTGCTGCCAGTCCTTCTCCTCTGGGCTGAAGGGGTCATCGAGGTGTTTGTAGACGATGGGCAGGTAACAGGGCACCACGGTCTGGGCACAGCTCCTAACGAAGCTGAACGCCTCCTCCTGGCTGGGAGAGTCCAGGTCGTCAAAGAAGATGCCACCGATGCCCCGCGTCTCGCCACGATGGCGGATGTAGAAGTACCGGTCACACCTGCAGGCAGCAGGAGTGCTTTAAATTAAACTAAGCTTGAGGACAAACAATGTTGCACGTTACGGAAACACTTGAATTATACCTGCCCGCTGGTACTGTATGTTGCCTTATAACTTGTTATACTCATGATTTTATACCAGCAGGGTTTAATTCAAGTGTTACCAATGGTAATTTCCATAATTGCAGCATAACTTGTACAATGCAGTACTTTTACAGGTATTTGACACATGGTAGAAATGTTGAGCTACTGGTTTCAATGACTAAACACAGAGGTAGTTATTAGATATGATTACACTCAATGAAAATGTAACCCAATGTTCTTTAAATATACAACTACTGTATGTTTGAGTAGAGAGAAGATCAAGATAATCAAAATCAAGATGTCAATCTGGAGGGGATGACCACTGTGTCAATGTGTAAACACAAACAGCTTATAGGAACCTAGCCATTAAAGTAACACAGACACACACATCCATGTACAGTATCCATACTCACTTACCCTCCCGTTCATTGACACGTCATTCACTAGCTCTGAAGAAATGGCCATTCAGCAGCTGAAGATAATGACGAGAAACTCCTTATCCCCATTGAACAGTAGAGACCCACCCAGTGTAGTCACCCACCCACCCAGTCATTACCACATGTTGTATGAAGTCACCGATATGGGTCGTACCACTTTTTGAAGTCGGGGTAGTACTTGGGGTGATGTTTTTCACAGGCCTCCTTCAGACTGTTGTGAAAGTGAGCGCCATCCTCCTTATTGACATAGGTAGGAGTCAGGTCTGTACCGCCACCAAACCACCACTGTTTAGTGCCTGGGACAGACACACACACGAGAAGACAAGAGCCATCATTCATCATCTCAGCTCCAACACTTGAATGGTGTGATGTCACAGCCTGACACTCACCATCTTCTTCTTCTATCTCAAAGTATCTGTAGTTGAAGTGCACTGTGGGAATGTGGGGGTTCTTGGGGTGGATGACTGAGCTCACGCCCATGGCACAGAATGGCAGGATGCCTAGGAGTGAACATAATACAATATTATACAATACAATACCGTAATATACATCTCAACCATAGTCGGACTCAAGGATCCAATCCTGATTCCTTGAACACATCAGGTTGTCGGAATGGCATGAATGGCTCTCTCTGGTCTTGAGTGACACACGTAGCATGAGGTAACACACGGTACTGCAAGACAACATAAGGGAATTGCTGAAATGAATGAGGTTGATATGAATCTAGGGCGGCCACTCACCATCTTTCCCCCGGAGAACCTTCCCTCTGCTGCGCATCTGCTTGGCGGCCTCCTCTGTCAGGTTCCCAAACACCACGGACACGTTGACCCCCGCCTTCTCAAACACCTTCCCATCCTGCAGCACACAGCTGATGCCCCCGCCACCTGATACAGACACATGATGTTAAGACAGTGAAGAAAGAGCCAAACACCAAGGCACCTTAATAATGCTATGTAAAACAGACAGTGAGACAACGGCATGGGTGCCGCATGTTGCAAGGTGCTACTGTGGATGTTGGGCTCAGTTTAAAAACAAGGCCAGGGTGGATAACCTTTGGATTAGCCAGAATAGACTCCGACCTTAGTTTACAGCTGCACTGGAGTCGGACAGGCTTCCTGATTAGGTTAAGACACCGCAGAGCCGGCACAAACTATGGCTCGGAAAACGTACCTCAACCCAGAGGTGAGAAATGTGTCGTACTCAGAATAGTCCCATTATCCCAACTGTTACGCCAAGAAGATTGAACGACTGCTAAAATTCTAGCAGTCGGCACAAGAAACTGTTCGTCGGAAGCTTCATGAAAAGCCTAAGATCATCATGCGAAAATGCCAAGCATCGGTTGGAGTGGCGTAAAGCCCACCACCGTTGGACTCTGGAGCAGTGAATCACGCTTCACCATCCGGCCTGCACAGAACCCTGACCTCAACCCCATCGAAACACCTTTGGGATGAATTGGAACGCAGACTGCGAGCCGGCCCTAATTCCCCAACATCAATGCCTGACCTCACAAATGCTCTTGTGACTGAATGGATGGTTGCATGTTCCCGCAGCAATGCTCAAACATCTAGTAAAGAGTGGAGGCTGTTATAGCAGCAAATCATTCCATGATTTTGGAATGAGATGTTAGATGAGCAGGTGTCCACATACTTTTGGTCTTATAGTGTTGACCTATAGGTAAGATGCTCTGGCCTTAGGTTGGGGTTCCTAACCGACTATCCATGCGGGATGGGTACGGGTTGTGTGTACCAAATGGCACGTGCCAAAGGGAGCGATTACATGCCTTCTTTCCGTTCCCACTTGTCCACTTTGAACTTGCCGCCGTCCACCTCCTCGAGCGCTCTGCAGAACTCCGCCTGAGTCTCCATGATCAGCATCTCCATCCTCGTGCACATTTCCTCTTTCTTCTGCTCCAGCACTTTGACGTCAGTACACGGCGGAGACATGAACTTCTTGCATTTCTCCGATATCTCCGTCTCCTCGGTTTTGGTGATCATGGTTGCCATTTCAGCCCGCTGAAAGTGACTAGCGCTAGCCACAAAACCCAACACTGCCGCCGCTGCTCCAGCAAACAGCAGGGCGCTTCTCCTGGTTCGCCTGGTTGCCGTTTTGCCTGCAGTCCCATTGGACATGAACTGCACTCCAGTAGCTTTGGGAACCCATCTCGCTCCCGGAAGCGGAGTTAACCTGCGGACCGAAGTGTTATGGAAGAAAGATATGCGCGAGTCTACTATGGAAGCTCGCGTTGAATACGGAAAAAAGCATAGTCTCGCCGTGGTTTGCGCCGTTCTATTCATGGAATAAAGAACGATGGTCGCCATGATTTGTAAATGATCTAGCTGTCATCTCCATGTAAAATGTACAGTTTGTAGACATCCATCTAGCAAAACTGAAAACTACAATCACAAGTAAGACAGCCGTGCAGGCACGCTAAGGTCCGGGGGTGTGTCCTTGGCTTGAACCGAGCGAGGAGGCATGGGAAATGGTGTTCTCGATGAGTCTGTCAGGGTAGGTTTGATTGATAGTAAATTACAGCAAACAGCAAGACCCACAAGCCAGTGCTTTTCTGTAGGCGTGTCGTTATTATCCAGAACGTGATAAGAGACCCCTTTCTTCTCTGCTTATCCGCTCTTTGCCAAGATAGTCATTGAAAAATAATAATTGTCCCATAATGACGAATGGATTTATTTTCTTATTCACATGTTATTAAACCATGACGTAAAATATGCCACGTAGGTCTTCATTTATTTATGTCACTATTTCCAACAACACAAAGATAAGACGTGCACTTAATTCCTCATAATAACATGTTCATAATACCATTTTGGAGCACATATTTAGAGTGTAGCCTACGCTAGTCTATAAAATCCTTCCCAGTACTCATGACTGACAGTTTGATAGATGTATAGATGTGTCTGTGTGCATTGAGGTGAAGAAGTGTGTGTTTGCGCGAGTGTGAGAGACTTGTTTTCTGTTTTACGCATGTGCGTGTTGTAGGTCTCTATGACAACAGGACTATTAAAGCCTTTAGTGGAGCAGGGGAGAGGGACACGCACAGGAGATTATCTGGACAGGTGCTCCGGCCGGCTTGTATCACCAAAATGTAGGCCAATAAACGAATAACGAGTTCCCATATAAGAGGATATAATACACATTATTTTATTTTTATTCTGAGTTAAAAGGAGACGCACAAGCATCTGGTAGTGGTGAGTTCATTTCGATGTTTGGGTAACGGTACGGTTGTGCTTCTAATTATTTCAGACTTGCGCCTCATAATAAAGTGTGTGGGCTATTGCTTGTGGAAATAGTAGCCTATTCTAATGTTACACCATCGTGTTAGGCTTCTATGTTTCCTCTTGTATTGGAGCCTAGAGACCAGGCTATGTCTGTGTCTGTCACATCACGCAGTCCTGTTGTATCAGTAATATTCTACACGCTGCAATAAATCTGCCAGTAACTCTAACAACAGTTAAGAGAAGTTAGCCTATTTCACAATACGATCCCATAATAAAAAATAACACAAACAACTGCACCTGTCCCAGGTTGAAGTGTTTATCCTGCGCTATGCGTCATTTGGCCATGGGAGGGCCACGGGAGACGTGAATACAGGTCCACTATAGTATTGTGTGACATATGATCTGTCAGTGTTCAGAAGTTGTATGCTTGTGATGTGTGCTCAAACAGTCGGGAATGCTATTCTATTTTATTTTTATGAGGGATTGTCAATGCACAAACTCGAACTGAACTGGTGTGAATTTAAATACAATGGAAGTATGTATACCCTTGGAAGTATAATTATGGGGCTATCATCACAAATGGCCCTGCATATACAATGCTCCGGTTGATCTTCTATTGTTCTTCACGCTATTCCTTTGGAGAAGATGAGTCTGGTGCCAACGAGCACTAGGACCCAGGAGGAGTATGAGGACGACTTTGAGAAGGACCTGGATTGGCTGATCAGTGAGGAGGGGACGAACGATGGCCAGGTAGGTCCGTGTGGATTGGCTGATCAGCGAGGATGGGTGGACCAACGGCCAGGTAGGTCAGAGGGATTGGCTGATAAGCGGGAAGGGGAGGACCGACGGCCAGGTAGGTCAGAGGGATTGGCTGATAAGCGGGAAGGAGAGGACCGACGGCCAGGTAGGTCAGAGGGATTGGCTGATAAGCGGGAAGGGGAGGAGCGACGGCCAGGTAGGTCAGCGGGGATTAGCTGATCAGTGAGGACCCAGGGCTGCGTTAAGTACGTTTTTATGTTCTGGAACGTTCCACTGACCGGAAACGGTGCTGTACTGAACGTCCAGTCGAAAAAAGGGGAGGGGTTGGGTTGTGGGTTAGGCAACGCTGTCAGCATAGCCACTGCCTTTTAATGTCACTCATTGCTTCAAGCCACACCTTGCCACACCCACTAAATGGGAGCAAACGCACCTCAAAGTCTATTCAAGAACGTATAACAACGTTTTGGGGAAACGTGTCGTTCAGTACAAACCGTTCGTCAACGTAGCAAACGTTCAAGTGAACTGAATGCACCTCAGGAGCGACGGCCAAGTAGGTCAGTGAGCCGCTGGGTCGCCCGGCTTGCCCACTTCCTGTGGGGATCTTTTGAGTAGGAAGGCGAAAGCAACCAACTGTAAACAAAAGTTAAGGAGTGAAGTGGGGGAAAGTGCATCTGGGACAGCCGAAGGTCGGACACTGATGCGGTTTTCCAACAGCAAGTCTCAGTGCAACATGGCAGTGTTGCCAGTGTTTGTGGAGGTTTTTCTTTGTAATGTCGCAAAATAAACACGTCTCCAACCCCCATATCACACACTCACAAACTGTAAATATAGTTGTTAACATTGTACTATCAATTGGTGAAAGAGAGCCACAAATATCACTTTCAACTATACATGAATGGCGGCAAAGTTGGTTCCTGTTTTAGTCAGGTCTTTGGTCATGATCACACGAGTCAAACAAAAACACCCTAATGTTTGGTTGGTTGGCAATAGAGCCTCCCACAACGCAGATAATGGCTGCAGGATGAAGTTGGTGAAGAGCAACTGCAGAAATACATTTGCAGTCAAAATGTCATGACTTTTGATCTGTTATAAAGCTCATACAGTCGTCATGCAAGCGCAAATCTGACTATTTTTTATCCCCAAAATACAACACACTTTGGAAGGTGGTGACCAACGATGGTCACCAACCTGACAAAAGTGATCTGCTCAAATGCGCCCACAGTTTGTGGTGTTGTGTTACCGTGCGCCTGCATCTCAGTGTATGTGTGTGAAATCCAACCCACTGACACACATCCAGACACTTTCATTGGGCCACAGCTATAGGGCTCTGGACTGGGTACATTGATAACCACACACACATACACACAGTCGTCATGTCTCTCACAAAGTATCAAAGTACCTAATTAACATATCGTTTGCTGACACACTGTCTGCTGAGAGACTCAGGTGAATAGAACTCCGTCACTCCTCCTCAACAGGAACCTGACTACGAGGACATCGAGGCCGAAATAGACAAGGAGCTGAAGGAGGAGGGGAAGGAGGAAGAGAAGAAGCGAGGGAGGAAGGAGGACAAGAAAAGCCTGAAGGAGGAGAAGTGGGCGAGCGAGTCAGAGAAGGCGGAGGAAGAGGAGAGGTGGCCCTCGCCCATGGAACCTTTGGAGTTCGACTCCGACCGAGACAGTCCATATAAGGGCGGATCCCCCCTAGCGCCGCCCCCTCCGGTGCTGGAAGACCAACCGGAAGAGGAGAAGAAGTACATCCTGGAGAAGATCCAGCTAGCCAATCGGCAGCTGCAGGACCAGGAAGCGCCGGACATGACTCGGCGCCGACGCCTTCACTTCAAAGAAACGCTGGTGGATTTGGTGGTGGCGCCACTGGAGTACGAGAAAGACAGCAGCACCGCCCAAAAGACGGGGGTGGTAGAGCAGGTGAGCAGCACGGCCAGCAAGGAAATGGAGGTAGAGAGTGAGGTGTCAGGGAAGCTCTCTGAGCTGAAGATCACCCCTCGGGAAGGGGAAGGAGGAGGGCAGGGGCTCAAGGATGGGGGTGGTGGGGAGGCTGGCCAGAGTGGACCGGGGAAAGAGGGCAAAGTCCTGGTGGAGAAAGATGGCAAGTTTGACCTTGTCAGCCTGAAGGAGGTGGAGAGCCGTGGCCTGATGCTGCCACCTTTAGCGAGCTTCCCCAGCGACAACTCACGCTCGTCCTCCCGTCCAAGTGACCTAAGCCCGAACAAGACCCCCACATCCTCCCCGCTGCGTCCCATCTCTAGCACTATGTCCATAGGGATTGAGCACCAACGCGCCCCCAGACCTCCGGCCCAGCCCAGGAACCGGCCCAACTCGGCCAGTCACAGCCAGAGGGGCAGTGGGGGGAGGGGCACCAAGCGCAGGGTGCAGTCGGCCAACAGTGCCCCTACCCAGCAGGCCACCTTCACTCTCTCGCCCCAACAGAAGGAGCTACTGAACAAAATACAGGAGAGGAGAGAGAGGCTCGCCAGAGAGGTGGGGAGCACAGGACGTCCCAATGCTTATCATGAAAGATAAATCCCCTTTTCTGTTTTCCTGTGTAACTCTTTCTACCTCTCCCCCTTCTATTTTTATATTATCTTCCTTGCTTCCCCTCTCTCTTTATCTCCCCGACTCCTCTCTCTCTCTCTCTATTTCTACCCCTGCCGTTCTCTCAGGAGGAGCAGAGGAAGAGGGAGGAGGATGAGCAGAAGCGTAAGGAGAATGAGCTGGCATTCCGGGCATGGCTGGTGAGGAAGAGGGGGCAGTTGCAGGAGGAGAAGAGGATCGACAGAGCCCAGGAGATGGAGAGAAGGAATGGCAGGGTACGCACAGGCCACTAGAGGGCGACACTAGCACACAACCACAGGCTGTAGTAGTACTGTAATTGTACTGTAGTAGTACTTTGTAGAAATCAGTGCTTTCAGCTAAATGTACATGCTATTTACTTAAATAATTTCATAAATAAAGGGAAGAAAGTTATTTTCTGATACGTATTATAAAGAAATGAAAAAGTTGTTATTGGGTATCTGTATGCTAAACTGCAATAATCTTTTGTGCAATCATAGAATATACTGCACCAGAAAGCTTGTGAAAAGCAAATCCAAGAAAGTAGGATAGTGAGTGAGAACCGTTTTGACTAGATTTTTCCCTGTGTCCCGCCTCCCTCAGAGGGAGCACAGTGACCCAGGCGAGGCCTTTAAGTCGTGGCTGCAGAGGAAACACGAACAACAGCAGAGAGACAGACAGCTGGAGGAGATGAAGAGGCTGGAGGAGGAGAGTGGATTCTACATGCACAACCGAGAAGAGTGTGAACGAGCCTTCAAACTGTGAGTCCCTACTCAGTCTGTCTACTGTTGAAGGGCCTTGGAGATAGTCTGGACCATTGCTTTCCAAACCTGTTCCTGGAGAGCTGCCATCCTGTAGGTTTTCGCTCCAACCTCAATCTAGCGCTCCTGATTCTAATAATTAGCTGGTTGATAAGCTGGATCATGTTAGTTACAACTGGGGTTGGAGTTAAAAACCTATAGCAGGGTAGCTCTTCAGGAACCGGGTTGGATCGCCCTGGTCCTGGACACTCAAGATCTTTTAAATAATGTGTCCGGTTCTCTCTCTCTCTCTCTCTCCTCAGGTGGCTGAAGAAGAAGCGGGCAGAGAAGCGGGCGGAGCAGCAGGCGGCCAGAGAGCGCTCCCGCAGGCTGGTGTTTGAGGAGCGGCGCGCCCGGCGCATGCAGGACCTCCTGTGCACAGTCAACGAGACCAAGTCTTTCCGCTTCACTGAGCACCTGGCGTACCGCTTCTGAGCGGCTTCTGAACCCACCATTCGCAACATCATACCTCGAGAGGAAATAGTCGAGATCTGAGCAAAGCTAAGGGTACGGGGTACACAGAGACACATGAACACGGATGAAATTGTATACGACTTAGGGCCTACATAGTTGTCCATTTTTGCTCTATAAAGGTACAACTAATCTACACTTTTTCATAAGGAAACATTTTTTGGGGGGGAGGGGGACAATCAGCTCCGTTGTCATTCATCCTGCATTGGACGGCTCCCATTGAAAAAGCATCGTCTCCATCCGAAAAAAACGAAATCTCAGTGTGGGCGAGGCCTAAGGGAGAGGGGAATCACCAAAGAAATCTAGTCTTTGTTCCAGTATCAACTAGCATACAACTTAAAATGAGGCATTTTTACTGAAAGTGAATCTTTAGATGGGATCAGCACTGTTGACTACTGTTGAGAGAAGGGCTTTGTTTTCTACCTTTTCATTTGTCACAGATGATCCGTTTAGGACCTCCGAAGTTCTGTTCCCTTCGACGTTACCTCGTAACACATGCACAACTCCTAAGGGTTCTGAATTGATCAGGCGTCGGGGGATCAATCCCGTGCTCGCTGTGTACAGTATATAAAGAGATTATTTGATCAAATGAATGATTATAACCAAGGTGACTGGCTCAATAGCTGTGCGACGACAAATATATATACAGAATGTGATCATAGGTCTACTGGCACTTGTTCTCTACATTGTCAACAGCCTCCTCTCTGTTGCTGATGCACTTTAACCTAGCCTACTAGAAGACATTGAGCTCACCAATGCCTGCAGTGCTAGTAGGTCGTCTCGGTGTGGGTAGCCCATATTGCCACTGTTACCACAATGCCTTTATAAACCGTTTGTCACCGAGTGTTTTTAAGTTTATTCTCAAATCTATCTTAAGTTAGGTCCTTTGTAGTAGTGGCATCTACGCCGACCACATTTGTCTTCTGTCAGAGGGCGCCATTCTAAAGATGTTTTGAGGGTGGGGGTGCTGCGAAGATTGTTTTTGGTGTGTGCATTTTTTCCCGATTTCTCAGTGGGTGCTGGAGCACCCCTACTTCCCTCGTCTATCTGATTTGAGACAATGCACTGACTATAGATGCTAAGAGATTTAAAATGAACGATGGTTTGATACGGCATACATCATTTGTAATTAGACAAGTCTGAGTTGGAACAGTCAGTACTATGAATAATTCACCTCTACGTTTATCTTGATATTTAAGATCGATTTACTTATCGTCATATTCATGTATAGATTTTCAAAATAAATTTTTTGTAAAACCACTTCATGAAATGCTGTTGGTTTACAACTGAACCTATAGACAATGTGTTCACAAATTGTAAACAATTTACACGTTCCCAAATAATAAAGGACACGGTTTATGTTATTTAATGAAATATTGTCTTTTTAATTTATAAGTACACATTAACAACAAAAGAGATGGATACAACAATTTGTTTGTTTTACAGCAATTTATATTTAAATATTAGTGAGTGGCCATCCTCCCTATCAAAAGATAAGATAAAACCCCTAATCTAACTTAAAATGCATAAGTTACGTATAGTTAGCAGTTGTAATCATTGAAATATCATAGTACACAAGGCACGTTCTTTCCATTGGATTTTAACAGTGTGTGTGCCTGTCTGTCTATTTTGACCCAGGAAATGAGGAAGTTTCGAAAGGAAAGGACACCTATAAGTCACCTTAAAATAGGAATTCCTTTAAACAGGAATGAACGACATCTTTTATTAAAAAGCTTCTAATATCAAATGCCGACAATTGCAATAGCAGCTGTCTATCTTAAAAACAGACACGTAAAAACACACAACAACAACAACAACAACACACTCCATGCCCGTGTGTCCGCTAACTTGTAAACAGTTATCTTGCGCGGCGTTTTGATTGCAATTGACGGGAGGGATTAGCTCTGGTCCAAGGCGTTAGTGAGGCTTGCTAACGCCATGGACCAGAGCTAGGGAGGGATGTGAGTCACGAAGACGGTGTCTCTTCACCACACCACAAACGAGAAGAAAGTGCACGGGAAAATAGTGACAGATCAGTTCAGTCATCGTTGTCAGTCACCGAAAGGGATTTTACAGCTCCCTGTTTGTAAAGAAATGCCTGACCTCTTTCTCTCGGTGAATGCATATACTCCAGCCAATGTTTCAGTGAATAAGTAGATGAAACATATCAACTGTGTTTACACCGCCCGGAAGAGATAATCCCACGACCGATTTGTTTTATGAGTTCATGTTTGAAACGTTATAAACAGCCCGTTGTCTTTTCTATAACAAGAGAACGGCAATGTCGACTGCTGTTCTTCTCTTTCGCTTGATCACAGTGCAGTAAGAACTGTTCATACGTATGACAGGTCTGTGTTGTAACAACCTTGTGCGCGCGCACACCCGCACACTACACAAAGTCATCACAAAGGGAACTGAGCATTTTAAGTCGTCGCAAAGTGACCTGGACCTCATAAAGTCATCAAAGTCAACTGGACCTTATAAAGTCATCACAAAGTCAACTGGACCTTATGAAGTCATCACAAAGTCAACTGGACCTTATGAAGTCATCACAAAGTCAACTGGACCTTATGAAGTCATCACAAAGTCAACTGGACCTTATAAAGTCATCACAAAGTCAACTGGACCTTATAAAGTGTGAGGCACAATGACTGGGTTTCACCCCAACAAAGAGAGAGAGAGAGAGAGAGTCAATGGAAAGAAAAACAAAGACCCAAACTACAGAAGGAGAAAAAAATCACAACAACAGACTAAAAGCCACGACGGCAACACAAACAACTATATAACTTTGCACTTCAAACAGTACAAAAATAAAATTGTTCTGATCCAAACTTCATTAAATAAATAGATAGATATAAAGATTTGGGGGGTGCTGGGCTGGGGGCCAGCGGACTACTACAGCTCGTCTTTGGGGTTGATGTTGAGGCTTGTGTCCCACTGTGATTGGCTGCTCTGGTTGTCCAACGCCTGCATCACCTCATCTGCCTGCAGGCGCTCCTAGAGGAGAAAGAGAGAGGGAGGGAGAGAGGGAGAAAAGAGAGGAGGAGTTATGTCTCGTGACATAAACATCTTCCCGAAATAATTATCTTCCTAACTAAAGAGCAATAAATATATCCCTAAATCAATAGCCATTATAAACATCTTGTACATAACATGATGTACTATACTCTAAACATGTGTCTCTGTGAAAGACATAATCAAAGAAGACATTATGATAGGGCCACGGCTGTAGTGTGTTTACCAGTTCTCTGAAGAGGGGGTCCAGGGTGAACCACAGGGCCACGGCACACCTCTGCCCCCTGGTGACGGCCCTCACTCCATGGGGGTTCTCCCCGCCAGACGAGAACCCCACCATACGACCACACTTTGGCTTCACCTGTGCCTAGGGGAGGAGGGGGGAGATCAGGGTCAGTACTTGACTGTCGTGGTGGAATGGGATCACATTGGACGTGGGAAATTCCAACTTTATTTAGACGAGGCTCCAAACGGAGAAAGGGTAAGACAGTAAGACTAATAAAAACATGCGAAAAGACAGGCAATAGCAATGACATGAGACATTTTGATCACTTCACTCTTCAAAAAAAAAAAAAAAGATTTCCCTTCTCAGGAGAGGACTCACTGTGACTGTTTTGGCGTCCATTTCTGTGAAGATGAACTCTCCTCCCTCAAAGTCTCCATTCAGGTACAGCAGAGCACTTAGGACACAATGAAAACCATTGAAAATGTGTTCGAGCCATGACTATTTAACACTAGGTAACGGTAATAATATGGTGCCATTGACAGCGCAAATATGTTTCAATGTTGTTAGGAGGCAGCTTAGCCATGGACCAGAGCTTGTACCCTAAGCTGCTTCATAACTACATTGAAATGTATATTCATCGCAGAAAAATGAAGGCCCAGAGCTAGGTGGTAACCTGTAGTCTCTGTAGGTGTAGGCTGGTGGTTCTTTCCAGCACTCGTTGGCCTCTGGGTCTAACAGACAGTTGTCAGCGTGGATGGGATGGCTCAGGTCATTTCTATGGTCCTGTTGCCCTATACCAAACAGACATAAAACTTATAATAAACCCAAAACAGAGACCAACTTTATTAACCCCAAAACAGCAGCAAACCGAGACGAACTTGACTAAAGCAACAAAGAGGCAAACTAAACCAAATCTGACTAAACCTACATGCTCAAACTCTCAAAGTCACATAATGCTCAATTTTGTGTGACACTATAATGAAAGGTTGATAATGATATAATGATACCATAACAGGGTTGGGGTCAATTCCATTTAAATGAAGTCAATTCAGGAAGTAAACTGAATTCCAAAATGTTTCTCAAGTCAAGAATTTCATTATAATTAGTAGCATCACTGGCGACTTGGCTCACCTGTGATTGCGGTCCGGCACACCAGGTGTGTGTAGGAGAAGTGGAGCGTCGAGTTGAGCAGGAAGTAGGACTCGATGATGCGTCTGGCCCTCTCACTGGCATCATAGAACAGACGAGCGCTCCTCAATGGGACACGGCCCTCGTAGCCATACTGCAGGTAACACAGTAGAAACATGGGTAAATATTCACTCAGCATGTTGCCAAGGATAGAACCGCACTGGCCAGCCTGGTTAGTAGACTGCAACTTCTACTAGCCTGGGTGACACTCTCCACTTTTTCCAAAGATTGTTTGAAAAAAAATTATACTAGCCCAGTCTGAAAAATACGAGCCTCAGGCTAGCAGGGTATCTTAATTTGCACCCCTGCTTGTAAGGAACCAAACATATTCTGTAGTTGCCTACTAAGGTACTGAAAGAGTGACTTTTGATAACTTTGAGACAAGAGCGTTACTGAGAGATTGTTATATGAAAAGGGCAATACGAATCAAGCGGTTTCAAACAGAGGTTAATTTAATCTTCTCCATTGTGTCTATGTATTGGCGCGTTGCTTACCTGCAGTGTTTTCAGCACAGTGGCTCCCTCAAACCTCTCGTTGGGCGTGTGAGGAGACATCTTCCCTCGGTATCCGTCTCCTGCCATAGTGACAGTCTGTAGACCAAGCGAGAGCACTGAACCCCTGGCTCTCATATTCTAGAAATGCATTTATCAAGTACCAAACAATGGCCATGTTCACAAAGTGCACTAAGGGCCAGTTTTCTGGACACGGATTGAGCCTCGTCCTGGACTAAAAAGCATACTTGACGGAGAATACTCCATTGAAAGTGCTTTTCAGTCCAAGGATTAGGCCTGATATGTGTCTGGGGAACCGGCCCATAGTATTCACTGTAAACCTGTAACGACACACTAAATAGCGATCAATTGAAATGCACGTTTACACACAGTACAATTCATGATAGTGAATATTTGGATGTAGTTCTGTCCTTGAGCTGTTCTTGTCTATTAATGTTCTGTATTATGTCATGTTTCATGTTTTGTGTGGAACCCCAGGAAGAGTAGCTGCTGCTTTCGCAACAACATAAGATTCAGCCGTCTTACATGGGCCAGGTTTGTGAGCTCGGCACACTCGTCCACAGATATGACATCATCCAGAAGAACCCTCTGAGTTCCGTTCAGGGCCTTTGAGTTCTGGACCAGCTGCACACTGTCATACACCAAGGGCCCTCCTACAGTACACACGCAGACAAAAACACACACCAGTACAGAGGATGAGGGCAAAGCGTTAACTCATCTATGCTGGAACACATTCATCTGTCAAGTTGTTTACATCATGGGTTAGTTCAAACTAAATTCTGCTTTATTTGCAGAGTCCTATAAACCTCTCCTCAGTCAAGCCGTTCCATGTATTTCAACCATTCCAGAGCTAGCACACATTTGTCAACCGATCAAGTGTGCTAGTTCATGGTCTACCACGAAATTGTGAAGCGTCCGGTGGTCCCCGAGGAGAGGTTGGAAAAGCATGTCGGGAACAGAGGATGTCCTACCTTCTCTGAGCTCCTGTGGTGGGGCCAGAGTGAAGTTCTTCTTCTCTGAGATGGGTACATACTCCATCCATCCATCGGTACCAGAGGGGATCCTGGGGGAATGCAAGAACAGAGCACGGAGCCACATAAACAGGCAGACAGTAAATGCTTATAACGAGGCCGAGGACAATCATTCGGGCTGCGGTAGGCCTTCAGTGTCTTCTTATGTTACATCTACGGAAGTAGCTAGCAGACATATACGTGTGTATTTGAGTCTTTGTAATTGAAATACTTATTTTCTGTCTGACAAATAATGTGGCCGAATTGCCTACTTCTATTTGACGTGTTTAAAGTATTTCCAAATATATTCCGATATTCAACTGACTTGTATACTTGTATTTTACTTTTATTTAAACAAGTATATAAATATAAAAATACTTACTCTGAAATGTCTTTGAAAGTAATGGAAATACCCTAAATAGTATTTATTGGGAGCATATATAGTGTGCAACTATTTGCCACAACAGATTACACAAGATGCATGCCATACTGAAAGTATCCAATAGATGTCAGTGGTGTATACCACACAAAGCAGAGGTACTACAGTCAAATACGACACAATACAGTTTTCATTCATTTATTATTGTCTATAAGTGAAAAGAATCACTTGAGCCTAAACTATCTATCTGACACAGTGTTGTCCTTGTGAACTACACATCTGATATTCATTAATATACAGGACATTCCATGGGACAACTATTGAACAAGTTAACATTTCCAATAGGATATTTCTGGGTTTGCTCACCTGTTCGAATCCTCTCTTCCACCTGTGCTGGTCCAGTAATGCTACAAGACAAGGTAAAACACTGACAGATCAGAATTGTACATTTTAGTCATTTAGCGGATGCTCTTGTTCTGAGCAACTTACAGTTATAGCGCTCATCTTAAGGTATCTAGGTTAGACAACCACATATTACAAGCATAGAAAGTAAACCTAAGCTGAGTGTACAAAACATTAGGAACACCTTCCTAATGTTGATTTGCACCCCCTTCTGCCCTCAGAAAAGTCTCAATTCGTCAGGGCATGGACTCGAAAGAGTTCCACAGGGATACTGGCCCATGTTGACTACAATGCTTCCCACAATTGTGTCAAGTTGGCTGGATGTCCTTTGGGTGGTGGACCATTCCTGATACACACGGGACACTTTTGAGCGTGAAAAACCCTGCAGTGTTGAAATTCCAGACACATCCCGTTCAAAGGCACTTAATTATTTTGACTTGCCAATTCACACTCTGAATGGGACACATACACATTCCATGTCTCACTTGTCTGAATCAGGGATGGGCTGCCCCCTTTTGTCGGCCCACGGACCAATTTCACCAATATATACAGTACCAGTCAAAAGTTTGGACACACCTACTCATTCAAGGGTTTTTTCTTTATTTTGACTATATTCTACATTGTAGAATAATAGTTTAGACTTAAACTATGAAATAACACATATGGAATCATGTAGTAACCAAAAAAGTGTTTAACAAATGCAAATGTATTTTATATTTGAGATTCTTCAAACTAGCCACCCTTTGCCTTGATGACAGCTTTGTACACTGTTGGCATTCTCTCAACCAGCTTCATGAGGTAGTCACCTGGAATGCATTTCAAATTAACAGGTGTGCCTTGTTAAAAGTTCCTTTGTGGAATTTCTTTCCTTCTTAATGCATTTGAGCCAATCAGTTGTGTTGTGACAAGGTAGGGGTGGTTTACAGAATATAGCCCTATCTGGTAAAAGACCAAGTCCATATTATGGCAAGAACAGCTCAAATAAGCGAAGAGAAATGACAGTCCATCATCAAGACATGAAGATCAGTCAACCCGGAAAATGTCAAGAACTTTGAAAGTTTCTTTAAAGGCAGTCGCAAACACCATCAAGCTCTATGATGAAACTGTCTCTCATGAGGACCGCCACGGGAAAGGAAGACCCAGAGTTACCTCTGCTGCAGAGGATACGTTCATTAGAGTTACCAGCCTCAGAAATTGCAGCCCAAATAAATTCTTCACAGAGTTCAAGTAACAGACACATCTCAACATCAACTCTTCAGAAGAGACTGCGTGAATCAGGCCTTCATGGTCGAATTGCTGCAAGGAAACCAATACTAAAGGACACCAATAATAAGAAGAAGCTTGGGCCAAGAAACACAAGCAATGGACATTAGACCGGTGGAAATCTGACCTTTGGTCTGATTAATCCAATTTGAGATTTTTGGTTCCAACCGCCATGTCTTTGTGAGATGCAGAGTAGGTGAACGGAGGATCTCTGCATGTATGGTTCCCACCATGAACTATAGAGGGGGTGTGATGGTGTGGGGGTGCTTTGCTGGTGACACTGTCTGTGATTTATTTAGAATTCAAGGCACACTTAACCAGCATGGCTACTAGAGCATTCTGCAGCGATACGCCATCCCATCCCGTTTGCGATTAGTGGGATGTCTGTTAGTTTTGATGTCTTCAATATAATTCTACAAAGTAGAAAATAGTCAAAATAAAGAAAAACCCTTGAAGGAGTAGGTGTGTCCAAACTTTTGACTGGTACTGTATGTTGATTTGTTTAACACTTTTTTGGTTACTACATGATTCCATATGTGTTATTTCATAGTTTTGATGTCTTCACTATTACTCTACAATGTAGAAAATAGTACAAATAAAGAAAAACCCTGGAATGAGTAGGTGTGTCGAAACATTTGACTGGTACTGTCTATATATTTTTTAGGAATTAAGTCTGGGTCTCAACGTACTGCTGAGAGTTAAAATAATAGAATACACATGGTACAATTTTGCAATTTGGTTGTGCATCAGCAGTCACCATTTAGCCCATGTCGGCTTAACTGCCTCCATCCTATGGCAAAATGTGTAGAATAGCAGGAAATGACCTGTAAAACCGCTAATTGTTACCTTCACTGTCAAGAGGGGGGGCCGCTACAATGACTTGAAGTGGATTTAACAAGTGTCATCAAAAGGGTTCACCTGGATTCAGCCGGTCAGTCTATGTCATGTTCCTAATGTTGTGTACACTCAGTGTATATACTATATACAAACTCCTTATATTATAATATATATACTACAACTATGTGGAATAGATGCAGATCCAGAAGCATTAAAGTGCAAAAAGTACATGAATGAAAAGCTGGAGCACCAATGGTTTTCCATCATGGCCTCTAGGTGGTGCTGTGTCCTGCGGCTATAATGGTGTAAGTACCAGGCACCTGTTACTGTCCTACATACAGCCCATATGTATCAACAAGTGTCACAGAGTAGGAGTGCAGATCTAGGATCAGACCCCATCCCCCTCAATTTAATCTTATTAATTGTGATCTAAAAAGCCAAACGGATCCTAAATCAGTAATCTGGCCCCAGCGCGCTGGCTCTCATTTTCTGTGTCCCTATTTAAAAAATGACTCGTTCCAGTAACAGGACCAGAACAGTCACCCCCAATTGACCTTTCAGTAGTCATGCAAGCCATTCACAAGTATCAGAGACAGCCCAAAAAGTTCAAAATAAGAGGCCGAGTTTCCATTTTGTCATCAATGCACTGTACTCACCCCCTCTGTAAATTCCACCTGCATGTTCTCACTGCCAATCACTAGTAGCTCCAGCTCCTGCTTATGGCGTCTCAGGTACCACTCGGCCTTCTATAGAAACACAGAGATATCGGGCAGCCATGTTAATCTCCACAGGTTAAAAAACGTTTTAAAAAAAGAAAATGACATCACTTTAGCACATTTACCGAGCGACTGAATCTCCCAAATTTGACCCCTTGAAGCAGAACGTTTAAGGAAGACTATTGTTTTATAACCACTGTGCCTCTTATATCTTATTTACTGTCCCAACCCTAACACCTCTTCAGCAGCCATGCCCCCTCCAGCCCTCTCTTCGCCTCATTGCTTGACCAAATGGACTGTGCGATATTGCCCTCTCTCTCTCTCTCTCTCTCTCTCTCTCTCGGGTTGTTCTACCTCAAAAAGCACAAGAGGATTTTGACCCCCATTCAAGGCGCCACTTAACCAGGTTGTTCTGAACTCGTTTCTGCAGTTAGAAACAAATAAGATTAGCATTCCTGCGTCATTATTGTATTTAAATATCATTTGATCTCTGAAAAATCAAGTGAATTGATTGTATACAAATTGGCCATTTTAATGAATAGGATTCATATATTATTCAATAAAAGAGTACCTAACATCCGATTTGTACAAACGTTTTTTTTCTAACAAGGAGTTAGACATGAGGAACCCGATGAAATTGTCAAAAGCCAACCACGTACACCACACACCAATCCATCCCCAACAATGTGTAGATATACAGAACAAAAATATAAACGCAACGTAAAGTGTTGGTCCCATATTTTATGAGCTGAAATAAAAGATTACAGAAATGTTCCATGAGCACAAAAAAGCTTATTCTTCTCAGATTTTGTGCACACATTTGTTTACATCCCTGTTAGTGAGCATTTCTCCTTCGCCAAGATAATCCATCCATTTTACACGTGTGGCATATCTGATTAAGACAGCATGATCATTACACAGGTGCACCTTGTACTGGGGACAATAAAATGGCACTCTAAAATGTGCAGTTTTTTCACACAACACAATGCCACAGATGTCTCAAGTTTTGAGGGAGGGTGCAATTGTCATACTCACTGCAGGAGTTGCCAGAGAATGTAATGTTCATTTCTCTACCACAAGTCGCCTCCGAAGTTGTTTTAGCGAATTTGGCTGTACGTCCAACCGGCCTCAAAACAGCAGACCACGTGTAACCACGCCAGCCCAAGACCTCCACATCCCACTGAGACCAGTCACCCATAGAGCTGATGAAACTGTGGGTTTGCACAACTGAAACGGTCTCAGGGAAGCTCATCTGCGTGCTCGTCGTTCTCACCAGGGTCTTGACCTGACAGCAGTTTGGCGTTGTAACCAATTGCAGTAGGCAAATGCTCACCTTCGATGGCCACTGGCACGCTGGAGAAGTGTGCTCTTCACGGATGAGTCCCAGTTTCAACTGTACCGGGCATATGGCAGACTGAATGGTGTCGTGTGGGTGAGAAGTTTACTGATGTCTACATTGTGAAAAGAGTGCCCCATGGTGGCGGGTTATGGTATGGGCAGGCATAAGCTACGGACAACGAACACAATTGCATTTTATCGATGGCAATTTGAATGCACAGATATACCGTTACGAGATCCTGTGGCCCATTGTTGTGCCTTTCATCTGCCGCCATCACCTCATGTTTCAGCATGATAATGCACGTCGCAAAGATCTGTACGCAATTCCGGGAATCTGAAAAAATCACCAGACATGTCACCCATTGGCCGAGCATGTTTGGAATGCTCTGGATCGACATGTTCCAGTTCCCGACAATATCCGGCAACTTCGCACAGCTATTGAAGAGGAGTGGGACAACATTCCACAGACGACATTCAACAGCCTGATCAACTCTATGCGAAGGAGATGTGTCACGCTGCATGAGGCAAATGGTGGCCACACCAGATACTGACTGGTTTTCTGATCCCCTATCTTTTTTTAAGGTATCCGTGACCAACTAATGCATATCTGTATTCCCAGTCATGTGAAATCCATAGATTAGGGCCTAATGAATTTATTTAAATTGACTGATTTCCTTATATGAACTGTAACTCAGTAAAATATTTTTAATTGTTGCATGTTGTGTTTAGATTTTTGTTAAGTGTCGTATCAGTTCTCTAGTACAAGTACTATGGAGCTGCGGCTCGGAGTATTGATTCTTCATCCTATGCAATGTATTCCCAGTGAATTTGTGTATATATTTTTTTGCCCTGTTCAGAAAAATGTGTCATTGAAGTTGTTAGGTTTATGTCCCTACATCCTGATATTGCCATGTTCTGACCACTAGATGGTGCTGTTCCTGCTATTAGGTGAAAAAAAGTTTGAAGATTCCCCCCTCAAGTTTCAAGTTTTATTAGTTGTATGTACGAGATACGCATAGTATACATCGTCCAACGAAATGCTTACTTGCAGGTTACGTCTCGACAATGCAATAACAATAAGAAATAATATACAAATACGAACAAAGTAAATGGCTCAGTAGAATATAATAAACATTTTAGCATAATTTTAATACAGGATGGCACAATTTATAGTCCAACATTTACATGTGTATTTTGGGAAGGGGAGGATGGGGGCAGTGTATAAACTGAGCAGTATAATAAGAGTAAAAAGAATATCACCTGAAAGCAACAACAGCACCATCTCGTGGTCAGAAGCTGGTAATATCAGGATGTAGGATGGGACATAAACCTCACAACTTCAGTGACTAATTTCTTTGAACAGGCGAAAAAACCCACCAAATTCACTGAGAATACATTACATAGGATGAAGAAACAATACTCCAAGCTGCAGCCCCATACTACTTGTCAGACATAGAGAACTGATACTGTATATTCAATGTTGGGTCGGGTTGGTCTTTTGACCATTTATTAGGATTCCTTATGTCTTACTCATTGTTAGAAAAAGATTGCTGCAAATCGGATGTTAGGTACAATATTTATTGAATATGATATGAATCCTATAAATTAAAATGGCCAATTTGGGTGCAATCGATTAGTCTCTTGAGACAAATTGATTGCACCCAAATTGGACATTTTAATTATATTTCAATAAAATATTGTTGCAGGAATGCTAATCTTATCTGTTTCTAACTACAGAAACAATTTCAGAACAATCTGAGATGGTGGGTGTCAAATGGCATGTTGTTACAGAGGAGGAATGAGGGAAAGAACGGGTGATCATCTGCAATAGACAAGAAGTGGCGAGGCTGTTTTG
This sequence comes from Oncorhynchus tshawytscha, assembly GCF_018296145.1. Taxonomy (NCBI): domain Eukaryota; kingdom Metazoa; phylum Chordata; class Actinopteri; order Salmoniformes; family Salmonidae; genus Oncorhynchus; species Oncorhynchus tshawytscha. Next base: position 45,110,496 of record NC_056433.1, on the reverse strand, counting down.
AAACCCGAGTAGCCAGTGCCGTTTGTGGTGGGTGAAAAAATCTCCTCTTTCCACCTGTAATGTAAACAGCTCCTAAATTGTCTCTGTGGGCATTAATGCATGATATAACCCCTCCTCCCTGTTGCTGATGGACAGGAGGCCTTGCCAGGAAGGCAGGCAGACAGACCACGGCTCTTCACTGCTCAAAATGCTGGCTAAATGAGGTCCCTGAAGCCGCAGAGAGAGAAGGACGAGAAAGAAAGAGAGAGGAATGGAGAGGAGAGAAGAGGGGCTGAGAGGGAGAGAAAGATGGAATGGAGGAAAGGAGAGTCGAGGGGCCGAGAGGAGAGACCCAGAGGGACTGAGATGGTTGATGTCAGAGTCCTAATCACAGTCATTAGCTGCACCGGTTTGTCCACTGGCATGCACACACACACGCACGCAAACTCTCTCGCACACACACCCTGGCCCTACTGGGAGAACTCACGTTCACTCTAATAGGTTCCAGGCTTTCCAGGAAAATGGGCCTGCAAGGGAGGGAGCGCAGAACAAGAGACTCCTTGGCTGTACAGAGAGTGCAGGGTTTAAAGTCGACCGTTTTTGGGGGGGACAAGTTCTTCGGGGTAAAACCGGCTGCTAATTTGCCAGTTCGAGATAGTTTTCCAGGCAAACTGACTTCGGATGCACCCCAAATAGCACCCTATTCCCTCCACGGGGAATAGTGAGCCGTTTGAGACGCAGCCTATTCCAAACGTCGGCTCTGAATTATCAGCAGATTTACATTCCCAATAACCGGATAATTAGGAACAACCAAGGGGATATAGTTGCTGGTAAACACAAACGATGAGCATTAAATTCACGCAGCAATATCAGGCTTATAAAACCTATTGGGCAGTAAATCTGTAGGAATCAAAACTAAACCCTGGGCCTCAACTATTTGGCCATACAACATAGAAAGAGCAACAGTAACTGATTAAAGTACCCTCCAACGTGAACAAAGCAAATAACAAGGTGCGTCTATTCCGTACAGTGCACTATTTATTACTACCAAAAGTAGTGCATTATACCATATAGGGAATAGCTAGCCTGGGTGCCAGTCTTTTTGTGCCAACATGCCCCTCCTTGCCACTCATTATCATGCCAAACAGTTTGGGTTGACAAATAGTTGAAATTATAGCACAAAAATGATCCGGGACCAGGCTAGGAAATAGCCCATGAGGGTCCGGATTAAATATGGCGCACTATATAGGGAATAGGGTGCCATTTTGGATGCAACCAAGGTCTTACCTCCCGGGGCTTGACGTCGTGGCCCACGGCCTCTCTGTAGTACTCCAAGTTCTCCGTCATAAACTCCTCCCCCTCGTGGAACAGCAGGTAGGACTTGGCACACTCCATCGCCTCCTCCACCATGTTCACTGGAGAGACAGAGAGAGAGAGAAAGAAGACATTATAAAATGGACGTTAGTGTTACGTTCTGTTGTGTTGCTTTGACAACACAATTGAAAATGGAATTGAATATTTAAATTGAAAGAAAGGGGGTAGAGAGAGAGAGAGAGAGATAAATCAATAGAAATAGGTTTCAGGCAAGGTGGTGTTTAATGAGTCTGTTGACAGGTAGAGAGGTTGAAAAGACCTCCATCCATCCTTCTGAGCCCCGCCTAAACAAGAGGGACTGTCATCACACCTCCGTTACAGACTCCCTCCCTGAACTCCCCTGTAAGACTGCATCCCAAATAGCATCAATGGAGCTCTGGTCAAAAGTAGTGCACTATATAGGGAATAGGGTGCCATTGGGGATGAAGACAGTATGACAGACACTTCCTATAGGTTTCCACTCAAAGTTCGGCACAGGTCCACATGTCATAAAGCAACCCCTAGGTCTAAATGAGATTTTGAAGTCTAGCGCGGCTCAACATTCCAGGGGCATGACCACAATGGAGCAAGCAGCAGTAGCGCTACAACAGTGAGAGGTTGTCAGAGGCTAGGTGAGGTACTGGAAACACACACACACACCGCTGATCCAGGCTCCAGGCTAGGGCAGTATCTCCCATCCCTAAAGTGCTTACAGCAAGTGGTGAATTGCAGGTAACACACACACACTCATGCACACACATCCACCCGGACACGTGCGCTTTACCATCTTGTAAAGTAGTTGGGCTCACATATCACTTCCTGGTGGGGTGACCAGGCCTGAGGCAGCAGCATTTCTGCGGTCAGCGCGTCTCCTCCTGGTTCCCAGGTTGTAAACAGTGAGGGGCTTTGAGGCCGTAAACCCCCCGACAATGTCACTGAACGGATCATTGAGGAAACAGCTTCCCGCAGAGCAATGTGAGGCTGCTGAGTGATGGGGAGACTTGACTTGACAGGCGACTCAAGACTTATCGACTTCCAGTCATTGCACTAACGCTAGTTAGCATTGGCCTGCGAAACTAACCCACTTCCCTCATACTGGACACAGATACATAAAAAGGGCATCCATGAGTTCATCCGACTCTGGGGAAGTACATAAAGGGCATCATTGCCAAAATCCTGAACTATCCCTTTAAGTGCTGCTGCTGGGAATGATTCACTGAACTCTGTGTTTTTCCTAGGATCCCATGAGCCAATTGGGTTTATTAGACATATTCTGATGAGCTCATTGGCTTTTCCTTCCTTCTCTCCTTTCCTATGTTGTCCTGCCAACCCCCTCCCCTCCCCCCCCTCCTCTAATGTCTGATCTCCAAACAGCTCAGACTACACAAATGCTGGTGGCCTATTATGAACAACAACAGACCAGATCATGGACAAATGTTGCTGAATCCGTTTGGGTGGAACAGTGTGTGCTTCTCTATTGAGGTGTGGTCCTGGTCTGTTTGGTGTTGATTGTCTGGGCCTGTATTCACAAAGTGTCTCAGAGTAGGAGTGCTGATCTTGGATCAGGTCCACCCTGTCCCGATTCATGACAATCTAAAAAGGTCGAGCTGATCCTAGACCAGCACTCCTACTCTGAGAAGCTTTATGAATACGAGTTCTGGCCTTTCTAATCCCTGCCTTTTCAAATGCCCGCGACCAGGTGTTCGTCAGCTCCCTGTCTCTCAGACTCAACAGGGGAATACTGACCTAATTCATGATAATTCGATATAGGTGTGTTATTGTTAGTGAATAAAAGCCTGTACACACGACATCCCTTCAAGATCTGGGTTGGCCATCGCTGCAGTCTGAACACCACACCCTGTGGTTTGGAACGTCGGCAAGCAGTGTCAGGTAGGGTAAAGCAGGGTGCGGTTAGGTAAGACTTGGGGCTGGATTCAATCCGTATTGGGGGGGGAAGTATCTCGGAAGATCCACATTCAACTGCGAAGGTGATATCCGATTGAGCCGACACATGCAGCGGTTTTACCGCGAATGCGGTCTCCGCGAACCTGGAAACATTGCCTTTAAATGGCCATCTAGCTACAGCGCGGATCTCCGGCGATACTTCCAGCCCTTACTCTGGAAGCGGGTGAACTGCAGGGAGTCGAAGCGTAAGAGGTAAACCGAGGCGAAAGTAGGGTGGAGTAGGGTGACGTTGCTCACTCTGGAAGTAGGCAAACTGCAGGTAGTCGTAGTGTAGAGGCAGGTAGTTCTCCATGGGAGACAGACGGCCGGGCCGGGTCGACAGGTCTCTCACACACTCGTGTTCACAGTGCAGCGCCTGGGTGAAGTGGTCTGAAACACACACAGGAGGGTGGGTGGGGATACAGGGGGAAGTCATATATTCATAAGCATTTTTCAAGCAGAGTTTTAAAGGAAAAGCATTGAGCCGTGTGATCACGACGAGGAACCATTCGCAATGCCTACTGTAATGTCTCATGCAGTGTCGTCATCCGACTGACTGCCATACATTCTTTATTGCGATCACAAAAGGTTTCTTTTCAGCCAGGTCGCCACCGATTTACTGTAGATAGTGCGCTTTGCGTTCTCCGTACTCGATGTGCAATCGCGAGTACCGAGGACACGTCAGCCCAACACTTGGTTCAGATTCAGTGGCTAGTAGATCCAATTCAAAATGTGTTTTCTTTTCACTTGCACTACATTTAGCTTCAGTCACTGAGACTCTCAGGTCGACTGAGGAATTCGCATCCTAAAGCCACACAACAAACCTTTAGCGTTCAACGTTTTCATCACCTTCCACACACAGTGGGTAACAAGTGGGTGAATAAAACACTTAGCACAGGAATCAAATGGACCGAGTGACATGCATGTATAAACTATCGTCATCCTTTCTCTAATGACAAACAACAACAAAAAAGAACGAGACGGCCGAGTTGGGATTCAGGTTAACCGATGTCCCCCGGTGACATGGTCCTGTGAAGTCAACCACTGTGAAATCACAGGTCAGACAACCGGATACTCCTGTATCTCTAGAACTAAAGAACACCAACAATAATCTCGTCTCTCGTTGCTAGTCTTTGCATGTTGTTGATTCGTTGCCCGGGCCAGGTCTGTCATTTGTTGCTCTCACACATGGAATGGAGAAAAGAACACCCTAAGTTCAGCAACAAACATGTCCGTTCTTTAGGAGAGTCAGTCATGTTGATTTCATGGCGCCGTTGTGTAAGGTTGCTGTATCGTTCCGTGATGTCAGGCTGGAGGGGCTGGGGGCAGGAGTTGGAGAGGAGGAGGAGGACAGGAGCCAGATGGAGTGTTTGTGGCCAGTGAGGTTGAGCGTGAGCATGTTGTCACAGAACCACACTCTGCATTGAGGAGAGAGGAGAATGGAGGCACAAGCTCTCCAAGGAAGAGATGTCCCCTAATATTGGGTGAACTTAGAATTCTCAAATCATGTGGCCGGACAACTTTATTTTGTATTGCTTTTAAGTCTTTTAATACATTTCTAATCGGGTTAACACATTATTCTAGCTAGCTGTTGGTGTAGGTAGCTATCAAGTAAACAAAAGAGGGTTCAATTTGATTGGCTGTCACGAGCAATTTCCATCGCGTTTGAGTTGCTTCGTGTATCAGCAATGTTTTTTGAGATGTTGTCACTTGCAACTGTAAATAAAATTGCACGAAAGTTGCTTTGTATAACCCCTTATATTGTGCCACCCCCAAAACCACGGAAGAAAGTACGTCGGAAGACAGCCTCCACTCTTCTGGGAAGGCTTTCCACTAGATGGAACATTGCTGCGGGGACTTTCAGCCACAATAGCATTAGTGATGTCGGACAATTAGGCCTGGCTCGCAGCGTTTAGGTTTCCCTTCAATGGAGCTAAGGGGCCTAGCCCGAACCACGAAAAACAGCTCCAGACCATTATTCCTCCTCCACCAAACTTTACGATCCACCCACTATGTGTTTATGTTTTCAAATGTATGTCAATTATAAAGTCTTTTGTCTGTAATGTCTTTTTCATTATGTGTCAGAACCCAGTTAAACTAGCTGTCGCCATCGGGGATCCTAATAAATCAAGTCGAATCAAATGCCTTACCATGTAACGTTACTTCTCCATCAAGATCAAAATAGCACTTTAGACTTTAGACTCATTCAGCACTTGAGGTACATAGTCCCACGGTCAAAGAAACTACAATCGCGCTGATTCTAAAAGCCTCATCAAAGCCAAGACTGGACGTTTTTGGCAGGTTTGCGCAATGATAAGAGTGATTGAGACAAAGCACGCTTGCCATCGACTCAGCTTAGCTTCAAGGCCACCACAATACCGCTAGCAGCAGAGTGTTCTGTGAGGGGAACTGCACAACTGGCTAATGTCAACACAAACACAGCTGACTACGCTTGTGTGTGTGTGTGTGTATAATTGCATAATCACATGACTATTTTCCAGTGCTATGAGAGGCCTGACACCCCTGTCACCACAGGAGGTTGGTGGCACCTTCATTTGGGAGGATGGGCTTGTGGTACTGGCTGGAGCAGAATGGTATCAAGTACATCAATCTCATGGGTTGATGCCATTCCATTCGTTCCGTTCCAGACATTATTATGAGCCGTCCTCCCCTCAGCAACCTCCGCTGCCTGTTACACATCCTTCCACATCAGAACATCCAACATTATCCAGCTGTGCTGTTTCTGGGCCCACATTCATAAAGCCTCTCAGAGCAGGATCAGTTTCCTTTTAACGCATAATGAATAAGATTCCATTAAGAAGGGAGGACCTGATCCTAGATCAGCATTCATGATCTTTATAAATATGGGCCCTGGAGTCTATGGACTCACAAGCTAGGCCTGACGCAATGACACTTTGGACTAACAAAAATGCAACAATAAGACAGTACGTTAAGCGAATGCTTTCCCTCAATGGACTGTACACTGAGTAGTCGCTGACAAGACTTTATGGAGAAATTATGAAACTGAAGTAGTAAAAAAGGAAAACATATCTGAAACAATTCTCTCTCTCAGTTCAACGGTTGTAGACGTAGGGCTGGATACGTGGGGCTGTAACTGACCAATGAGTTCACCAAACATTGACCAGACCTGCTCTGGATGACTTTGTGGTCAGAAGCTTATGGCCATGGCTGATGAGGAGAGGTGATGCAGAGAGAGAGAGCGAGAGAGAGCGAGAGAGAGCGAGAGAGAGTGAAAAAAGAGAGAGGGTGGGGAAAGAAAGAGAGACAGTGACGAAAGAGAGAGGATGGGGAAAGAGAGAGAGACGGTGAAGATTGAGAGAGAGGGTGGGGAAAGAGAGAGAGACAGTGAAGAAAGAGAGAGGGGGTGGGGAAAGAGAGGGACAGTGAAGAAAGAGAGAGAGGGTGGGGAGAGAGAGACAGTGAAGAAAGAGAGAGGGGGTGGGGAAAGAGAGGGACAGTGAAGAAAGAGAGAGAGGGTGGGTGGGGAAAGAGAGAGACAGTGAAGAAAGAGAGAGACAGTGAAGAAAGAGAGAGTGTGGGTGGGGAAAGAGAGAGAGACGGTGAAGAAAGAGAGAGAGAGACGGTGGGGAAAGAGAGAGAGAGACGGTGGGGAAAGAGAGAGAGACGGTGGGGAAAAGAGAGACGGTGGGGAAAGAGAGTGGGGAAAGAGAGAGACGGTGGGGAAAGAGAGAGACGGTGGGGAAAGAGAGAGACGGTGGGGAAAGAGCGAGACGGTGGGGAAAGAGCGAGACGGTGGGGAAAGAGCGAGACGGTGGGGAAAGAGAGAGACGGTGGGGAAAGAGAGAGACGGTGGGGAAAGAGCGAGACGGTGAAGAAAGAGAGAGACAGTGAAGAAAGAGAGAGACAGTGAAGAAAGAGAGAGACAGTGAAGAAAGAGAGAGAGGGTGGGGAAAGAGAGAGACAGTGAAGAAAGAGAGAGAGGGTGGGGAGAGAGAGACAGTGAAGAAAGAGAGAGGGTGGGGAGAGAGACAGTGAAGAAAAGAGAGAGGGTGGGGAGAGAGAGACAGTGAAGAAAGAGAGGGGGTGGGGAGAGAGAGACAGTGAAGAAAGAGAGAGGGGGTGGGGAAAGAGAGAGACAGTGAAGAAAGAGAGAGACAGTGAAGAAAGAGAGAGAGAGGGGGTGGGGAAAGAGAGATAGTGAAGAAAGAGAGAGGGTGGGTGGGGAAAGAGAGCGAGACGGTGAAGAAAGAGAGAGAGGGTGGGTGGGGAAAGAGAGACGGTGGGGAAAGAGAGAGACGGTGGGGAAAGAGCAAGACGGTGGGGAAAGAGAGAGACGGTGGGGAAAGAGACAGACAGTGAAGAAAGAGAGAGACAGTGAAGAAAGAGAGAGACAGTGAAGAAAGAGAGAGAGGGTGGGGAGAGAGAGACAGTGAAGAAAGAGAGAGAGGGTGGGGAGAGAGAGACAGTGAAGAAAGAGACAGTGAAGAAAGAGAGAGGGTGGGGAGAGAGAGACAGTGAAGAGAGAGGGTGGGGAGAGAGAGACAGTGATCAAAGAGAGAGAGGGTGGGTGGGGAAAGAGAGAGACAGTGAAGAAAGAGAGAGAGGGTGGGGAAAGAGAGAGACAGTGAAGAAAGAGAGAGAGGGTGGGGAAAGAGAGAGACAGTGAAGAAAGAGAGAGAGGGTGGGGAGAGAGAGACAGTGAAGAAAGAGAGAGAGGGTGGGGAGAGAGAGACAGTGAAGAAAGAGAGAGGGTGGGTGGGGAAAGAGAGAGAGACAGTGAAGAAAGAGAGAGGGTGGGTGGGGAAAGAGAGAGAGATGGAGAAGAAAGAGAGAGAGGGTGGGTGGGGAAAGAGAGAGACGGTGGGGAAAGAGCAAGACGGTGGGGAGCAAGACGGTGGGGAAAAGAGAGAGACGGTGAAGAAAGAGAGAGACAGTGAAGAAAGAGAGAGACAGTGAAGAAAGAGAGAGAGGGTGGGTGGGGAAAGAGAGAGACAGTGAAGAAAGAGAGAGAGGGTGGGTGGGGAAAGAGAGAGACAGTGAAGAAAGAGAGAGAGGGTGGGGAGAGAGAGACAGTGAAGAAAGAGAGAGAGGGTGGGTGGGGAAAGAGAGAGACAGTGAAGAAAGAGAGAGACAGTGAAGAAAGAGAGAGAGAGAGGGTGGGGAAAGAGAGACAGTGAAGAAAGAGAGAGGGTGGGTGGGGAAAGAGAGAGAGACGGTGAAGAAAGAGAGAGAGATGGGGAAAGGAGAGATGGAGAAGAAAGAGAGAGAGGGTGGGTGGGGAAAGAGAGACGGTGGGGAAAGAGAGAGACGGTGGGGAAAGAGAGAGACGGTGAAGAAAGAGAGAGACAGTGAAGAAAGAGAGAGAGGGTGGGTGGGGAAAGAGAGAGACAGTGAAGAAAGAGAGAGAGGGTGGGGAGAGCGAGACAGTGAAGAAAGAGAGAGAGGGTGGGGAGAGAGAGACAGTGAAGAAAGAGAGAGAGGGTGGGGAGAGAGAGACAGTGAAGAAAGAGAGAGAGGGTGGGGAGAGCGAGACAGTGAAGAAAGAGAGAGAGGGTGGGGAGAGAGAGACAGTGAAGAAAGAGAGAGAGGGTGGGGAGAGAGAGACAGTGAAGAAAGAGAGAGAGGGTGGGGAGAGAGAGACAGTGAAGAAAGAGAGAGGGTGGGGAGAGAGAGACAGTGAAGAAAGAGAGAGAGGGTGGGGAGAGAGAGACAGTGAAGAAAGAGAGGGTGGGGAGGGAGACAGTGAAGAAAGAGAGGGTGGGGAGAGAGAGACAGTGAAGAAAGAAAGAGAGAGAGGGTGAGACAGTGGGGAAAGAGAGAGAGGGTGGGTGGGGAAAGAGAGAGAGGGTGGGTGGGGAAAGAGAGAGAGGGTGGGTGGGGAAAGAGAGAGACGGTGAAGAAAGAGAGAGAGGGTGGGTGGGGAAAGAGAGAGAGACGGTGAAGAAAGAGAGAGAGGGTGGGTGGGGAAAGAGAGAGATGGGTCCTGGGGCTCTGTTTACAAACACAAACAGACCCCACAGAGTCCCAGGGTTCAACCCAACCACATCATGAGAAAACAAAAAGATAGTTACTTGACCCATTGGAAAGAATTAATAAAAAAAACTTTAAAAACTAGGCAGACCTGGCTCTCAAGAGAAGACAGGATGTGTGCTCACTGCCCACAAAATGAGGTGGAAACTGAGCTGCACTTCCTAACCTCCTGCCAAATGTATGACCATATTAGAGACACAAATTTCCTTAAGATTATACACAAAGATTCTAAAACAAATCCAATTTTGATAAACTCCCATATCTACTGGGTGAAATACCACAGTGTGCCATCACAGCAGCAAGATGTGTGACCTGTTGCCACAAGAAAAGGGCAACCAGTGAAGAACAAACACTTGTAAATACAACACAAATTCTTGTTGATTTATTTTCCCTTTTGAACTACATCATTACAACACTGTATATAGCCACAATATGACATTTGAAATGTCTCTATTCCTTTGGAACTTTTGTGAGTGTAATGTTTACTATGAGTGTAATGTTTACAACTTGCTTTGGCAATGTAAACATATGTTCCCCATGCCAATAAAGCACTTTGAATTCAAAGGATGGAGAAACAGAGAGAGAGCGAGAGCGAGAGCGAGAGAGAGAGAGATTTACAAGCAGGGCTCACTATGGCTGTGTCTTTAGGCAATAGCTAGGCACTGCTGGCCCAGTTGGCCCAGTTTCAGACTGTTGGCTTTTTGGATCATCTAAGATGGTAACAGAGCAAGTCAAAAAGATGTCAAAAAGGCTTTGCATGTGAACAAACACAGAGACAGCCAGAGGAAAGAGTAAAGTATATGCACACCGTACACACTTGTCTCCAACTGTGTTGGACTTCACACAATCAATACACTGCTCATTACTTTACCTGCACTCATCTCCGCCCGTTTAGAGGTTCTTTCAAGATGTTCAGTGGTCTGTTGGCCCACTTAGCCAAAGACAGATTCATGGCCACAACAATGTTTTGAAATTACAATACCAGGATATTACACAGGAAATGCCAAGAACCAAAATATGTGTGAGGAGTCATGGGTGTTTCAAGCCTTGTCGGCCATTTTCCTTGAGTGGCCAAAAGAGATGAAGGGAGGTTGTTTTAAAATGAACTGTCCCATGAAGTAGTCCAGGTGGAAAAGTAATTCATCTGAAAAAAAGTATCCTCGAGGAGGTAACTTACGGTAAGTAGCTCTCTCTAAAAATTAATGGCAGAACCACATGAGATATGGCGTAGGGGTATTTGCTGTTAAGTAGAGTGTACCAGTACTCCCTTCATAATGAAAAAACAGTCTATTTATTTCAAGATTCATGTTGTTTTAAACTATTAATATGAAAAAAAAACATTAGACCATTTCCAAACTGAGGGAGTTGTTTCCATCAAATCAATAAAGATTCAGTTTGCAAGAACGATTTGGCTAAAACATGGCAGCCATCTCAAACTTCACCTCATTCAATTATCCTCATTCAAATATGTTCTGAGCAATGACTAATCTTCGACACTAAAGTGTGACATCAAAAACAAGTCACCATAATTATGTGTGCGCTGTCAGGCCCTGTGAAAGAGAGACATTGGGCTGTTTACACAACAGTTTGTGATTTCTTGGCATTTGGCAACCTAGCGGTCCAGAACGCCCTCCCTCTCTCTCTCTCTCTCTGCATATTTTCCCTCATCTGCCTTTTGACCAGAGCTGGAGAGTCACAGATTACATGTAAGGGATTACAAAAAAAACAGAAACTGCAATCCGTTACATTACCAGCAAAAATTTTGTAATCAGATTACAGATACTTTATGAAAAACTAGATGATTACTTCGAGGATTACTTTTAAATTCAGAGAGGATGTTTTCGGGAAAAAGATATTTGACACTTCTCAGTGACCTTCAAATCAGCATTGAAAAAAGGCGCAAATTTAAGTTTAAGACCACTATGATGACGCACCAAATGTGTTTGATGGATCGCGGGAAAAGAGGAGAAATAGGCTTTTGTCGGCTGCAGTCCAAGCTCTGTCTTCCAATGGTGTGACTGCTGTCGGCATCCAAAGAGTATCCAACTTGACTAAACGCTTGGAGGTAAGGATGACAACAGTGGTGTAGTCTATAGCGATACGGATGTCACTTATTATTGATATCTACACCGCGCATTGATGTGAGTCACACTGCTGCTCTCTCATTTAGCTAATTGCGCCATATGGGTTGTGGTTGTTGTGGATGGCTGTTCACAAATCTAAATGTGTATTTCAACCCAATAATGGTTGAATTCAAGAAGTTTAAGCTGCATATCAATCATTGATTTTGAAACCAGTGGACAGCCAGTGACAAATGCGCTCTTGCAACAAACAGCTGCATAGTGTGGATCCCAGCCTATGGAATAAAAGTGGGGCTTTTATTGCTCAATCTAATTCAAGCTGATACATTGTTTTTTCCCCCTAATGGACACATGCAATCTTGTAGTTGCTACATCAATTTTGGGATTTATAAATTATATATACTGTATATCCATTGATTCTTGAAGAATATAACTTATTAAATGACTCATGAGGTTAGTTCAACTGTCACACTCCATGAGAACCCAAAATATAAGCTTGTTTTTTTCCCAAGGTTTGTAAACATTGTAAATATAAACAGACACTGTATAGCCTCATAACATGGTTAAAACAATCATTTTGATATCATGGATGGTCAGTCCTTGCATCCATTGCTCTGTCTGTTCATCTGAGAGTGGTTACATTTCTCCGGGCCTATCTGTCACGGTCGTCTGTAGAATAAATGGACCAAGGCGCAGCCTGCGTAGAGTTCCACGTGTTTAATTATTGAAACTCACCAAAACAATACAGAAACAAACGAAATGTGACGTAATGGCGTGCTCACAGGCACTACACAAAAAAAAAACAAGATCCCACACACAACAGGTGAAAAAGGGCTGCCTAAATATGATCCCCAATCAGAGACAATGATAGACAGGGATGGGAACCATACCAGGCCAATGTAGAAAAGGAAAAACTAGACTACCCACCCTAGTCAATCAGCCTCCGTTTTGTTATTGTTTCATCTGTGGATTTGCCTTTTAAACAGCTGCATATTATCAAGATAAAATGTCACCAACAAAAAGGTAAACAATAGGCCTATAACAAATGCAACATATGCCATTCATTTTTCACATGTAAATAGCACTTTTCAGTAGTGCTGAAAGCAGGCCATTCCATGAGCGCAGCATTTATTTTTCAACTTAAATCAATGAGTGCAATCAGTCCTCCTTGACAACAAATCATAAACAACAGAGTAGGGCTGGCTAATAAGTCCTTAGTTTTGGGGTCATGCTCAGGTAAAACAATTTGGCAAATCTATACTTCCATATTTCCAAGTCCTATTCTTGAATATTTCAGGGGTATAACATTTATTGGAATGACTGGAATTCTGATACTTTGTTTTTTTATGTAAATATATAACATATTATTATATTTAGTAGTAGGGTTAGAAGAAGCCTACATAACCAACCCATAAAGTAAAATTGAACATCCATATATGGCCAGCTATGTAAACTTTAACATTGATTTATCCTGCAATAGATGTCGTTCAGTTGGTAACATACATTTTTGTCTTCTTCTAATGCCTCTTAAAGGGAAAGTAATCTCAAAGTAACGGAATGTAATCAGATTACTTTACTGAGTTTGGGTAATCCAAAAGTGACATCACTGATTTTGGACAGGTAACTAGTAACTGTAACAGATTACATTTAGAAAGTAACCTACCCAACCCTGTCTTTGACCCTGTGCCAAGTCCCCCACCATGTACCAGCCCACTGCCAGTGAGCATGGCATAGCCGTATGCCATTTCAAAACATCTGAAAGCAAGAGATGTTTCCCATCCCACATTAAACCTCCACTGCATAACATGTTTTTCACAAGGCTATGTTTCTCGGGGGGGACATTTTGCACCAGGGGTTGTGAGCAATGTGAACCATCACTCAAAGTAGAAAGCTCTGTTTTTTAAATAAAAATACTACCCCTGGCTGCTGAGAGACTCCTCACTGCAGTAAAGTAGCTGTGAACACAGAGAAATCAAGTACCAAGGTCTTCTGGTCAGTCAGCGATACAGCATACAAAACAAGCAGCTCACACCCACGCAGCGCATATTATATATCTATTCACAGAGGTCAACAAACTGCGCGGTGTCAAAATCCACCGAGCAATCAATCAGCGAGTCACAAAGGAACAAAGTACAACAAGAGTTGAATTCGAATCAGAGCCAGAAAACTCCGACTTGAGTAAAATAAACGATATATAACCAGATGTGAGACACCACAACTTATGTAGGTGGTGTTAGACACTGCATAGACTGACTATACAAAACATTAGGTATACCAAAGAACACAGTGTATATGTGTTAAAGGCACTACGTAGACACGACATAGGAGCTGTTATAAACACTACATACATACCCAGCCATCGCGTGTCTTAAGACGTCTCAAGACATGGTGACAGCTGTGTACTTAGCCATTACATAGGAGGTGTTATAGATACACAGACACCGCACAGAACTACATAGTGACTGACCTGAGACCAGTTCGTATAGGCTGTAGTGGTAGAGGACATGGTCCTGCTCCTCGAACCTCTGGGGCCCCTGGCAGAGGGCCCGACACTCCACGTCGGCCCTGTAGTACTCCTGGAGGGCCTCCTCGAACAGGGCGATGGCCCCCTTGTAGTCTGCACTGTCATACAGCTTCACCCCGGCTGAGAAGGACCTCTGTGGGGAGAGAGGGTGGGAATAGGAGAGGAGGATAGGGGAGAGAAGAGACACAATAATAGGAGAGGCAGAGAGATATAGGGAGACAAAGGCATAGAAAGAGAGAAGATGAGAGCGATGGGGGAGAGAAAGCGGATAAAGAATTTAGCTCAGCTTGCGACCACATCTGTACACATTGAGTTGTAGTATAGACAATCATAGACAGCTCATACAAGTTGCAGCTGCCTGCTAAATGACGAAAGCACAGAGTAAACAGTGTGTGGTCTGTGTCTGTGTGGAGAGACAAACAGGCAGTCAGGCACCACTGCAGCACTACAATGAATGTGACAGTGTGTGAGCATTGACAACATCCCTCCACAATCAAATCTCAATGGGCTTCAGTGCTCTCCACAAGCAGCAGTCAATTACCTAAACTCGTCTCCGCTCATGAAATTGCACTGACCACTGTCAGCCAAAAGACTTGGATCACGGATAACCACCAACACAAAGAACCATTTACACATAGAGCAGTCACACAATGCACTTTATTTAGAATGGTAATGCACATTATTTAGAATGGCAATGCACTTGATTTAGAATGGCAATGCACTTGATTTAGAATGGCAATGCACTTGATTTAGAATGGTAATGCACTTGATTTAGAATGGTAATGCACTTGATTTAGAATGGCAATGCACTTGATTTAGAATGGCAATGCACTTGATTTAGAATGGCAATGCACTTGATTTAGAATGGCAATGCACTTGATTTAGAATGGTAATGCACTTGATTTAGAATGGTTAGAATGGTAATGCACTTGATTTAGAATGGTAATGCACTTTATTTGGAATGGTAATAGCTGAAAATGTGTTAAAAACAGACACTGGTTCAGCTAATGCGAACTGGCACTCAATGCTCTGGCTAGGTACTTACTGTTTTGTAGGCACGATGCATATGGCACTCAAAGAAACACAGAGACCTGCCAACACCAAAATGTTCAATAGAAAGACTGTACACCCATTTCTGTTTGGCAGAAAGAGGCAAGAGGGTTTAAAGAGAGAAAGCCCAGCCTGGTCCTGCCAAATAGGCTTGGGCGGTATACCTTATATACCATATGCCAGGGTACTTGGAAAAAGCCACGGGATGATTTTTCAATACCGTCAAAAGTTTCTCTCTGAAGTTTTTAAATAAAATGTGAATATTCTCTAGCTACTTTTTAAGTTAATATCCGCAATAACCTTGTGCAATACTTCAGGAGATAAAGCAGATTGCGTTCTTCATTTCATAACCACCATTGAATCATAACTATAATGACAAACAAGGAATAATAATGACTCGACATCATCTCCTAATCGGTCCAGAACTCTTATTCATTTTACCGCAGGTTTGCAAGCCACAAAATCAAATTAAAACACATTATAGTATAGCATGTAGTATAGTTAATTTGTTCCTTCAAATCAAATCAAATGTATTTATAAAGCCCTTCTTACATTAGCTGATATCTCAAAGTGCTGTACAGAAATCCAGCCTAAAACCCCAAACAGCAAGGAATGCAGGTGTAGAAGCACGGTGGCTAGGAAAAACTCCCTAGAAAGGCCGGAACCTAGGAAGAAACCTAGAGAGGAACCAGGCTATGAGGGGTGGCCAGTCCTCTTCTGGCTGTGCCGGGTGGAGATGATAAGTATAAGTTCCCTCTCCATCGCCCATGCCAAATCCTCCCTCTCCGCCTCCCAGTTTTCTCCCCCCTTTTCCACACCCAAGCAAAGCTTATCACCCCCTCCCATCCTTGCCCTCCCTTACCCACACAGGCAAAGTTTATCCCAACTTTCTGTCTTTTTTCCCACCCTCCATTCTTCTTAGACACATTAACACACATCTATATCAACTTACTCATCCATTCTCCTTCACTCACATACAGCATATACCCCGTGCAGCCACCCACCCATTCTCTCCCACCCTCCTACACATATTCACCCTCCTTCACACTCCCATTCATATGCACAGACACATACACACACATACTCACACCCAGTGGTGTGAAGTACTTAAGTCAAAATACTTTAAAGTACTACTTATGTCGGTTTTTGCGGTATCTGTACTTTACTATTTATATTCTTGACTGTGACTTTTACTCCACTACATTCCTAAAGAGTATAATGTACTTTTCACTCCTTACATTTTCCCTGACACCCAAAATTACTAGTCACATTTTCAATGCTTTGCAGGACAGAAAAATGGTCCTATTCACTCACTTATCAAGAGAATGTCCCTGGTCATCCCTACTGCCTCTGTTCTGGCAGACTCATTAAACACAAATGCTTAGTTTGCCCCTGGCTATCCGTAAATTTAAAAAACAAGAAAATTGTGCCATCTGATTTGCTTAATATAAGCCATTTGAAATGATTTATACTTTTACTTTTGATACTTAAGTATATTTTAGCGATTATCTTTACTTTTGATACTTA
The DNA here is from genome assembly GCF_018296145.1 of Oncorhynchus tshawytscha. Lineage (NCBI taxonomy): Eukaryota > Metazoa > Chordata > Actinopteri > Salmoniformes > Salmonidae > Oncorhynchus > Oncorhynchus tshawytscha. The sequence goes on along the minus strand of NC_056433.1, from coordinate 45,094,026 downwards.
AGTACATTTCAAACCAAATACTTTTAGACTTTTACTCAAGTAGTATTTTACTGGGCGACTTTCACTTTTACTTGAGTCATTTTCTTTTATAGGTATCTTTACTTTTACTCAAGTATGACAATTGGGTACTTTTTCCACCACTGCTCACACCCATCGAACAATTCTTGACATACATGCTATATTTAAGCAATAAGGCACGGGGGGAGGTTGTATATGGCTTGTCCTATGCACGACGCAACGAGGCGCGCCTAGACACAGCCCTTAGCCGTGGTATATTGGCTATATACTACAAACAAAAGTGCCTTATTGCTATTATAAACCAGCTACCAACGTAATTAGAGCAGTAAAAATAAATGTTTTGTCATACCCGCGGTATACCACGGCTGTCAGTCAATCAGCATTCAGGGCTCGAACCACCTAGTTTATAATTTCTCTTTTGTATTGTCTTTTCAGTGTCCATGTAGCTCATTGGCTACTTCTATCGTTACTTCCTAGAGAAGAACAATTACTTGGGGACAGTAGAGTTTAGATTGTATTGGGGGAAGGGGAAAATAATATTGTCTCAACTTAGACATCACCATGTCTGATTATCGATTAGTACGTCATGGAAGTTGGAAAGGAAGGATGCCATTTAAAGGTAATAAAACAGGCCTTGAATTTGTACACTAATCAAACAAGTTGTGTAAAGATAGATTCAAATCATTCTCAGTGGAAAATCCCCATTGAGAGTACTTTGGGTAGGGATGCATCTTTCTCCAAACTTTCCCAAAATTCCCATAAATGCTGTTTGGAGGATTCCTGGGATTTCTGGAAAACCAGGGAATTTGCGGGAAAAAAGATAGCAGAATTGTTGTAACCTTAGCCTCGAGAAACAGGCAGTTACACACTCTTACCTGATGAGGTCGGGCCTCTCTGTCCACAAAGTGGTCCTGGTCGGATCCCTCCAGAGCCTTGTACTGCTCTAAGTTCTGATCCATTTCCACATGCTCTGGGTTGGCCTGGAAATAGGTGTGGGCCGCCGCCGCTGCCTTGTCCAACTGCTTCAGCTATACAGGAGAGAGGGGGTGGGGGGGGAGAAAGCGCGCGAGAGAGAGAGAAAGCGAGAGAAAGAGAGCGAGAAAGCACGTGAGAGAGAGAGAAATTAGCACAGATATCCATGAAAACCACTACACATGAGCATACACCAGCTGCACCTGGCTGACAAATAGCTGCTTTTAGCCAAACATAGCCTTTCCCAGGGTCAAAGTCATTGCGCCACAGTTGGAGAAATCAACCACACACAGATAATATAGTCCTGTAGTCCAACTGTCTCTAGCAGGGCAGTGTGGCCACATGGAATACTTGTGTGGCCAAGATAAGTACAGGACAGTGGAGGATATTAATGACAGTGTTCACCTCAGGAAGTGGGAGTGGAGACACACCCTGACCCGCCTCCTCATCACCACTCCCTTCACATGGAATATAGAGGACGGCACAGGTCTCACACCAAGATGATACACCGTCTCATTAGAGACGAGATCGAGATCTAAGGACATGATCACTTCTACTGAAGTGGCCCCTTCAATTACCTGTAATCCTCCCCCCAGGCACTGACCACAAAGTCTTTGACGACATTTATGCGGACAGGGCAGAGACTGCAGAAGCAATCAAATGAAGTAAATGGGGTGTGTACCGTGCCATTCAAAGAACGGGTTAAGGCCATGACCTGACCTCACACCTTTTTTTTTTTACAAAATATAGTGTTAAGATTTAGGGTTGGTGGAGAATCTACTGCACTAACAGAGAGTGGCATATCACAAGCCACAGATCAATGAAGACCTTTAAAACCAGTGCTGACTTGAGCACAAAAAGACTCCTTCATTAAGTTATCTAGTTTGCAATATTAAATGGTTCTGGCTGAGCAGGAAGACGAGCAGGCGAGAAGAACCGTGACTTTTAGAAGGACACATTGTTCCCATTTACTTCCCGTCGACATGGAAACCATCAATGTCACCCCAAATGATGGATTTGCTTCCTTCATCTGGAAACGTGGGAATCATACATTTGGGCACATTAGCATGAAATAATGATCCCAATCCCAAGGATTTTCTTCCATCCCAGACCAAATGCATCAAGAATAAACTCAGAAGGATAAAACTGGGCCTGTCAAGCATCTTTGACTCCTATCAGAGAGGCCTCCCGAACAAGATAACACAGACGTGGGGGTGTCTGAGTAGAAATGCTGTGGATACTGTACAGACCTCGGGGCTGCTGGTCTAAATGAGCTCATGGTAAAAAGAGTAAAAAAGCCAGCCGCTGCTATTTCTCAGGCTTGGCAGCTTGCCGACGCAATCTCCGCTAAGAAGTGCTCTGAACTCTCACTTGGGTTCCATGTTTTTAACTAGTCAATGACCTGTGTGACATTTGTTGAGGGATCATTGACTACAAGTAGGTCTGTTTGACGCTTCATATTTACCCAGAAATGTAGTGGTCTTCTAATGGTTCTGGAAGACAGTAGCTCGTTAAAATGTTTTGGCCAAAACCATAAAGCTTTAAGAATGTTCTTGAAAACATGCTATTTCCATTGTTTTTTTTGACAAATGGAAAAAGCCAAAGTTTCTTTCCTCTGAAATAGCCATGACACACCAGTGGGTCCCACACCACCATTTGGGGAACTGACACAAAGGCTCCACAGCTGTTGAATATAACCAGACTAACAGCATCATTCACTAACAGCCCACTCTAATAGGCTAGCTGCAGACGGAGCGGATTCCCACGTGCCGTGAAATTTGAGGTCTTAATTCTGCCTTCACAAGCACCGCTGTACTTAGGACACAATGTTGGCTCTACAGTTAAGAAGCCCATATCTCCCTCCCTCCATCCCTCCCTGTCTCCCTTCACATTAAAAGGGTCGTAAAACCTCAAATGTCGCCTTTTAATTTTTCGAACGTTTAACCTGCCTGCTCATGTCAGATAAGGAAACGCAGTTTAAGAGATTGGATCACATCAACGGGGAAAGAAAGGTACGGTTTTGCTCCAGCCCCAGTTGCGTCCTGTGTTGGTTGCATGAAGAGCTCTCAGGGTGTTATCAGATCTGATCAAATCACTGTCAAGTCCTGACAAAGCAAGATATTTGCCAATCTTTCTCTAGGACATTGCCGGAAAAAACAACCACCTTTCACAATAGCTCACATCAAGATGTGGCATGTCATGGCCTGAGAAACATGCCCAGGACAGAGATGGACAGACACTCAACATCGCAGGGATACAATAACACACTCCCAAGAGATTAGGGATGTGTGGGAGTGAGGGTAAGAGAGAGACACAGAGAGACACACAGTGAGGGTAAGAGAGAGAGAGAGAGAGGTTATGGTCAGTGGTAGCGGGCGAGCAAGCAGCAGAGGTGGCTTCCTGCTTAGCGTCCAAGGAATAAGTGTACGAGACAGTGAGCTCTGTCTAGATGGGGGTCTCATGTGGTGCAACGTTAGCTCCGTCTCATAAGGAGGGAGGTGACTATATGATCCTGCTCATTTTAAATCCTTCCTATACTCGTTAAAAACATGTCCTGTTTTGAATGGTCTGTGACCAAAGACCAGGCTCCAAGCTTGTAACTCCACTGTCAGATCTAGGCTCTTTCCTGACTAGGAAGGCTGGCCGCAAAGTCCTTATCTGGGTGCTGTGCTGATCAACAATCTCCTCTCTTTTTTTCCCCTTCTCTTTTTGCGACGCAGCCACGGAGAGGAGCAGGGGAAAGAAAAGCTGTGTGGACATGCTTGGTTACCTCTGAAAGGCCAAAGAGCGAACTGGCATCAACTACATTCCTGCACTGTCCACCTCTTCCCGTGCTGCCCAGGCTAAGGACCTATCGGCCAGAGGACAGCCAGAGGGACGGTGGAGGCATTTTTGTGTCCCATCCAAATGCTGACCTCTCCACTTTTCCGGTAATCACGATGAATTCCGACGGACTTCTCTCCGTCCGAGAGCTAGAGCCAAGGACGGAGCTGTGACGTTCAGGAGATGAGCTGGGTGGAATCCAGCCACCTGTGGACTGTCTAGGCCCACCTGCCGTTCTGCTCCACTACTCTCCCAGTCCTCCCCCTAACGCCTCGGAAAGGCAAGGTCAGGAGAAAGGGGTATTAAGTCCAGCTGCAGCACCAACACAGCTGCGTCTCAGCACTGCCAGATCTATTGTCTCGAGACATGAGAGAGACTAGAGCGAGAAAGCGGAGGAGGAGACTCAATCTGACGCACGACAGCAGCACACTGCCATCCGGCTTTGATCATGAGAGGCCACAATACCATCATGAATCTGTGATCACAATTCTACACAACCATTAAAGTGAGGAAAGTACCAAATGTAACGCTTTTACATCGTTTTAAATCTTTCTTGTGTGAAGTGGTTTCCTCGGGGTGGCAGGGTAGCCTAGTGGTTAGAGCGTTGGACTAGTAACCGGAAGGTTGTGAGTTCAAACCCCTGAGCTGACAAGGTACAAATCTGTCGTTCTGCCCGTGAACAGGCAGTTAACCCACTGTTCCCAGGCCGTCATTGAAAATAAGAATGTGTTCTTAACTGACTTGCCTGGTTAAATAAAGGTAAAAAAAAAACCACAGTTTCAGAAAATTGTGCAATTAAATAGAACATAGCAAAGTGAGGGTGAAGGTTCGCTATGAAAACTGCCATATAAAGACCTCAGTGGTATTCCATAAGCAACATACAGGACTGAGCAGCCATTGATTTAAATTGACTGATTTCCTTACATGAACTGTAACTCAGTAAAATCATTGAAATGGTTGTGTTGATATTTTTTGTTCAGTATAATAAAGCATGACGCAATCACTCTGATATTTCACAAAAAACATCTGCACATAAATCAAACCCCCAAATTAGTCCAAATATCCCCCACGGGATGACATTGCAGGCCCAGTGCGAATAGATCAACTTTTTAAAGAGGGATTACAGCACGACCAAATAGCACTATGGAATAACATTATCAAATACTCCCAGGCATATCACAATTATATCCATTATCAAGCAGGGAGACTCGTGTTGAAGAGTGATGTTAGATTAGCCACATCTTTAGTTTATTTTTGTGACAACTCCTAGATCACAATCTCTATTGTTGTCCCCCGCTGTGTTGCCTTGGCGACAGTCCATTACTAAACATAGGACCCCAGGACCAGGTTGAGAAGGGGACATCTGAGGAGGGGTTAGGGGTAATGAGAAAACCACAGTCTTCCCACAGAATCACTACGAGGCTGATATAGACAGTCTTCTTGTAGTAAGTTATGCAAAATAGATCAATTACTTTCAGCCAACCTTTCAGTTTAACTACCAATCTTTGTTATCAACAGCTCCTTAGGACAGTAAGATGTTTCCCAAAACAAAATATTAGATTTTTCCTTTCATATTTAAAAAATAATAGATGATCAATACACACCAGCATCACCTGTTTACGCTTCAAAGCTAACAACCGTAACAACCTTACCATTAACCATCAGGTATCGAACACAGAGTCCTTGTATAGTAAGCACATGTTTTTCCCCACATGAATTTCAAAGGTGCACCTGTAATGGGGAAATAACTAGTGCCCAGTATGCACCCTCACTCTGTCCTCCCTACAGAAAACAAACCTATGTTATAGCCCTAGTCGGGCCGCCTTGGCATTCTCGCTGAGTAAAAACCTTGTGGGATTGGCGAGAAGCCAAGTCAAACGGCCATTTGCATGTTTCTCTCCCCATGAGCCTCACACTCACTTCAGAAATATGTAAATCGCGCTGTATCCGGGTCAAAGACACAGCGCGGCTGTGATGACGAGCACGTATCCCTCCGACACAAATTGACAGGAGACAAGAGACAGGGGTTGGCATCAAGACTAGAGTCAGCAGTTATCACCAACCAGGCAACCAGCAACCACTGTCTTCCCACAAACTTGGAAGAACTGGGGGAAATCTGGCAGTGACTGGCCTGCACACATATTAATAAAATCCCTAAGTAAGCTGCTTTCTAAAACACAGAAAATACCTTAGACTAGAAGACCCTAGGTCAGGTTCCCCAACTGGCAGGGTTTCCCCAATTTGGCCCATGGGTGATTTTATTTGGCCCTCCCAAAGATTTCTGAGCAAAGAAATTAATACTAATAATATATTTTTTTAACTTGTTGAGAATTTTAGCTGTTGGACATAAAATACTGCAAAAACACCAGGAAGTCAGCTCCAAGGGATTTTAATTTTGGAAATCTGTGCCCAAGAATTCCCACACATAATATAGAGACACATACAAATGTAAGCAGGGTTTGAAATAATTACGCAAATATTATATCTGTTTGGGCTTCTTGCAGTCAATTTATTTGCAGTCTACAAATTATTTGTAGTTACTGTATGTTCCGAACTTCCAAGCATCCGCTCCAGAAAAAAATGGTCCCTTGACTGAATCTAGTTGATGACCCCTGCTCTAGGTCATTGGCAGGCTATAGGGTCATGGTTTGAGTTTTAGTACCCTGGACTCCAGAACAGAAGGCCAGAATCAAAGAGTGAGAACCTAAGCCTTAAACTCTTGGAAACTGCTGGGGGCCTACCGGAGTTCTAGAGTAGAGCTTGTGGGTCTATAATAACAGGCTAAGGTTTTGGATGCACACATACCAGCACCTCTATGGATCTGTTCATGGCTAGCATGGAGATTGACCCCATTGAGAAAATGTACTTGTCTTCTACTTGTTTTATCGGAGGAATCATGCCGGGAATTACCGTATGCCAAAAGTCCACAGTACTGTATCCTAGGTCAGGACACAAATGGAAACAGCTTCCATCCTCATTCAGGCTTCAATGGGGACCAGTAGACTAACAACACCCTAACTACGCGCTAATAGCATTTAGCGCATGTAGCGCTTGGGGTGTCAAATGTATGCCTGTGGCTGTTACACGTGTAAACATTTCTCACTGCTGCTATTAAACACCCGGCCTAGTCTGCTAAGCCTCCACTGACAGAAGTTTGACCATCGCGAAAAAGGTCTTTAAAACGATTACGGTTTCCCTCAAAGAAGTACTGTCCAGTGAGTTCCTTGGCCCCAGGACTTAGCATAGTACACATTCCAGCAGCGGTAATGCCTGTATGATAACAACAGCAGCCAATAATGGTTTTAAGGCCCCTAAGAGAATAGCTGCCAAGCACTGCTAACTAGGGTCAAGTTAGAAGTCAAACATCTGCCAGAGAAGTATCTAAGAGGAAACGCTGCTTCGATGAGATGCATTGTTTGATTTGATTGTTGTTGTTTCAATGATATCCATTATCTCTAAAGATGTGATGACCTGTGTTTGTACATGGCCAGGCATAACCAGTAGGGCTATTCCATGTGTTTATATCACTGAAGGACCTAGACTTGCTGGTATTGTTCTTGAGAACCTGCATGTCCTCAACTGGCCCCGAAATGGAAGGGTCTAGGTGGAAGGTGGAAGGTGACGGAATTATAACATACACTACCGTTCAAAAGTTTGGGGTCACTTAGTAATGTCCTTGTTTTTGAAAGAAAAGCACATTTTTTGTGTCCATTAAAATAACATCAAATTGATCAGAAATACAGTGTAGACATTGTTAATGTTGTAAATGACGATTGTAGCTGGAAACTGCTGATTTTTTAAATGGAATATCTATATAGGCGTACAGAGGCCCATTATCAGCAACCATCACTCCTGCGTTCCAATGGCACATTGTGTTAGCTAATTCGAAGTTAATCATTTTAAAAGGTTAATTGATCATTAGAAAACTCTTTTGCATTTATGTTAGCACAGCTGAACACTGTTGTCCTGATTAAAGAAGCAATAAAACTGGCCTTCCTTAGATTAGTTGCGTATCTGGAGCATCAGCATTTGTGGGTTTGATTACAGGCTCAAAATGGCTTCCTTCTGAAACTTGTCAGTTTATTCTTGTTCTGAGAAATGAAGGCTATTCCATGTGATAAATTGCCAAGAAATTGAAGATCTCGTACAACGCTATGTACTACTCCCAGCACAGAACAGCGCAAACTGGCTCCAACCAGAACAGAAAGAAGAGTGGGAGGCCCTGGTGTACAACTGAGAAAGAGAACAAGTACATTAGAGTGTCTAGTTTGAGAAACAGACACCTCACAAGTCCTCAACTGGCAGCTTCATTAAATCGTACCTTCAAAACACCAGCCTCAACATCAACAGTGAAGAAGCGCGACTATGGGATGCTGGATTTCTAGTTGCAAAGAAAAAGCCATATCTCAGACTGGCCAATAAAAAAAAAAGATTAAGATGGGCAAAAGAACACAGACACTGGACAGAGGAACTCTGCTTCGAAAGCCAGCATCCCGGAGTCGCCTCTTCACTGTTGATGTTGACACGGGTGTTTGCGGGTACTATTTAATGCAGCTGCCAGTTGAGGACTTGGGAGACGTCTGTAAAAATGTGCTTTACTTTCAAAAACAAGGACATTTCGAAGTGACCCCAAACTTTTGAACGGTAGTGTAGTTTCTCCAGTCTCCAGTAAAGTCACAAACACCATGAAACAGACTGCCGCTGACAGTGCTCTACATTCTTTTGCGCATGACGTCATCAGACAACAGTCTATCATCACCTATTGACATTGCATTGATCTTTCGCATACATTCCAGTCATCTCTTAGGTCACTATGTAACGTTAATACCAGAAGATATACTAAATCTAGACTAGGTGTATTCTTATAATGTGTTATAATATTTAGTGGTCTGTAAACACAGTAGTTATTCACTGATTAGGCTGAACCAAGAAAGAGTTTACTGTTGCAAACCCAATATTCATGTTACGAAGGTTGAGTCCAATTTGAACTGGGGTTGCATAGCCATACAGGGAGGAAAACTACAGAATGTCTACAGTATTGTAGTCATATCAAGAAGATGTTGTGGTCTAGTTGCTATGTGTGTGTGTAGACCAAACATAAGTTTAACATCTTAGTTGCATAGACACAACATCGGGAGTGCTTTACGCCAATCTTTTTTGGCAAGGAAAAATAAAGGAGAGGAAGTAAATATATGAACCCATTTGGAGAGAATGGAACTGATCCTGGCACCTTGAATTAAAGGTACTTTTCCCGCTACTTTAAAATCAATGCCCCAAAAACGTAAGTAGATTAACATGTGGCTAAAGGCAAACTGTAACAATAGGGATAAATGTGGCCTGTTCATACATCGCAAACCATGTTCATAGTTTCCACTGTAAACCTGCTGGCTTTGATGGATGCTGCCTGAAGTTTGGGGGGGGTGGAGAGACTACTGCTTGGCACCTTGATAAAAGCATCTGGTAAAACATCCAAGAAAACTACCACAGCCATTCAATAGTGTGTACTGTAAATCATCAACAAATGGGAGTATGATTGAATCTCCATCTGGCCAGAAATCAAATTGGAAATGCACTCACTGGTGCTTAAACCAAACAATGTATTTGTATAAATGGGCATTACTAGCTGTAGTAGCAGTCTTCTAGGCAGGAGTTTTTGGCATTGGGAACCCCACCTATAGGAAAATAATGTGTAAATGTTCAATTACCTGAGGTGTTAAGAGTATAATAGACAAGGGATTATGTTGTAAATCTATAAAACGACTTCTTCTCAGCTCATTTCAGTTCAAAAGTAGGGGAGACTGTAACGGGGGGCCAATTGTCAAACCTTGAAAAAAGCTAGAGTGATGAAACACACAGCACATGCACATTTAGGATCTGCTTGAAAAGTGAGTCAAATATCTCACTTTTCAAATTTTATGGGCAAATGTTTGTTTTTTAGGGTTGAAAGTTGTTTTTCCCCCCATCAGATTGGTCTTATACTGCCCTGAGCATTAATGTCCAATAATTCAAAATAGCAGAATTTTCATGGCTAAACACACTATTGTTCTCTTTTTATCAAGTTTTTATTTTTTTAAATTTGATTTATTACACTCATATAACAGTAAATACAAATCCATAAGTATACAACATATTAATGGATAAGAGCAACAAAATATATATATATTTTTAAATAAGAGTAAAAAAATGTCAATCAATCATGTCCTGCGCATCGTAAAGTGACTCAATCAATGAGCAGAAATATTTGAGTCAAATTATGAAAACAAATGATTTTAACTTGAAGATGGTATAATTAATGTATAATTCATACTAACACTAACTTTCCAGGCTTGGAGTCCAGTAGAGTACCAAATAAATTGTAAACAGATATAATCTGGGCACCATTAGATTGTTCAGATGTTTTAAGAGGAAACTAATGGCCATGCACAAACATGTGCGTTACTGTTGTTAAAAGGAAAAATTGAGGAAAATTTAGGAAAAATTGTAGTTACATATCGCAATATTATTTTTGGACAACATTATATTGTTGGATATTTGACACCAAGGACAAATTTTGTATTGTTCATCCTACAGCTTCTTCTGTCTTCTTTTAAAATAGAAAGTCAATATTTTTTCAGCACTTTTATTTCCCTGACTTCACATGCTCTCTCGTCTTTTTGCAGCGTACATACACGGAGTATAACAAACATTAGGAACACCTTCCTAATATTGAGTTGCACCCCTGCACTCAGAACAGCCTCAATTAGTCGAGGCGTGGACTCTAAAAAGGTTTCAAAAGAGTTCCACAGGGATGCTGGCCCATGTTCCTTCAAAACATTTTTGACACTGAGCAAATTTCAGGTCTGCTTAACAAACTTTAACGTAGTGAAAATGTCGTGCAACTTTCTGCGCACGTTTACTGTGAACACCGAGGCTGTGCCCGCTTTAAGTTACAGTTTTATCTTTAGGCTACTGTGGCCATTTGATCATAATGTAGGCCTACCAGAGTGGCCTACCAGAGTGGCCTACCATTAAAAATAACGACCTACATTCCGTGAGACTTTTGAGAAAAACTAAACATGCAGGGTGTTGAAATGAATCCTTCAGACACAGAGGTGACTGAAAATGTTGTATTGCTTGATGCAAGAAAAGACTTTACAAAATCAAATGCATTATTATATTCCCATACCATTACTACAGAGACAAATTATGCTACCCTCTGCCTATTGGCTAATTCGCTTATTCAAGCCTGTGGCAAAATACAACAGTGCCCTTTGAAGACAAAAAAAAAGGTATTTATCTGACTCAAAGATGTCTAGAAATGTATATGTTTTGTGCTCTTGTAGGAAGCCCTCGCTCCCCTTTTGCTGACTTCAAATGATCTAGAACTGGGCAAACAACTCACTAACTAACAAAGGATATTAACAAAAAATGTGAACACGTGGCTACATGCAGCTCTCGCTTTGATCTCAAAACAAGCGCATCTACTCACGACCGCTCATGCTGTAAACACAGTCCAGTTCAAAGTAAATGGCACAGATCCATATGGTCTATTTGCATATAGGCCTACTGAAGCTTTGATTGTTTATGCCACACCGGTCTGTGTAGAGTAGGGGCTGAGTAGTGCGTGTCAATGAAATAGAATCCTACTCCAATGTGTTGTCCCAACGTCATGACAGCGTTCTGCCTACAACAAAATCTCTTGCATAGTTTGTTTTGTTTCGGTATGTTGCATTGAAAGTGGCTAATATTGGGTTGATTCGAACACAATTGCCACAGTAAAGGAAAACGTTGACAGTGTTAACAGAGTCAAGATCACTTTGAGTCAAAAGGCAGGCTGAGATCTACCGCTCCAATTTTTTTTAAACATGATTTAAAAGACGTAATGCAATATTCTTAATGCAACATCCTTCTTTTAACCTGTGTCCCGCCCTTCATCTACATGGACTGAAGTGGATTTAACAAGTGACATCAATAAGGGGATCATAGCTTTCACCTGGATTGACCTGGTCAGTCTATGTCATGGAAAGAGCAGGTGTTCTTAATGTTTTGTATACTCAGTATATAGTGATTGGAACACATGAGGTTGGTGGCCCCTTACTTGGGGAGGACAGACGCATGGTAATGGCTGGAGCAGAATAGGTGGATGGTATATATATCAAACACATGGTTTCCATGTGTTTGATGTCGTTCTATTGATTCTGTTCCGGCCATTATTATGAGCCGTCCTACCCTCAGCCCAGCCTCCTGTCATTTGGAACATCAAATCAATACATATATAATAGTTATTTATATTGTATCCACACCTAAGTATTGTGATAATATCAAAATGTGAGGTCCCTGGCAATTCCCAGGCCTTTTTATTACGTACATAGAAATACACACATTTCTTGGCAAAATCATTACATACAGTTGAAGTCTGAAGTTTACATAAACCTTATCCAAGTACATTTAAACTCAGTTTTTCACAATTCCTGACATTTAATCAGAGTAAAAATTCCCTGTCTTAGGTCAGTTAGGATCACCACTTTATTTTAAGAATGTGAAATGTCAGAATAATAGTAGAGAGAATGATTTATTTCAGCTTTTATTTCTTTCATCACATTCCCAGTGGGTCAGAAGTTTACATACACTCAATCAGTATTTGGTAGCATTGCCGTTAATTGTTTAACTTGGGTCAAACGTTTCGAGTAGCCTTCCACAAGCTTTCCACAATAAGTTGGGTGAATTTTGGCCCATTCCTCCTGACAGAGCTGGTGTAACTGAGTCGTGTTTGTAGGCCTCCTTGCTCGCACACGCTTTTTCAGTTCTGCCTACACATTTTCTACAGGATTGAGGTCAGGGCTTTGTGATGGCCACTCCAATAACTTGATTTTGTTGTTCTTAAGCCATATTGCCACAACTTTAGAAGTATGCTTGGGGTCATTGTCCATTTGGAAGACCCATTTGCGACCAAGCTTTAACTTCCTGACTGATAACTTGAGATGTTGCTTCAATATATCCACATAATTTTCCTCCCTCATGATGCCATCTAAATTGTGAAGTACACCAGTCCCTCCTGCAGCAAAGTACCCCCATGCTTCATGGTTGGGATGGTGTTCTTCGGCTTGCAAGCCTACCCTTTTTTCTTCCAAACATAATGATGGTCATTATGGCCAAACAGTTCTATTTTTGTTTTATCAGACCAGAGGACATTTCTCCAAAAAGTACGGTCTTTGTCCCCATGTGCAGTTGCAAACCGTAGTCTGGCTTTTTTATGGTGGTTTTGGAGCAGTGGCTTCTTCCTTGCTGAGCGGCCTTTCAGGTTATGTCGATATAGGACTCGTTTTACTGAAGAAATGTATACTTTTGTACCCGTTTCCTCTAGAATCTTCACAAGGTCCTTTACTGTTGTTCTGGGATTGACTTGCACTTTTCGCACCAAAGTACGTTCATCTCTAGGAGACCAAACGCATCTCCTTCCTGAGCGGTATGACGGCTGTGTGGTCTCATGGTGTTTATACTTGCATACTATTGTTTGTACAGATGAACGTGGTACCTTCAGGCATTTGTAAATTGCTCCCAAAGATGAACCAAACTTGTGGAGGTCTAAAAAAAAAATTCTGAGGTCTTGGCTGATTTCTTTTGATTTTCCCATGATGTCAAGCAAAGAGACACTGAGTTTGAAGGTAGGCCTTGAAATACATACACAGGTACACCTCCAATTGACTCAAATAGTGTCAATTAGCCTATCAGAAGCTTCTAAAGCCATGACATAATTTTCTGGAATTTTCCAAGCTGTTTAAAGGCACAGTCAACTTACTGTATGTAAACTTCTGACCCACTGGAATTGTGATACAGTGAATTATAAATGAAATAATCTGTCTGTAAACAATTGTTGGAAAAATGACTTGTGTCATGCAGAAAGTAGATGTCCTACCCGACATGCCAAAACTATAGTTTGTTAACAAGACATTTGTGGAGTGGTTGAAAAACGAGTGTTAATGACTCCAACCTAAGTGTATGTAAACCTCCGACTTCCAATTGCATGTCTATGATAGGATTATAATTCATAATAATGAATGTTTTTGAATTTACGTGAATTTGGTTTATTTTTTTAGGTGTTTCATTTGACCACAGCTCTTGTGACAATTGCCCGTGGCACAAATTTAACCGTCCGCTCAATAAAATCAATATCGTATGTAAAGACATAAATGGTATGAATGATTTGAAGACATATGTACGTTTCTTATATCAAAAATGTCTGGCCTAGTTTGAGCAATGGAGTAAAATACAAAAACGGTTACAATTGCCCCCAGTCTCCCCTACATTGTGTCGATCCAGATCCACTGTTTGAGGAACCTGGAAAACAACTTATGTGCCTTGTCACAGATGCAGCGGAGGATGCTTCCACCTGTAGATCGCTCATTCCCTGGCGATCAGATTATATCAAGTCTGTGTCCGATCAGTTGTGCAGCTCACTTAGACAGGGGTCAGAGAAATCTCTCTCTCACACCCATGCACACATAGTACATACAGTACACAGGGATAAAGAGTGCTTGTTGTGACGCTGACAAATAAACCGTTCCGTCAGGCGCCTTTCAAAACAGTGATTTTCATTAAGTCCCGCCCGTTAAGCTAATGAACTAAAAGCACTTTCATGGTACAACTTCACAAGGAGCACAGAACGTCAGTAGGCTACTGTACATGGAGTCTGAATAAGGCGCTTGATCACCTCTGCTGACTGGTTAAACTGACCAGACGTGGGCTTGTTTTTCCTCAGCCGCTAAAGCACACAACACTTTAAGACACTGGCGCTCCACTATAACTCACACCAACACCGACCAGGAAACAAGCCAGCCAGCTGCAGTGTGTATTTCATAGGCTGCAACACGGCTAGCGCATATAACACGCCTCAATGAAAAACACGTTTGTGCTGCTATAAGAAGGGGGGTGTGAGAGGGGAACTTTCCTATGTGATGTCATAGGTGCGCTTTCTGGCCATCCTTGAGCTTTCAGCTCCCCCTCCATCGCTTCTTACCTCCCCCTACCCTTCTCTTCCTCGCTATGTCCCCTCCCCGTTGGCAGCTCTGTACACTGCCCCCATTCTGGTTATTCTCGCCCCACCCTGGGCCCAATGCGTGGTCCTCCAATAAGGTAATGTCTTAGGAATTCCTAAAAAGCCTTGTCGGCCGGCTGCCACATACACAGCCTCTTTCATTAAGACAAGACCACTTGAGGACAAGAGGCTGCAGCGGCTGGAAAATAATCCAACAAGACTATGTTGAAAAGGAAAGAAAACAGTGGTGGGATAATCTTGCCGTTGTACACAGGAGCACTGGGTAGTGTAGAGCTTCCCTGGCTGTGTGGTCTGGTCCTGAACAGGGGGGCCGGCTGGTTATGATTAGAGAACACGGAGGCTCCCTCACAGTGGTCGGAACGCAGAAGGGACCCAGAGTGGGAACAGCGGGCCGTGGTCGGAGAACTTATTAGCAAACAAAACACAATTCGTGCCCATTATGATGAATCTCAGATGCCAGTCTCCTGATGGGAATCTGTGTTTGGACAGATCTAAAATGGAGATGCTTGTCATGCAGTGCAGGAGTACTCTGTCACTGAAACTGGTCACGTGTGTGACGTTTTACTCATTAAGGTGATTGGACATGACAGACCATTCACTCCACTTCTTAGGACTCTTGACTGAAGCCTCCGTGGAGTGGTTGTCAAATCAGTGACAGTGAAAGACTATCCCTTTCTCCTCGACGATCCCGAGGCAACACCAGCTACTGTATCCTCAGCCAACCATCACTCACTCCCTGCAGTCTGCCCCCTTTTCCTGACACACAAGGCCTGCTTTGTGCTGGCACCCTGAAAACAGAGGGTGTGTGAGGCGTGAGACGAAAATGAGGCTTCAAACGTCCTCCTCGCACTTCTCTCACGTGCCCTCCTTCCCCATGTACAATAACACACTCTCCTTTCTCCCAGGAGCTTCTAAAAACAGGCCTGGCCGACCCCAGTGTAATTTTTAAACCGCTCTTGCCCGCAATTTCAAACACCTGCGGTTTCCACTGGAATAAAGCAGCCCTTTCTATGGAAAACGTAAAACATTTTCAATTAGTTATTTGTCCCCCCACAAACTTGCCAATATATGCATTTTGTCCCTGTAGGGCTGTGTGTGTGTGTGTGTGTGTGTGTGCTATACAAACATCATGAAAAACATTTAAGCAAAATCCCTGAAGTAATTATACAGTCAATTGTACAGTCCCATTTCATAGAAACAATTACGGACGGACCCCTCCGAGGCGTGTGTGTGCCCAGACAATGCCAACATTCATCCAGCTACCCGGCGTTCGCTCTATCCCTCCCAACCCCTCTCCAGAGAAATATCAAATACAACATGTATTTGTCCATGTTGAAATCAATCTGCTCGTGTAGTTACGAAGGAGTTCTTAAAAGGACAGACGGGACAGCCTGCAGTATTAGGCATGTCCATGGGAAAAGCTCCACTGAAAGGAAACACATTCAAGACACATTTGGAATCCGAGATGAATTTGAAGGCATATCTGAAATGAATGGATCATTCACATGGACCAGCTGTGCAGATCTTCAAGACCCTCC
This sequence comes from Oncorhynchus tshawytscha, assembly GCF_018296145.1. Taxonomy (NCBI): domain Eukaryota; kingdom Metazoa; phylum Chordata; class Actinopteri; order Salmoniformes; family Salmonidae; genus Oncorhynchus; species Oncorhynchus tshawytscha. The sequence goes on along the minus strand of NC_056433.1, from coordinate 45,077,640 downwards.
GTTTCAGAATGCAACACATGCGTGATTTGCATTAAACACAATGTTTCCTGTAACTTTTCTCCTACACTTCCATGAACATTGTAAGTGGATCTTTGCACTTAAGAATATTACCGTTAACAGTTCAAGCAAGAATGTTGACCTTTGCTTGGGACTTGCGTCAGCATCCAGTCATCGCGGCAACATCCTCAAACTCACCAAAGCAGTGTGCTACTGGGCACCACAAGTCACAACCATATCCGAGCAGAACATTTATTTAATGAGATGGTCAAGACTCCTACAGGCACAGCTCCTAATTCAAAACTCACGATCCATACTATGACGAAGATCTGTGTCCATCCTCGGGGTTAGGTTCAGGACAAGACCTGTCTGCTCCTCCCTTAATCCTTAAAGCAGCCCCCCCCCGCGCCTCTCTGATTCAGAAGGGTTGGGTTAAATGCGGAAGACACACTTTGGTTGAACGTATTCAGTTGTGCAACTGACTAGGTACCCGTTTTCCCTCCCCGTTCCCTACAGCAAATTACTCAATAGATCCCATCTCATTTGTACATGTAGAACCTTTCACTAAATGTCACGGAACACTCAACAGTGAAATCTAGACTTGTCTTCCAAGAAGGTTTGCCCTATGGCAATGGAAAAGAAAGGCTGGGTGGTTAGTGAATGGGTAGAGATAGACACCGTTCCAAGGACTGGATGTCAATCAATCGTCTCAGAGTAGGAGCGCTGATTTAGGATCGGTTTTGCCTTCTAGACCACAATGAATAAGATAACGTGGACAGGGGAGAACCTGATCCTAGGTTGCTCCCCAGCTGCAAAATTCTCAGTAGCTTAGCCCACGACAAGACAATTCCTGAGGTGAGAGAGCTATTAGACCCCTGTTAGAAGTAAAGAGAGGGAGCTATTAGCCTGTCAGTCGGAGTCTCTCTCTCTCTCTCTCTCTCTCTCTCGGTGAGAACACCACAACAGTACGGAGGAGGCAATAGGAAACAGACCAACCTGCCTGAGGGGCATCAACAGCCTGGGAGGCCAGAAATACATTTGACCAGGACGACAGCCGAGGAGGGCTTGACTCCTCCTGTCAATTATCTTAGGCAACAAGACACAGGGATGAAGTTTGTTTTCTGAAAGCTCCGGGGGAGGCAGAGGTGATAGCAGTTTATCAAAACATTCAAAATATAAAACTCATCCAATATGGGTAAGCTTAGTTAGATAGTTGGGCTCTCACGGCAGAGCGGTGGACTCATCATATGATGCAAGATGCTCTGCACTGAACGTGTACCATCTTGAAAACGTAACTGCTGACATGCACTATTTTAGGGGATATAGTACCAACAGCGGAGGAAGGATAGTTTGAGTGAACGTGTTCACGTGCTTGACGTTTCTCTTTATGACTATGTACACAGATCAGTGAAATGGAAGAAGTCCATTATCGTCCGTGTTTCATAGCTGTGGAAACACAGCAGGGCTATCCTCTTCCTCAAATCTAATCTTACTTCACATCCTCCCCCGACATCTTGTAAAACCAGGACAGTGCTGGGAAGGGTTTATGTGGAGGAGTGTCCTTAATAAAAGTCCATCTCAAGTCTGGACTCATGCCCAGTCGTCTGAGAACTCCAGCACCTATTGTACAAAGGAAGCATCTCAAGTGGCAACTTATTCCCTATATTTTGCTATATAGCATCTACAAATACAATAATATGGCATCTTACATTTTGGCCAAAATGTCATAAATATGCCAACTTTTAGTAATTATTTCTCAATTATACTTTTAGATACAAATGTCAAATATATGTCAACAATCCATCCTCTAAAGGACTATTCTATGGACTACATTTCACGGAAACCCCCAAAAAACAATATTTTGGCCAGGGCCCATAGTAGTGTACTATGTAGGGAATAGGGTGCCATTTGGCACTCCGTCCAGGTCACATACATCAGGACTGGCTTGACTGACGATAGGATTCTTAGTACACCCTGAACAACACCGTATACTACACGATGGGGTAAGAGACTGTGGCCAAAAGGGCAAGAGGGGGGAGAAACTGTAAGGTCACACCAATACATCACCTTCATCTTTCGGGTGTCTCTCTCCATTGACATTCACCAAGGAACGACAGGAGGGATGGTTCAGCTGATGTGACTGTGGAAAGAATGTCTTCCCGAGGGGCATTAAACATCGTCAACATCAGCAGCGCTAAGGCAGTGGTTCTCAAACTCCTCGGGGACCTCCAGACGTTTCATCAGCCCTGAACTAGCTCCGAGCTTGCTCACCTTAAGGGCTTGATAATTAGTTGACAAGTTGAATCAGGTGTGCTTAATCTGGATTAGTTCAAATACATGGACCGACTAGGGGCCCACGAAGAGAGGTTTGAAAACCCCTGCTCTAAGGAACTTCCGGAGGATTCAACAATTATCTTCATCTAGAAGACGGTCTCTCTGATTTCCTCATACCAGCCATAGGATGGATTTTCACTCTGCCATCCATTAGCATGGGCTGTTCATGTAGCAGTTCTTGTCACGTTACGAATGACCAGAGCTACTGACACAGCATGCTAGCAAGAATCCAGGCCAACTAATAGCACAGAGGAGGGTTGACATGGGTTAGACCTGTCAGTTTGACGGTCTGCATTAGCAACAGGAGATGATCCAGTTTTAAGTTTTGCCTAGGTTCCGATGTAGGATCAGCTTCCCCTCCCCAATCCTAACCCTAACCATTTGTGGGAGAAATTCCAAACTGAGCCAAAAATCAGCGTCTAGGGGCAACTTCCCCCTACACAGACAGGAGAGGGGGCCCTGTGTATCACATGAAAAGGAATTGACCAGCCACCCTCGACACCCACAATAGTACAACAAAACTCAAATGGCCACCCTTGCATAGAGTGAAATGATGTAGGCCAAAGGTCACGTGTTTAAGACAATAACACATCCTGGGTCACGGATTATGTCTTAAAATAAGGTAAACCCTCACAGTGCTGTAGGAGAAATGGGCTTTCACTGAGAGAGTCTAGAATATAGGTGTGTCTTGGTATGCGGAAGTGCATGTGTTTCCATCTGTGCGTGCAATTAGGTGCCTATGTGCTTCGCAAGGTCAGGACCTCACATTGGCCCTTTCCCTTTGATGTGACATTGATGTGATTGGCCGGGAGCAGTTGGACAGTCCAAGGTCAGGGGTCGTGTCAGTGGCTGGCTGACGACTTCATGGTGAGATGTCCCCGGCTGTTACTATGTGGCCTGCATTCCAAATGCAGCCAGGGGGTCAGAAGGGGAAACCCCACAAGGAGTGAAGATTCCTCTCCCCCAATCCTCACCTTAACCGTTAGTGGGGAAAATGCAAAACTGACCCAAGATCAACGTCTTCACTCAGGAACAAGTCTCTGCGAAAGCAGCTCAAGGCCACATGGAATGGACGGTGTTATAGATATGTGGTAGTAGAACAGAGGCCCGAGGACACACACTTAATATGTTGTGAAATCTGTTATGAATGTATTGTAATGTTTTTCAAATGGCCTTAATTTTGTCTGGATGCCAGGAAGAGTAGATGCTGCCTTGGCAGGAACTAATGGGGATCCATCATAAATATAAATACAAATCAGCTGTGACTATGGTTGTCCACTATGTCTAAAGTGGCTTTCTCTCCTTGTCTCCTCTCCTTCATCTGCACTGATATGAAAGAACTGGGTAGGTGATGTCTGGGAGGCGTTGGTTTCCCTTTTCCATTCTTTCAACCTACAGTGAGGACCAAGGAAAGGAGACAAGGTCAAGAAAGGCACTTTAGATTATTGAGGTGCGCCCACTAACACTGACTGATGTCATCATTGAGGCAGCAGCGGAGGAGATTGACAACCACCCAAGAGCAAGCTGGCATTTTCAATTGAACTTAATTTAAACAGGGAGTCACCATTGAGACCAGTCTCTTTCGCAAGGGAGCCCAGCATATACAATTCATAAGACAAAATCGAATCAACATCAGATACAAAGTAAAACAAACTAAAATAGAGCACAACACAAATATTCAAGAAAAACATTTACATTCCTCAGTAAGAAGTTTCCTAACCAATATTTTCAATTGCCTGGCGGCACCAGAACATCCATTTGTAATGTATTCTGTAGTTGGTTCCAGCAACGAGGTGCATTAAAACTAAAAGCTGATTTACCTAGTTCGGTGGACACCCGAGGAACCCTGAAGTGATCTACGGGACTTAAATGAGGACCAGCCAAACCTTTTGATACATGATGCAATGTTGAGTATTATAACTGTCACCAGTGATAAAAACAAATGATGCTATGGTAGACGGCATCTCCTAGCAGCGGCACCCTCCTTAAACCACTAGCCTAGCCGTAAATCCATCCATCCGCCGTAGAGGCAGATTCCTGTTTTAGACCTGCATATCTAAAAGGATGATGTCATGGCCCTCGCATGGCTTCACGACTAGTTACAGGGTCTTGGTTTGGGCCTGTTATAGAAAAGGGAAGGATGATTATTTCTCTCTTCATGATGAAGGGAAAGTGCGAGCAAGTCTAGGAGGGGATGGTGAGAGTGCTCAGTCATTAAGTTGTTTGTGGTTGTGTCGTAGGACATGGACGGAATGCGAGCGTGATGCTCTGGCTCAGGCTCAGCACAAACTTGTAATTTCGGTGACATCGCTTTCGCTTGTCATTGTTTCCATGGTTAAGTTTGTCACGGGGTTTGAAATGTATACAGTAGGGTCCTTGATTTAAAAAAAGACTGTATAAAATAAATAATACAAATACTGAGCTATATTGCATGTTCCAAAAAAAATGGGAAAATGGAAAAAATTATTTTATACTAATTCAACTGCTCAGAGAAATAGATTGTAATAAAATAAAAATCTCCAAAAGATAGGGGTCACAATTATTGGGGATCCACAGGTTTTCAATGGTGTTCAAGTCCAGAGACAGAGATGGCCATAGCAAAATGTTGATTTTGTGGTCAATTAACAGGATGTCACATATCTCAGGGTATCGAATGAGTCCATATCCGGCCATAGTAAATGTCCATGTCTAATATTCGGAGTAATCCCAATATCATATACAGTATGTCTAAAAGAGACATCTGGATTCAGAATATCAAAAATGCATTAGAAATGGCCTGTATTCTCTAGAATGTCTAAAACATGTAAACGTATCTGCTGATATGGACCCTTTTCGCCCAGTTAGATGTAAAACTGCGCGACTAAGACCTCCTAGGTAAAAACGTCAATTTATTACAGATTTCTTGATTTATCTTATGTTAATTCTGACTATTTTGAGGAAGTGTATACTAGCCATGTTGTAGCTACGGCGTCTCAAGAGGAACTAACAGTAATATGGCTGCTTTTTTTCTTGTTTTCAAGCAAAGGTCATATGCGAGGCACAGTCGTTTGTTTCGCCTAGCCGAGTTCCTCTAGGAGCAAAACAAACCTAGTATGCAGGCACCTTAATAGGGAAAGGGAATGGTAGGTGTGTCTGCATATGTGTGTGTGTGCATGTACGCATCAGTGGAAGCTACTCAGAGGAGGAAGGGGAGGACCATTCTCCTCAGTGAATTTCAGAAAAATTTAAAGTGAAACATTAAAAAAGTTATCCTTTGTAGATAAAACTATGCTAAATATATTAACGTCACCAAATAATTGATTAAAACACACTGTTTTGCAACGAAGGTCTACAGTAGCCTCAACATCACTCTGTAGGGTAGCACCATGGTATACAGTGCATTTGTGAAGTATCCAGACCCCTTCCCCTTTTCCACATTTTGTTACGTTACAGCCTTATTCTAAAACGGATTAAATAAAAAATATTCCTCATCAATATACACACAATACCCCACAATGACAAACTGAAAACAAGTTTAGAAATTGTTGCAAATTTAAGATTTAAAAAAAGAGAAATACCTTATTTACATAAGTATTCAGACCCTTTGCTATGAGACTCGAAATTTACCTCAGGTGCATCTTGTTTCCATTGATCATCTTTGAGATGTTTCTACAACTTGATTGGAGTCGACCTGTGGTAAATTCTATTGATTGGACATGACTTGGAAAGGCACACGCCTGTCTATATAAGGTCCCACAGTTGACAGTGCATGTCAGAACAAAAACCAAGCCATGAGGTTGAAGGACTTGTCAATAGAGCTCCGAGAATGCATTGTGTCGAGGCACAGATGTTGGGAAGGGTACCCAAAAAAATCTGCAGAATTGAAGGAACCCAAGAACACAGTGGCCTCCATCATTCTTAAATGGAAGAAGTTTGGAACCACCAAGACTCTTCCTAGAGCTGGCCACCCGGCCAAACTGAGCAATCGGGGGAGACGGCCCTTGGTTAGGGAGGTGACCAAGAACCCAAAGGTTTGACAGAGCTCCAAAGTGCCTCTGTGGAGACGGCAGAACCTTCCGGAAGGACAACCATCTCTGCAGCACTCCACCAATCAGACCTTTATGGTAGAGTGGTCAGACGGAAGCCACTCCTCTGTAAAAGGCACATGACAGCCCTCTTGGAGTTTGCCAAAAGGCACCTAAAGGACTCTGAGAAACAAGATTCTCTGGTCTGATGAAACCAAGATTGAACTCTTTGTCCTGAATGTCAAGAGTCACGTCTGGAGGAAACCTGGCACCATCCTTACAGTGCAAAGTACAGAGAGATCCTTCATGAAAACCTGCTCCAGAGCGCTCAGGACCTCAGATGGGGGTGTCTGTAACTGGTGAGGTGTGGAAACACTTTGTTGCTTTTATGAATTTTGTCTTATGTTGCTCTGTCTGTATGCTATGTCTTGCTTGTCCTATGTTGCTATAGTCTATATTGTAATTGTTTTTAATAACCTGCCCAGGGACTGCAGTTGAAAATTAGCCGGCTGGCTAAAACCGGCACTTTTACTGAAACGCTGATTAATGTGCACTGTCCCTGTAAAAATACAATAAACTCAAACTCAAAGTTCACCTTCCAACAGGACAGCCAAGACAACGCTGGAACGGCTTTGGGACAAGTTTCTGAATGTCCTTGAGTGGCCCAGCCAGAACCCATTGTCATTATGGGGTATTGTGTGTAGATTGTAGAAAACGATTTAATCCATTTTAGAATAAGGCTGTAACGTAACAAAATGTGGAAAAAGTGAAGGGGTCTGAATACTTTCCGATGCACTGTAGACGGAGGACAACTAGTTTCCATCCTCCTCTGGGTACATTACTTCAATACAAAAACTAGGAGGCTCATGGTTCTCAATCCCTTCCATAGATTTGCACAGTAAAACATCAGGAGGACGTCCAACCTTTTAGAACTCTTGGAGCATGAACTGACATGTTGTCTAACCAATTAAAGGCTCAGAGAACGAATCTAGTACTGTAAGCATAAGCTACAGCTAGCTAGGACTGCAGTACATAAAATGTGGTGAATAGTTGAGACAATAGTTGAACAGTTTTTAACAAACTAATTTATAAAAAAATTAAGTAGAAGCAAGAGAGAGAGCTATATTTCATTGTTGTTGTTTTTTCATTTAAACTTAAGCTAGGGAATGCAGCTATATAGTTTAGCATACTAAAACACCCGCCTCAAACAGAGAAGGATACTATGTTATCTATCTGGCTATGGCTATCCAACACTTTAACTCTTTCGAGTCAAGGTGAGCTTTTGGTTTTTATCTATTTATTTTGCATCCGGGCCCGCCTGCAAAAAGATCATGCTGTTTATATGTGGCTGCCAAGAAAGTGAACTGTGTTTGAGTGTGATCAGGGGTTTATTCATTCTGTCGATTCTGTTGAAAAACGTTTCTTAAACGCAAGCAAACAGAATGAAACTGGGATAAACATACCTGAATTTGTCCAATAGAAACTCTCGTTTGCAACTGTTGGACTCATTACACCCTAGATCAGCTAGGTGAAGGCAAGAGTGTGCAAGGTGGTATTGAATGTGTCTGTCACCTTGATTACTCAAATTTTTCTCTCAACTTTCATTCATAGGCTAGGTTGTAGCAACCTCATGATGGGCATAGGGTAACATGTAGTAGCCTAAACCTATCGATGCTACATTGAGCTGGGTGAATGGAAACCGAAGGACAGTCATCCAACATGCTGTAATAGAAATAAGGACATGCTCATGAAAACAACAAAAACTCCTCCCTCATCTTAAACCTCACCGACTGCCACTGGTACGCGTGTAGGTTCCAGTCCCCTGCTGAGTTTGAGAAGTTAGACTCGCCAAACTAAATTGGGCAAGGAGAATAGATAACGTGAATATGCATTCACCTATATTGTGAATAAGTGTAGGGTATATCTTGATTGACCTTGTTTAAAATTGTAAAAACGTCTCGATTTACCCACTGTGGAATTATGGAATTGATGATAATGCCATTTAGTGTAAGAGTGGTTTGAAATATCAGCATGTTTTGGTGGGAGGGAGTTTTGGCCTGCCTGGTGACATTACCAGGCGGTAAATTAGTTAATAGATCAATAAGGAAGAGAGTTCCAAACCTCTGTCAACAACAGCTAGTTTTCAGTTTCCCCCTCCATTCCGAGCAAAATTCTTGCTTGAGAAATCGGTCTTTGCTATGAAGGCATTTTTATTTATTTTTTACAATGTTAATGGAAAACAATCACAGTAAGGTAATTAAAGGTCCAGTGCAGTCAAAAACGTGATTTCCTTGTGTTTCATATATACACTATATATACAAACGTATGTGGACACCCCTTCAAATGAGTGGATTTGGCTATTTCAGCCACACCCATTGCTGACAGGTGTATAACATCGAGCACACAGCCATGCAATCCGATATCATAACAGTCATCGATAAAAGACAATACCGTGCAGACGTATTCATCGACCTGGCCAAGGCTTTCGACTCGGTCAATCACCACATTCTTATCGGCAGACTCAACAGCCTTGGTTTCTCAAATGACTGCCTCGCCTGGTTCACCAACTACTTCTCAGACAGAGTTCAGTGTCAAATCGGAGGACCTGTTGTCTGGACCTCTGGCAGTCTCTATGGGTGTGCCACAGGGTTCAATTCTCGGGCCGACTCTTTTCTCTGTATACATCAACGATGTTGCTCTTGCTGCTGGTGATTCTCATATACACCTCTACGCAGACGACACCATTCTGTATACTTCTGGCCCTTCTTTGGACACTGTGTTAACTAACCTCCACATGAGCTTCAATGCCTACAACTCTCCTTCTGTGGCCTCCAAATGCTCTTAAATGCAAGTCAAACTAAATGCATGCTCTTCAACCGATCGCTGCTCGCACCTGCACGCCCGTCCACCACTACTCTGGACGGCTCTGACTTAGATTATGTGGATAACTACAAATACCTAGGTGTCTGGTTAGACTGAAAACTCTCCTTCCAGACTCACATTAAGCATCTCCAATCCAAAATTAAATCTAGAATCGGCTTCCTATTTTGCATCAAAGCATCCTTCACTCATGCTGCCAAACATACCCTCGTAAAACTGACTATCCTACCGATCCTTGACTTCAGCGATGTCATTTATAAAATAGCCTCCAACTGAGCAAATTGGATGCAGTCTATCACAGTGCCATCCATTTTTTCACCAATGACCCATATACTACCCACGAATGCGACCTGTATGCTCTTGTTGGCTGGCCCTCGCTTCATATTCGTCGCCAAACCCACTGGCTCCAGGTTATCTATAAGTCTTTGCTACATAAAACCACGCCTTATCTCAGCTCACAGGTGCAATGATCTGTGAGCTGCTCTGACAGCTGATGCTTAAAGTTAGTGAGGGCGATATGAGTCTCCGGCTTCAGTGATTTTTGCAATTCGTTTCAGTCATTGGCATCAGAGAACTGGAATGAAAGGCGGCCAAAGGAGGTGTTGGCTTTGGGGATGACCAGGGAAATATACCTGCTGGAGCGCGTGCTGCTACATAGCCCATCTGTAAATAGCCCATCCTACTACCTCATCTCCATATTGTTGTTTACATTTTTTGCTCCTTTGCACCCCAATTTCTCTACTTGCACATTCATCTTCTGCACATCTGTCACTCCAGTGTTTAATTGCTAAATTGTAATTACTTCGCCACTACGGCCTATTTATTGCCTTACATTTTTGGTGTAACATATTATAGACCTACTATGCTACAGCATATGCTGTTATATTCAGTTCGGTTACGTAAAATACGAATGAATCATTGTGACCTTGCGAGACATTGTTTCAGCTCTGAGCTAACTTTACTAAGCGAGCATCATTGTGAGAAGTGATAATCTTCTATTTGTAATAATAATAAGTGATGAGTAGGACTATTTAGTGTAGGCAACAGATCTTTAGGAGGGTTACCTTAATTGATTTGAGTGCCGTTAGAATCGTGGTGTAGAAAGGACAGCACCGTAACCTAGTGGTCACATATCGTTCTTGGTTCCACCGCACTAGAGGTTGCCCATGGAGTTTTCGGGAACATCAAGGCAGACACGCGGTAAATTTGGATCCTAGATGTCATTGGTGTGATGATAAGGTTCATGTGGGGGGGGATACGCATATCTGCATATGCAATAGAGGTGGTTTCTGTAAGCTAAGCACTCGGACAGTAGGGCGAGTTCAAGTGTGTCGTACATGAGCCCCAAGTCCATTACAAACTGTTTTGAGGACAGCCGTTTTACATTAGCAACCCCTGGTAGACTTTTCTGTCTGTGGCCCGCTCAAATGTCGGATTTGGCCCGCTCAAAGCCTCTGCACACACGCCTACAGTTATTCATAATTTGCCGCCAGAGAGAGAGAGAAGACAAGGAAGAAAACATAATGTACCGACATATAGGCTGCGATAGCCTACATATTTATTTGGTTTATTATTCTATAGTTTTCATGGAATTTCTGTGGTAATTAAATATAATTGATTCACATTTTTTACCAGCTCTGTGTATTTTATAATTGAATAAAGCGAGGGAGTGCCGTTCCCCCCCGTTACAGCAACACTTACATCCCTGATTTCCACCCTATGAGGTTGGAATAATACTGTGACATTTTGAAAATGATGATAATGCCCTTTTAGTGTAAGAGCTGTTTGAAAAGACCGGCCTGAAACCTCGTCCTGTTTTTGGTGGTAAATTAGTTAATAGAACAATAAGAAAGAGAGTTCCAACCCTTTGTGCCAATAACAGTTTTCCACAACCAGACAGCCCTAGCAAAATGTTTTTTTTAATAGTTTTCTTTTGTCTAAGCAAAATTCCTGCTTGAGAAATTTCTCTTTGCTAATAAGCCATTTGAAAAACATTTGCTACCCAGAAATGATTTGATATTGAGATATAACATGCTGCATAGGACCTTTATCCTTCTATTACAGATGAAATGTTGTTTACATATGTGACAATTGTCCTACAGTGTGTCCTCTGTCACAAGCTAAAGTCTTCCCTGATTATGCACGTCCAGACATTGATTTAACACCAGTTTATTATGAGAAGCACATTTTATTGAATGTTATTGATGAGGGGATATTTATAAATATCATTTATATTTATCATGTGGAATATATTACCTGAATGTGTTTGTATACTCTTTTCATACCTGTATTGAAGTTGATTGTCAGTTAGGTAATTGCTAGGGTTTGTGATGCAGTCTGTGTAATGGGTATTGCTACAAAAACCATGTAATTTCTTTGTTTGTTAGACAAGACAGTGAGATAGCATGCGTGCGTGCATGGTCTTATGTATCTATATCCATTTATTTTTCTTAAATCTCAGCCCCAGTCCTCACAGGAGCCCTTTTGGTAGGCTGTCATTGTAAAAAAAAAAAAAAATGTTTAACTGACTTGCTTAGTTAAATAAATGTAAAAAAAATAAAAATGTTAACAAATATTTGAAGCCTGTGTTTTTGTTTTGAGAGAACTCTATGGTAAATTGATCCCGTTTTCTGACCCTAAAACAGGGCACGAATGCTTTCTAACTATTTGGACGTTCTCTCTTCAAATGTGTCTCCCTCCTCAGCAACCAGCTCTCCCTCTCGGTTGTTTTACTGCCAAACCTCATAATACTCCTTGGGATCTGTTCCTCCAAGAATCAGACACTGGAAACACTGGCACTCACCTCTCCTCCTTAAAAGCATTCCCAGAGCTATGAATGTGTCTATAAACAATGCATCAGCTTTGGCCATAAGGGACTATAAAAGTATTAGAGGAATTTTGATTTCTTTCCGTGAGAGAGAGGTCTCAGTTTCAGCTCCAGCCCTTGCCCCAGAATATACAGGGGTATATGAGGAAGTGGTTTGGCATTACATGGCAAACAGGAGGTTGGCAATGACACATCTGTTCAGTGTAAAACAAGGCCTGCGTCCCAAATGGCACCCTATGCCCTATTCAGTTCACTTAGTGCTTTGGTCAAAAGTGGTGCATTATGAAGGGAATAGGGTGTGATTTGGGAAGCAGCCAAGCTCTTTCTGGCTGCTGATGTGGCAAATGTATAGACCCTCAAACATTCCCCACTGTTTTAAATTCAGACTTTTAAAAAGGCATTGCCCATGCAAAATCCTTGCGTATAACAACCTCTAACTTAACACAAGGCTGTGTGGCAGGACGAAAACAGGACGACTTCAAGTTGACGAATGACGCTTAAATATTTATATTCACCTGATCCAATTGGAGCATAACACACTTTTCCTCTAAACATCCACCGCTAAGGCTGCACGTTCCGTGCTCCATCATTTAAAAAAAGTCTCTCTAGGCAACATACGAGGAATGTTATGGCTCTTGAGGCAGCACCCTGAAACAACAACTGCACATGTCATGTTCTCACCAGATCGCTTAAATTAAAGACATTTTCCCACCTGACCGAAAGGATGAATTGCAAAATAGCGGTCATACAAATGCTGAAAACACACATCTCGACTACTGAGATGGCTGAGGCCTGTTGCCAGGGCTATTTATACGGTCATTAAATGAGGGTGTGAGGCCTGGTGCCAGCACCGCAGGAAGAAACACCAGTCAAAGGCTTGCTTTCACCAGCAAAGTCTGCCGTTCCCAAAAGCAATGTTGCGGTGAAGTCGTGATTCATCATTAAAGGGTTTCCTGAAAGGCCCAACTTTTATCTGATCCTGAACCCCCCCCCCAGTCCTTCTGGTAACTTCGAAAGCCTTTTTTTTGTGTGTCTTTGTGTTTAAGTAGCTCTCTGACAGACATATTGGGGAATTGAACAGGACAAGCATGATTACTGATATCCTAAAATACATCTCAAGCATTGATGTGCTTAAAAGGCGACAACACTTTCAAAGACTTTTATAAATAATGGAAGGCAAAATCCTCCATTTTGACAGTTGCAATTATCATCAGCCAAATTAGGAGCTGTGCTTATACACGTGTCTATTCTGAGTGTATTACAAAAACACCATGACATGATCTGAACTTTAAAACAGAACAGTGGGCAGTAATTGCTATCCCAGACTAACTGATGTCACACACAGTCATTCGCAAGCATCAAAGAGAGAGTAACAAGCCCGCCACAGTCATGTGACCCTAAAGCTTTTTCCTTTATCGCCACCGTGATGTGCCGCGTGTCTGTGATGTAAAGTAACAGCATACACGCATGTCTGGTCTTACTTTATACTTAACAACAAACGTCTGGGGAAGACACGTTGTCTAGCAAGCCAGCAAAGACTTCCTTGCTAGGCTTCCATGTGCTATCATCAAGCAGGCCCTCCTGACTACAAGGTGCGAGACCGTGTGACCCAGACGAGAACACTCTCGCCCACATGTGACTTCCTTTTCTGTCAGAGAGCGAGAAAGAGAGGGAGAGAGAGAGTACGAGACAGGCAGACAGAGAGGGACAGAGTGTGAGAATGAAAGAGAACGGTTCTGAATAGTTTGTTCAAAAGTTCAGCATCCATCGTCATACACCATAGAGTCCCAGACTGGTATTAAACATGGTAAAAGTCTCAGTTTGATGGTGAGTCTGGAACACTGTCCACCCAAAGCTGTTTAACCATAAAACCCATAGTTGAGTGCGTGACTCAGCGAGTGGGTTAGACTCGGCTGGGATGGGCAGACATAAACAAACTAAGAGAAGAGACTTCTCTAGGTCTGACAAATGATGATCAAATAGAGATGGTCCGACAACTCCCAGTAGAGAGGAGGGAAAGATGACAACTACAGGTCAGGGAGGTCAGAGTTCACTACGCCCAGCTGTTTAACAAGCAGCTGTGAAGCAGAAGGGCTTTCTCTTCTCATATGCCCTATGGGCAAGTAATTATCCAATACACTGTGCTTAAAGGTGTTAATTGCTCCCGAGAAAAGGCCTGCTTGGTTGATGCAAAGCAGAGCCCCTGCCATGTCATCGCTGGGCTAATAACCTGAGCCATTGCTAACTGAAATCTAAACTGAACAACAGTCTTTTAATAGTGCCTATTTGACCTGCCTTGAGAGAGGGAGCACCCCGGAAGACACATTTTTAATTGAGGTGATAAACGATGGTGAGGTCACTCAATAAATCATCGGGCAGCATTGTCTAATGGCCATATGGAAACCAATTTTGTGGGCATGGAGCAAGACCAGTCAAGTCTTTGTCTGAACTAGCAGGCAGAGGTCAGTGTCAGAGAGTTTATGGGACGAGATGCCAAAATACACTAATTAGTTAAGGTTTACATCCCCGTTCTGTCATAAGTAAATGATTTTTGTTGGGAAAAAATGTGCCAACTTGGAAAAAAAACATTTTTTGATTGAAGACCCTGAGTTTGTTTGTCATCAAGCCCACCAAGTCCAGGGTTTTCCTCATCCGTCACCGGTAGAAGCTGGAAGCGATTGACTTCAGGCATGGCCTTACAACAGCGTTAACATAAATCACTCCCCCTTTTAACGAGATGTGCCGGAGAAGACACACACTTGCGGCAAATAACTCTTCCCATTTTCGACTGAGGAACCCCTCCAAGAGAAATGTCTATAACATGAAGAAGAGTCTGGCAAGAAAATCAAACCCAAGTGAAATAATCCACAAGATTTATGATCCTATACGACCATAGGCAATAGTTAGTATTAAAGAAAACAATATAGCTTAAAAGCCTATTGTGAAAACTGTTAACCAGACAAAACGAGGACTGAGTGAAACCTCTGTTGCTTTCAGCTACTGTATTGATCTCTCAGATCTACGACAAGGAGTGAAAGAAAAAGAGAGCGAAAGGAGTGACATATGCAGACGGGATCCTCCCACTAAGTCATGGCAAGGAGAGTTGTCCGTCCCCAGGGGACGAAAGGAAATCTCCAGCAATCCCAGGCAGGCTGGAGGGAAAAAACTACCAGGCCGTCTCACACACAAAGCAGTCTGGGTCTGGGAATCTCACACCACCACCACCATAGCATCGCCACCACCTGGCTTGCAGCTTGAGGAGTCAGCCAGGCAGAGCCAGTAACAGGGTTCCTGAAGGGAGATTCTCCATAGTTTCTCCAAACAATAAACGGCAGGGGAGGGCATAGGGAGTAAATGAACAACTCAACTGTGACTATTATTTGTGATGGGATTGAGGCACCAGGGGCTGTGGAAGAAAATGTATTCCCTTAACTCCCTGAGTAGTGATTGACCTCACTTCCTCTTCGGGCAACAAGGGAGTGGGACAAACGTTCCCCTGAGCATGAACCCATCAGGTGGCTCCGCTCGGATCTTCAGTTCTTGCATCCCGTCACAACTCGAGAGGGGAATTGTATGGATGTCCATTTTGAATTGTGGGGTACAGAGAAGGTAGTCATTTGAAATCATGTCAAACACCAGATTATTGTATGTGTGGGGTACAGAGAAGGTAGTCATTTGAAATCATGTCAAACACCGTTATTGCACACAGAGTAAGTAAATGCAACTTATTACGTGACTTGTTAAGCGTTTCATTTTTAATTCATTCGTAAAACTGTCAAGAAACATAATTCCACTTTGACATTATGGTGTATTATGTGTCGGCCAGTGTCCAAAATCTGAATTGAATCCATTTTAAATTCAGGCTGCGACACGAGAAAATGTGGAAAAAGTCTAGGGGTGTGAAGGGTTTCTGAAAGCACTACACGTCTCCCCACAGCTTTCACTGCCAAGCAGTAAGCAGTCCTGGGGTCCTGATCGTGTGTGGCACGGAGAACTAATAGCAGGGAGCAGTGCAGTCTAAATGAAATCATCACAGCAATAAAACTATGCGGCTTCGCATTCCGCGGCTAACGTCATTGGAAAGAAACGGTCACAATGGGAAATGCTCTGTGACAGACTGGGGAGTACGTGCGGCCAAGTGCTGGGAGCAAGGTGAGATAATGTCAAAGGAGAAGCGTACAGTAAGAACAGAATCTTCCAGAAGGGGGGTAATTCCCAAAGAGCATGTTTAATTAGAGGGAAAGGCTGACAGATAAGTGCCCTACCTGTCTGCATGCTCAACTTTCACCAGGCACTCCACGCAGCCGTGTCGGGAGTAAGCTATAGTTACATCCTTCCATAATATCTGCCCTTTTGTCCTGGGGCCCTGGGGCAGAGATAGCTGTTTGTTTTGAATGTGAGTTTTTCCACACAGAGCCGTGAACGTTGTTAAGTGGCGGGGCCGACAAAAGAAACCTGAAGACACTCCTAAACCCTTCAAAGCTTTCTTTACCTTCATTTCTAAATCTCAACCAGGTGATGGTAAGCGATACTCGCCCTTGGCAGCGTAGAGGGCACAATATAATAGAGTAACAGGTCTCAGGTGTATAGGCAAGAGCTTTCCCACTGAGTTGTAAACACTGGTTTTTGTTCTTGTACGAAGGGAGCGTTCTTAGTTATGAAAAGACCCACACAAAAAAAAGAGACATATCCCTCCACCCTCATCCAAAAAAAGCTTAGCCAGAAAGTGGTGTTGGTCTCTAAACCTTGTCCAAGCCCCATTGAGTCGCAGTAAGCTGAAGGGCACTGGGAAAAGAGGGTGAACTGAAGGAGAGGGCTATTTTACCATCCAGAAGAGCATCCCCAATGGACGGGGTGCCCTGATTGAAAACACACAGGTCATAAGTTACTTTCCCAACACTCCGGTCATTTTCACACAGGATGTGGTGGGGTAGAGACAGTTCCTGATGCATTGCTCTGGGGTCAGATTTGTTTTGTGGCTCGTGGGTGTACTTGGATTCAGAACCAGTTCTTGGGGGGGGGGTCTTTTCATCCGGAGCCTCTCCCTAAAGCCCTCAAGTATCAAATTCCTCACTCACATAATCCCGGCTAACCTATGGCACATGTCATACTGTAGGCTAGGGGTGTTAAAATACTCAATCGATATTGCAACAGAAACCTCTGCGAATTCAGTTGCCCAGTCAAGTGAACACAAATCTTCCTTCAATTTTTGTCAAGACTCACTCATGTGCCATTCATTTCCTTTTACAGTCCCCGTCCTGTCCTATTACAGCACCACTCAGCCTGTCTGAGGTCAGATGATACTGAGTGTGACTTTGCTTAGTGCCTGGACTTCCCATTACAGAGGCTCTCTGCTAGGCTTCCTACCACAGGCAGCCTGAGCCCAGGCAACCTGCTTGTCTGTAGCATTAAGGCAGGAACCACACTGCCTTTTCAGTGAGCTCAGAGGATAGAGAGAGAAAGAGCAGATAGATGTTCCTCCAGGCAGCACTGTCTTGACATTTAAAGTAATGTGATTGATCATTTTTTTCACCTTCACAAGTCAATTGGCTGAAACTCTTTCTGCCTTTCT
This sequence comes from Oncorhynchus tshawytscha, assembly GCF_018296145.1. Lineage (NCBI taxonomy): Eukaryota > Metazoa > Chordata > Actinopteri > Salmoniformes > Salmonidae > Oncorhynchus > Oncorhynchus tshawytscha. Next base: position 45,060,026 of record NC_056433.1, on the reverse strand, counting down.
GTACATAAAACATTCTGCTGATTTTCCACGACTCAAATGAAGAATGGAGCTTATATTGACACAACAGGTGCTGTTAAGAGGTGAGGGTGTAAATTGTAAGTTTCAGAGTTCCTCAAGGTTCCGTTTTAGGACCACTATTGTTTTCACTATATATTATACCTCTTGGTGATGTCATTCGGAAACACAATGTAAACTTTCACTGCTATGCGGACAACACACAGCTCTACATTTCGAAGAAACATGGTGAAGCCCCAACTTTTTTCACCGCTTTTTTCCATTTTCGTAACATTGCAAAAATCAGAAAATGTTTGTCCAAAAATTATGCAGAAATGCTAATCCATGCTTTTGTCACTTCTAGATTAGACAACTGCAATGCTTTACCCTCTGGCTACCCGGATAGCCCACTAAATGAAACTTCAGTTAGTGTTAAACACGGCTGCCAGAACCCTGACTAGAACCAAAACATTTGATCATATTACTCCAGTGCTAGCCTCTCTACATTGGCGTTCTATTAACCTCTTTCAGCTAGGGGGCACTATTTTTATGTTGGAAAAAATAACATTCCCAATGTAAACGGCCTATTTCTCAGGCCCATATGCTAGAATATGCATATCATTAACGGATTGGGATAGAAAACACTCTAAAGTTTCCAAAACTGTCAAAATATTGTCTGTGAGTATAACAGAACTGATATTGCAGGCGAAAATCAAACCAGGAAGTGGCTTCTATTTTGAAAGCTCCATGTTCCATAGCCTGCCTTCGCTTCATTTAAAGGGATATCAACCAGATTTCTTTTCCCATCGCTTCCTCAAGGTGTCAGTCTTTAGACATAGTTTCAGGCTTTTATTTAGAAAAATGAGCGAGAAAGATAACATTGCGTCAGGTGTTCGCATGAGTTTTGCTTGCGCAACAGAGCTTGGGCAGCCATCGTCTCTCCCTAACCTACTGAAAAAGACAGTGCCGGTTGATATATTATCAATTATATATTTTAAAAACAACCTGAGGATTTATTATAAAAAACGTAATGACATGTCTCTGTGGGCATTACGGATACTATTTGGAATTTTCGTCTGTGTTATCGTGACCTCTCGAGCCTGGGGATTTCTGAACATAACGCGCAAAACAAACGGAGGTATTTTGGAAATAAAAATAATCTTTATGGAACGAAAGGAACATTTATTGTGTAACTGGGAGTCTTGTGAGTGAAAACATCCGAAGATCATCAAAGGTAAGCGATTAATTTGATTGCTTTTCTGATTTTCGTGGCCAAGCTACTTTGATGCCAGGTGTTCATGATGTTTTGTCTAGTGATCGATAAACTTACACAAATGCTTGGATTGCTTTCGCTGTAAAGCATATTTTCAAAATAAATCTGACACGACAGGTGGATTAACAAAATGCTAAGCTGTGTTTTGCTATATTGCACTTGTGATTTCATGAATATAAATATTTTTTGTAATATTATTTGAATGTGGCGCTCTGCAATTCAGCGATTGTTGATGACAATTATCCCTCTAACGGGATAGGTAGCGTCAAGAACTTAAGGCTATGGCTGATTTCAAGGTTTTACTGCTAACCTACAAAGCATAACATGGGCTTGCTCCTACCTATCTCTCCAAATTGGTCCTGCCATACATACCTACACGTACACTACAGTCACAAGATGCAGGCCTCCTTATTGTCCCTCGAATTTCTAAGAAAACAGCCAGAGGCAGGATGTTCTCCTATAGAGCTCCATTTTCATGGAATGGTCTGCCTATCCATGTGAGAGACTGTCTCGACCTTTAAGTCCTTACTGAAGACTCATCTCTTCAGTAGGTCCTATGATTGAGTGTAGTCTGGCCCAGGGGTGCGAAGGTGAACGGCAAGGCACTGGAGCGACGAACCACCCTTGCTGTCTCTGCCTGGCCGGCTCCCCTCTCTCCATTGGGATTTTCTGTCTCTAACCCTATTACAGTTGCTGAGTCAGTGGCTTACTAGTGCTTTAGGGGGAAAGGAGGGGTGCGTCACTTGAGTGGGCTGAGTCTCAGATGTGATCTTCCTGTCCGGTTTTGCGCCCCCTCAGATCTTTGTGAGCTATACTCAGCCTTGTCTCATGGTAGTAAGTTTGTGCTCTGTTGATATCCTTCTAGTGGTGTGGGGGCTTGCTTTGGCAAAGTGGGTGGGGTTATATCCTGCCTGGTTGGCGTATCCGGGGGTATCTTCGGACGGGTCCACAGTGTCCCCCGACCCACCCCTGTCTCAGTCTCCAGTATCTATGCTGCAATAGTCTATGTGCCGGGGGGCTAGGATCAGTCTGTTATATCTGGCGGAATTATCCTGCCTTATCTGGTGTCCTGTGTGAATTTAAGTATGCTCTCTCTAAATCTCTCTCTCCCCTAGGACCATGCCTCAGGACTACCTGGCCTGATAACTCCTGGCTGTCCCCAGTCCACCTGGTCATGCTGCTACTCCAGTTTCAACTGTTCTGCCTGTGGCTAGGGAACCCTGACCTGTTCACTGGACGTGCTACTTGGACCTGCTGTTTTCGTCTCTCTCTCTACCGCACCTGCACTCTCGACCTCTGCATGACATCTACCCCTGAGGCACTGACCTGTTGTACCCTCTACAACAACGGATAATTATTTGACCCTGCTGGTCCTCTATGAACGTTTGAAAATCTTGAAGAACAATCTGCCCTTAAATGGACATGTACTCTTATAATCTCTACCCGGCACAGCCAGAAGAGGACTGGCCACCCCTCAGAGCCTGGTTCCTTTCTAGGTTTCTTCCTAAGTTCCTGCCTTTCTAGCCACCATACTTCTACATCTGCATTGCTTTTTGTTTGTGGTTTTAGGCTGGGTTTCTGTATAGCACTTATAAATACATTTGATTGACTGATCAGGAGTTAGCCATCTGCTAGAGGCCACAAGGCAAAAGGTGAAGTAATCCTTACCACCAGCTCAGCCAATACATTTCTCCCTGATGAAGAGCTGCCTGCAGTCCCCACACCGAGAACCAGATTTCTCATTGGTCCCTCTGTTTGTTTCATCACTGCTTAGCAACCAGCCTCAAACAGTTGACTTGTGACTACATCCTACCATGTAGACCTCATTAATAAGTATTTATTCACTCTTGGTAATAACTAAGCAGAAAGCCATTCCAGAGACATCGCTCAGAGATCACTCAAAGCATCTATCTGGCCATGGATATGATTTGGTTTAGGGTTCCTCTCAGAAGAATCCTATAGCATTGCTAACCTTCAGATTACAGAGTATCAATGGGGTTTGAAAACAACACCCCTTGTGTTCAGAACCAGCATGACTGAATATCCCGGTATGGCACAAGATGGGTATGATGGTATGACAATCTGGATACCGCCCCGAGCCTGGACACCGCCCAATCTGTGACCCATCAAACTTCTAAGATGTCAGCTTTCTATGGAACAGCAGTTCTCCCAAAAACGTTAAGCCCTCCAAGTAAGTTGTAGTTGTTGTTTAACTTGGCTTTGCATACATCTATATATACTAATAATACAGTAGTAATATAACAATTATACCTCTGCTTTAGGTAATTTACCTTCATGTAAATACCCTCCTTTCTTACACGGCCATTGTTTATTCCTTGTCAGCAAACATGCTCGTCATTAGCCTACTCTGCTATCGAATATATGCTTATTAGACAGTCCTTGTTATTGAGTATTGCTGTGTAACAGCTAACTGTTTATTGCTAAATGTATTATTATCATTGAGTCTTTTCATAGTGTGCCATTACATGGCTATAGCTCATTCACTACTCTGCTCGATCCACTGTAGCCTGTATGTGAACAGCCATTATTCCTTTCTCTGTGCCTCTCAGAACCATCCCCATCTACGTCCCCGTGTTCATCTTCCTCAGCGTGTTTAAAATAACGTTCCTGTGTGTTAACTATCAGGATGCTTTATTATCCTCTAACCGGGGGCAGTGTCACTGAGCCACAAACCAGTAAAATACGTTGAGCCGGGTTGATCTCTTTCACACACATCTATATTTACCAAGTCAATTGAGATGGAAAGACTGAGAAGGAGGGGGGAGCAGATCTGTGTAGACACACCTGACAGGTCCGTTCGGATGAGGACATGCTGTGACGAGGTGCACCCCCAGAGAAACAGCTGAGAGAACTCTAAACGATATCTTGCCAAAGAAGAAAAACAATCTTTCCAAAGTGAAAAACTAGAACAAACATTTTCCATGTTTTTGTGCTGACGGAGAGAGATGGATTTCCACCAGTAAAATCACCTTGACGCCCACTTCCTGTGGGCTTGAGAGCCTCAAGAAGTTCTTTACTCAAGGCAGAGTTACAGTGAATCGCAATGCTGTGGTAAATTGAACCCAAACAAAACAAAGCAGAAACAAAACAATAGATAAATGTAAACATTAAGGTTGAGCAGTATCCAGATTTTCATATCGTCCTACCGTTCTACTCTCATCCAGGGACTTAGTGTTACCAGCTTAGTACACAAAAACACACAAAAAAGCCCATTGGACGTTGTAACAGTTTTCGTTGGTGGAAGAAGGAGTAGACCAAAATGCAGCGTGGTAAGTGTTCATGTTCGAAATTTAATCAAAACTGAACACTAAACAAAATAACAACGAGGTGTAACGAGAACGAAACAGTTCTGTCAGGTGATACACACCAAACAGAAAACAACTACCCACAACTCAAGGGCAAAACTAGGCTGCCTAAGTATGGTTCTCAATTAGAGACAACGATTGACAGCTGCCTCTGATTGGGAACCATACCAGGCCAAACACATAGAAATACAAACATAGAACAAAACATAGAATACCCACCCACATCACACCCTGACCAAACTAAAAATAGAAACATACAAAGCAATCTACGGTCAGGGCGTGACAGACGTCTATTACTAGAATGCTAAAACAATTAGCACAAGGAATAGTACATTTCCATGAAGGGTGCCAACTAAATATACTAATGAGCGCAAACAGACAGTCCAGATGATAAAGTTATACATGCAGTTGAAGTCGGAAGTTTACATGCACTTAGGTTGGAGTCATTAAACTCGTTTTTCAACCCCTCCACACATTTCTTGTTAATAAACTATAGTTTTGGCAAGTCGGTTAGGACATCTACTTTGTGCATGACACAAGTAATTTTTCAAACAATTGTTTACAGACAGATTATTTCACTATATCACAATTCCAGTGGGTCAGAAGTTTACATACACTAAGTTGACTGTGCCTTTAAACAGCTTGGAAAATTCCAGAAAATGATGTCATGGCTTTAGAAGCTTCTGATAGGCTAATTGAATTAATTTGAGTCAATTGGAGGTGTACCTGTGGATGTATTTCAAGGCATACCTTCAAACTCAGTGCCTCTTGCTTGACATAATGGGAAAATCAAAAGAAATCAGCCAGACCTCAAAAAGAAAATTGAGACCTCCACAAGTCTGGTTCATCTTGGGAGCAATTGAAGGTACCACGTTCATCTGTAAAAACAATAGTACGCAAGTATAAACACCATGGGACCACACAGCAGTCATACCTCTCAGGAAGGAGACGTGTTCTGTCTCCTAGAGATTAACGTACTTTGGTTCGAAAAGTGCAAATCAATCCCAGAACAACAGCAAAGGACCCTGTGAAGATGCAGGAGGAAACAGGTACAAAAGTATCTATATCCACAGTAAAACGACATAACCTGAAAGGCCGCTCAGCAAGAAAGAAGCCACTGCTCCAAAACAGCCATAAAAAAGCCAGACTACAGTTTGCAAATGCACATGGGGACAAAGATTGTACATTTTGGAGAAATGTCCTCTGGTCTGATGAAAGAAAAATATAACTGTTTGGCCATAATGACCATTGTTATGTTTGGAGGAAAAAGGAGGAGGCTCCGAAGAATACCATCCCAAACGTGCAGCACAGGGGTGGCAGCATCATGTTGTGGGGGTGCTTTGCTGCAGGAGGGACTGGTGCACTTCACAAAATAGATGGCATCATGAGGGAGGAAAATTATGTGGATATATTGAAGCAACATCTCAAGACATCAGTCAGGAATTTAAAGCTTGGTCGCAAATGGGTCTTCCAAATGGACAATGACCCCAAGCATACTTCCAAAGTTGTGGCAAAATGGCTTAAGGACAACAAAGTCAAGGTATTGGAGTGGCCATCACAAAGCCAGGGAAGACAGGGACTTTTTACTCAGATTAAATGTCAGGAATTGTGAAAAACTGAGTGTAAATGTATTTGGCTAAGGTGTATGTAAACTTCCGACTTCAACTGTGTGTGTTGAATGTATGTGTTGCCACCCTCGTGTCACACACCACTCATAAAGTACATTTAGAACTTTTATTCATCAAAAACATAAAATATCATCAACAGTTCTTCAAATACTGTGATATGATCATTTGGCCATTTCGCTCAGCCCTCATGGGGTTTGCCACGATGTTTGTGATTTCACCCCAAGGAATCACATTTCTGTTTAGTTTCTCCAAAGAGCATTATGGTCAGTTCTTTGTAAAGGCATCCAGGAAAATGTAGGCCTTCCCTTTTATTGAGCGCATGTGGACTTTGTTGGGCCAAATCAAATCTTATTTGTCACATGCGCCGAGTACAACAGGTGTGGTAATCTTCACCTTACAGTGAAATGCTTACTTACAAACCAACAATTGCTTTAAGAAGTTAAGAAGAAAAAACGTGTCATGTAAAAATTAGATAAGTAAAAAAATAAAAAAATAAGAGTAGAAAATAATTAAACTGCAGCAGTAAAATAACAGTAGCGAGGCTATATACGGGGGTACCAGTACAGAGTCACTGTGTGGCGGCACACGGCCAGTAAAGGTCGCTGGTTTGAATCCCTGAGCCACAAGGCGCTGATGACACGGATGTTGATTAAAGCAGCCATTCGCACCTTAAACGCGGAAGACACATTTAGGTTCGAATGCATTCAGTTATGCACCCGACTAGGTACCCCCTTTCCCTTCCCAATGTGTCATGTGGTGGTCGCAGTCATTTCTCTCAAAATCACAACTTTTGAAAATGAACACGAGGAGGGTTTATCCACCGTGTCAATTCACAGCCCGCTGAGCATTTTACGTAAGTCCGACTTTGAAACTAGCACCCTAATGACAAGTTGATATCATGGCAAATAAAGCTGACAAGACCCAATAAATTCAAGCGCAGGGGGTCATTGTAAAAACAGATTCACACATTCACACATGATTATGAATAGCAGTATACTTGAGCTGATAGTCGTCAAAGAATTGAAACGGGTTTTACTCGGTTTCAATGGCCTACTACTAAAGGTGGACAGTCACACACGGTATCTGCGCATGTGCACGGGTTTGCTTCACGCCGTTCACAGCGTGGTAGCCTGGGAACCCAAAACAGAGGAGAAGTTGAGCCTCGAGCTAAAAACGTTCTTAGTTGTTACGGAAATGGACCCGCGTTGCCGTTCGCCTCAACGTCACATCGTCAAGTCTACCTTCAAAGAGAGAGTGAATGAGTTACCCCATCCCTCCTCCCTATCCTTCTTTCTCCACATAAGCCTTCTGTACTAAACACAGAGAGAACACATGATGCTGCCTGCTTCTCCAGGAAGACATCCACGCGGAGTCTGTTCTAGTTGTGTACATATCACAGCATCCATCGGGCAATGCCTTGATCATGAAGAGCTACTACGACTAGACCTGCTCATTCACTTCAAATGCACACGACACAATCTAGCCGTTTGTTCTGTACATTGCCCCCACTGATCTCAGCGGCTAGCCGCCTACGTTGATTTTGCGCCGCCTTCACTGCTCTTCAAACAGTTCATTGACACCTCATCTCCTCACACTGGTCCGGTCTGTTCTCACCAGGAACGGAGTCATTCGTATGAGGAATCTCCACATCAAGTCGGAAGACTCCACTTAACTGGACAGGACTCTGACATAAGGGAAACGTTGATAGGTTGAACTGGGGGTTAAGCTTGTGGAGTGTCTTTTATACAGCTAAGACAACAACAAAAAGTCCTGTACAAACAGGGACCGTGAGGGGCCCAAGTCAGGGCCTGACACTGATCTCTAAGCTGTTACACTCATCGGAGATGAAGAAAAGGAGACGGAACACTTTCACAGCTAGGTACCTCAGAAGGGAAGTCTCATGTTTCCTTCCGTTAAGGCCAGGGGAGTTTAAGACAAAATTGACCTAACGTCTCCAACCCAACCCCCAGTGTGGGATCTTCACAGGGTTACGACCTTGTCAGGAAGCAGTCAGAGGCATTTGATTGAATCCCAACCAAGAATGCCCATTGCTCCAATCATCGACCCAATCATCCTCGCACTATGCGTTATTCCAAGACAATGCTATTACTCGGGATTTATTGCACAAGAAAACTTCACTTTCCAAAGGCATGAACCCAAGTGACTGCGGCTATTGTCATCACGTCATGCCAGATCACGTCATCTATTTCCATATTTCTAATTCACTACTCATTACTAAATTCCGAAACTCTCTCCACATCCCATTCATCAACCGAGCTAATCTGCTTGGGGTGCTGTGGAAGCCAGCGGGAGATCTTCTTGCGAAATAACTCCCACTCTTTCTGTGAGGATCATGACATACTTCCCCCTGTGAATTTTGGGGGAAGCCCCAGGATGTACGGTCAAGGTTCTGTAAGGACATCTGTCCCGGGTCCACTGATAAAGGAAAACGTGCTGGACAATTCCAACATATACGCTCTCCCTCAGCACTTTGCTTAGTCATAATAACCTAGTGGAAGTCAAGAGTTGTGACCCTGGCACATGTAGGACTTGAACTTTAATTTTCAGCAGGGCTGTCTGGTGAGGAAGGAGGACAGTGAGGCACTCGTTGTAAAAGGTGTGTCAAATAAACCACTCGAACCACTGTAATCGAGTAGGCAGGGAGTCTGTTAGCCATCATGGCTGGTTAGGGCTGCGTTTAGCTGTAATTCACAGGAGTGGCACACAATCTGAACCAGATGTGGAGATGGTGCCTGCCTCAAAGGTCGGCTTTGGGTCGCAGCCAGGTCACCGCAGGGTCTTGAAAACGACCCCCCCCCCCTCTCCAGATAAACACTGAAGAGGAGTGGAGAAGAGGTTACCACTTGGAAGCCCAGCATCATGTGGAATGTGAATCTGGGGTGGCAGTGGTATGTTATAAAAATCTCCATATCGTGTTCTGTGTCCAAATCTCATGGTCCTGTTAGGATATTGACATTTTTTCAAGATTGATAAAGCTCAGCTTGTCAGAAATAAAGAATCTTTGGGCTATTAGCTTATGCTTACACATGTGTCTCGCTCTCTGTCTCTCTAATTCACACACACACAATCATGTGTTTGTTATACTGCCACCCTGGTCCACATTTCACCAGGAAATAGCCTCAGTCTCGGGGTGAGAGAGTGAGAGCTGAGAGCGACCGGAATATCCAGAATCCGCCAAAACAGGATTTCTGTAAAAACAGGGTTTTGGGGAACATTTTTCAACCCCATTCAGCACATTATGAGACATCAAAAGAGACATGTAAACATGTCACAAGCCTACCATCTCAAAAGGCCGCAAACAATTCTAACATGGCCACTACATTGGACCCAGTCAAGTCATCGCTCTTACATTCGGCCTTACAGCACCGCAGTCTGATTAGACACGGCTTGCACAACACAGGCCCCCGATCAGTTCCTGCAGCCTGGCTGCGTTGTTTGAACCCCAGTGTGTTGATTGAATCACGGTGGGTAATCAGAAACGTATGGATCTGCCGTGACATCTGAGGACCAGACCGCTGCCTGCTATATTATCGCAGGCATATCCAAAAGCCCCACAGATTCTGTTTCCACAGAGGACTTCAGTCAAGTTTAATTCAATTCACTAGGACAGAGTTCAATTCATTGCATGACTGGGCAGTACAAGCTAGCTAAACTAATCTCCTTAACTGGGTGGGCCAATCAAGCAATGGTCCAGGCTTTACTGAAAGAAGATAACATCTAGACGTTTGACGAAATCCGTCCTTATTTAGGAAAAGACCAGAGGACGATTTCAAAGTACTTTTTCGCCACCCACCCACTCAGTTGCTCCACCCTAAACACATCATGGGCCTCATTCATAAACGTTGCGTACACACAATAATATGCCCCAAAACATGCGTGTGCCAGTTTTCAAACAAAAGTTGGAATTGATCAAAACTGAACCTGACGTGAGAATGTGCTTATCCTCCCGCAAACTTTAGACCATTGCGTACGCACAGTTTCTAGTGGTTGAAGTCTGAAGCATTGCAAGAAGCCAAAAGTAGCTTGGTAGTAGCCTTGTGCAGGAATATATGATGACACTCTTATTCATAACAACAACAAAAAAACAGGTAGCTAAATACAATAACAAGATGCAATCATTTGCTGTTAGTGAGAAGAGGGAAAAATTGAAAAATAAATTCAAAAAAGGCATCTATTTCTTATTATTTATTTCACTTCCATGATCCTTGGCAGAATAAATTCCTCAGCTTTTCTGACTGTGATGCAAAATAGCCTATAGGCCTAAAACATGTTGTGATAAGCTGCCATTTCATTTAATTGGACACACTTCATTGTAGTAAATAGAAGTGCATAGATGAGATATTTCAAGTATTTTGCTCTATTTTATCTGGGCTGAAGCACAGTTTAACTGCAAAACAGACAGTTCATATTTTCCATTGACTTTTGTAGTAGAGAATGACTGATGCAGATTTTTTTTAGGGCCCGATACCGATTTTGGGGGGTCAAGGAGGCCCCACGGCCGATATTTTAGGCCGATATTCGAATATTATTACATTTGAAAATGTTGATGACAAAACGTCCCAGAAACAATCAAATTGACTTTGTTTTTTACCAACCTAACTACATAACATAATGGTAATTAAGGCTGGGCGATATGACGATATATATCGTGTGGCGATAGAAAAACGTCTAATCGTTTCATATTATGCTCTATCGTTTTTTTTGTTGTGTCATATTTACGCAATATTTTTTGTCAATTGGACGACGCTTTGCATTTGAAATCTGCAACACAAACAAACGTGGAGGAGAGTGAACGTGACACAGAGCATGGAGACACGGAGCTCGTACCTAAAAGAGGGGCTACTACGGTCGCATGGACGTGGTTTGGGTATGAAAAGTCTGCCAGGGACCAGAAAACCGTCCTCTGCAAAATATGCCGCAGGCTGGTCCCAACTACAGGCTTAAACACCACTAACCTCTTACCACCTACGCAAGAATCATACGGAGAGAGTCTATGGATGAGACCCCAAAAAGTACAGTTGAGTGATCAAAACAAACCCCCCGACTCAGACCTTGCAAGAGGCACACCATATGGCAAAGAATCACGAAGACGGAAGGAGATAACAGCCGCCGTTACAATTTACATTTGCAAAGACATGGCCCCAATCTACACGGTCGAGAAACGGGGGTTTCGTGAGTTGGTGCAAACACTCAACCCAAGGTACCAAATGCAAATTATTGTGACACGTATTAATGCCAAAATAACATGCAAAACAGGCAAGCCCCCAAAAATATATTTATATATTTTAGGCCTATATTTATTTTGTTTGCAACTATAGTTGAAGTGTTTTCTATTTACCTTTTTAGATTTTATACATTAATATTTTATATTTTGTTAAATGCTTAATTGACAATTTGCACAAAGGTTCTAAATAAAAGGAAAAATAATCAAATATGAGTAAGTACCTTTTATTTGTTGAGTTTAATTCAAAATGTAATAAGAAATAGGCCTTTACAGGTGATCATTTTATATAAACTATTTTTTCATTGAATTTACAGAAAATGTGTTATATCGTGATATGTATCGTTATCGGGATATGAAATGACCTATATCGGGATATGAGATTTTGGCCATATTGCCCCGCCCTGATGGTAATAATTGTATTTGAATGGTAAATATCTTGATGAACTGGGTAAGTTAAGATGGCATAGGCCTACTCACAATACAGGTGAATGCATATTCAATGCGTGTGCAAGCATTGAGTTATTGAGCTCATTTTGACTGATCAGTGTCTATGGTGCTACAGATGAAAAACAACCTGTTTTCCTTCGATGTGGCCTACTGATCAACAACATTTGCATAGAAGCATCACTTTTTATCTTTCTTTAACTAGGCATGTCAGTAAAGAACAAATTCTTATTTACAATGATGGCCTACCCCGGGCCAAACCCGGACAATGCTGGGCCAATTGTGCAACGCCCTATGGGACTCCCAATCATGGCCGGATGTGATACAGCCTGGATTTGAACCAGGGACTGTAGTGACGCCTCTTGCACAGAGATGCAGTACCTTAGACCGCTGCACCACTCGTGAGCCCTATGTCATACCTGTATGGAAGGACATCATATAGGCACTGCTGTTAGTTTGACGGTATAAAATAACATCTATTTAATGCAAATGGTCCAACGTAACGTCCTTATTTGTAGATTTAAACATTTTCAGCTGTCAGGACGCATCTCTAAAAAACTCAGCTGCAAGGATGAAATTCGAAACAACTAAATTGGCTAGTTCAGCTATCTTTCAAGAAATGGATGTGTTGTAATTTGATCTCACTGCTATGATTGGATAGAGCGAGGCTGTAATTCCACTTCCTTTCACATCTCACTCGACCACTCATATCATTTGCTGGCTGCTGTTTACTGCTACTATGTTAACTTAGTTCAATGGCGTTGACACTGAATGACTTAGTTTGAGAAGTGAGAACACGGGAACATCTTTCTTGGCCATAAACAATGCAGGAGTTTTCTTAGGTAGCTAAACCTATTGCCAACCTTTATTTAGGCATTCTAAAACACTTCCTTCTTTCCCTATTACGAAAATCATCTAATCCGACAATCAACTTTCAATTTACGGATACGATTGCGGCTGGTCAGATCAGCACACCAGTAAATAGCTGACGTTACACCAAAGAGGATTAGAAACTCTGTGGTTACACCGCAAGTCAGATGGCTCATTGTTGAAAATGGTGCATGTTCAAAATGATAACCAGCTAACATTAACTAGCTACGTTGGCTAATAACTTCCATTTGTTATCTTAGCATCATGTTTTTCTAGCTAGCTAGCATAGTAGCTAATATAGGTAGCTAACACCACAGATGAAAAGGTTAGTTATACATAATCTTTGCTGACAAGTCACATAGCTATCTGCTTAGCTAGCTAGCTAGCTAGCTTGCATGTCCGGGCACGTCGACACAAGTATTTTTTACTAGTGAATTAAACCTAAACTAATATTTACAACAGGAGTTAGATTTTGGTCACTGTGTCAATTGATCCGTTTCTCAATATTGCACCTTTCTGTTGGAGAATGAGCTAGCTTGCTGCTGATTATTTCTTTTCGCCGCTTGACATTCCTTGGCATTGTGCAGTGCTCGTGGCCGAAGCACTGAATGGCTCCTGGCATAGCAGCAGTTTTGCTATGTAGCGGGACTATCGACAATACTGTAAGCAATATTTCATTTTTCAATTTCAAAACACACTTAAGAACATCATAACCATTGTGGAACATGTTCCTCACCTTTTCTGGCCATGATCAGTTCATATTCCTGAAGTAGCCATACAACAAATTACCATGCACATCTCTAATTGTGCCTATTAGATATTATAATTTCAAGGTTTTGCATCCGAAAGGGAATGTGGTTTATAACATACAGTAGAATTTACCAAGTGAACAGACAGATCTTTTGCATTGAAGTATGTAGGCTACTGTAACTAGGCCTACTGTAGGCTAATTAAACAAAAAAATCAGAGTAGGCAGTGGGGAGTGCAGTATATTTTGCTTAGTGAAAAAGTAAATGCAATACATTATTGAATTCAAACTATCTTTTGACGGGTCCACAACAATGTGCATTGTTTTTGTCTTTCAGACACGGTCAGATACAGCAAATGTCAGATTTTCGTGTAGGCAGAGCGCATTGGAGATGGATTCTGTTGCATTGACAGGCAGGACTCAGGCCCGTACTCTACACAGACCAGTGTGCCATAACCGGTTAGAGCTGCAGTAGGCCTATAAGCAAATAGCCATTGCCATATATGGATCTGTGCCATTCACTTTGGACTGGACTGTGTTTACAGCATGAGCTGTCGTGAGTTGATGCACTTGTTTTGAGATCAAAGCGAGAGCTACATGTAGCGACCTGTGCACATTGGTCCATATTCTTTGCTAGTTAGTGAGTTATTAGCCCAGAGGTAGTTAATGTCTAGTCAAAGACGGGTTGCTTTCTACAAGAGCACAAAATGTGTGCATTTCTAGTAGGGCTGAACCCATTTAGTCGACTGGACGATTTGCGCCTGTCTCAGTGGAATTATCAATTTCGGATGCCACGCAGAGGGCACAGTGCATCACTGTAAGAGATGTGATACTGAAATTGTATATGGTTATATTATGCAAAAATAATGGTGCAACACTAATAAATCTGATATTATTTTATAACAAAAGTGCTTTCTGCCGTGTTGGATACGGTCGCTGTCCTCGGTTCTGAAACATAATCTTCAGTGCGCCATAGAATTGGCGCCTTTCCCTAAATTGCTATGTGCATAATAGCAAAGTCCACCAGCATATTGGGATTGAGAACAATGCGGCAGAGGGAGCAGCAGCAGAGATGAGGAAACAACCCTTGCCTCTAAGAAAATTGAGGAGAGAGGAAACCCCAACTTAATTAGGTCTATAATCAAGACCCTAACTGTTAAATGTGCCTGGCTTTATAAATCATCCATACATATCTACAGAAATAAGATAGATCTTGCATCTGTTTCCTGTTTGAGTGTTTGTTTAACAGTCTACTGATTCCGTGAGCACAAAGCCTCATGCAACGGCAAAATGTTGGATAAAGCCATTTCACAGATTCGGCTGTTTTGAACCTTTGCTATGCTGTAATAAAGGCTTTATTTCCCCCCCGTTAGAACAGACTGGCATTACTTAGAATTAATTTAGTGTTGTTTACACTGCTCCAAACAGGCAGAAAAATAACATTGTAATCTAACAGCACCTGTTTGTCACACATAATATGCACGCAGCTCTCACTCCTGTACCCTCCTCTTTCTTGATTCCCTTCTTATTGTTATTATTACAATTGTTATTACGATCATCGTTACAACAAGTAATGCCGTTATCATTAGTAGCCTTTGTGTAGTAGTCTTGTATAACCACCATCGAGCTGTAGGCCTAAGAGAGCATCCTGTTCAGTCTTAATACCGTAACTGACTTATGACCTATATTTCAATATACTTTATAGGTTACTGTATCAATCAATCATTCATTCATTCATTCGTGCCATCTGACAGCATACGAGACGTTCATGCTTTGAAACGCAATCAAGTATTTTGGGTTAAAAATTAAATAACAAAGGGATCTTTGAATAATATAAATAAACCGCAATTCGCCATTTGTTTGTTATTGTTATTGTCATTGAACCTTTATTCAACACCACACCACTACATAAAGAGAGCCCTAAGACAACAGCACAACATGGCAGCAACACAAGTCAACACAGCATGCCTGCAACACAACATGACAACCACATGGTAGCAAAACAGCATGGCGGCAGCACAACATGGTAGCAGCGCAAAACATGGAACAAACATTACTGGTCACAGACAGCACAAAGGGAAGGAAGATAGAGACAACAATTCATCACGCAACGCAGCCACAATTGAGTGTTTCTTTGCAGCTCGTTCAAGTCGCTAGCTGCAGCAAACTGACAAGCGAAGCAACCCGGGGATGTGTGTGCTTCGGGGACCTTTAACAGAATGTGACTGGCAGAACGGGTGTTGTATGTGGAGGATGAGAGCTGCAGTAGATATCTCAGATAGGGAGGAGTGACGCCTAAGAGGGTTTTATAAATAAGTATCAACCAGTGGGTCTTGCGACGAGTATACAGAGATGACCAGTTCAGAGTGTAGAGTGCAGTGATGTGTCGTTATAAGGAGCATTGGTGGCAAATCTGATGGCCGAATGGTAAAGAACATCTAGCCGCTCGAGAGCACCCTTACCTGCTGATCTATAAATTATGTCTCTGTAATCTAGCATGGGTAGGATAGTCATCTGAATCAGGTTTAGTTTGGCAGCTGGGGTGAAAGGGGAGCGATTACGAAACCAAGTCTAGATTTAACCTCATTCTGCAGCTTTGAAATGTGCTGACAGAAGAATAGTGTACCGTCCAGCCATACTCCCATGTCCTTGTATTTAAAAAAAAAAATGTACCTTTATTTAACTAGGCAAGTCAGTTTAAGAACAAATTCTTATTTACAATGACGGCTTACCGGGGAACAGTGGGTTAACTGCCTTGTTCAGGGGCAGAACTACAGATGTTTACAATGTCAGCTTGGGGATTCAATCCAGCAACCTTTCGGTTACCGGCCCAATGCTCTAACCACTAGGTTACCAGCTGCCACAAAATGATAGAGAGTTTAACACAAAATCCGGGGAGGGGCCAGCTGAGTTTAAGACTGTATCATCTGCATATAAATGGATGAGCAAGCTTCCTACTGCATGCCACTGTTTTTAGTCTGCTGTAATAAAGGCTTTATATATATTTTTATTTTGTTAGAACAGACTCTCTGGTACACCTATTAATTTAGTGTTGCTTACACTGTTCCAAACGGTCAGAAATATTGTAATCACATTTTTTAAATCTCCAGAAGCTTCCACAACTAAGTCAAATGTCTTCCACAGATCTGACTTCCTCTTTCCCTCCTGAGCAACCAGTAAACATTTGCCTGTTTCGAGTTACTTTTTCACGTTCTCCGCATCCATTTTGCTGTCAGGTGTTGCTGTTTTCAGAGTTTGTTATTACCAATTATACATGTAGCCTATTGGTCACATGCATGCGATGCTTACATGTTTCACGTAAAGAGAGAAAGGGTTGAGGGAATAGGGAATGTTTCTTCTAAACAATTAAAGGATTTCGGTAACAGAACGTTTCAGTCAGAAACAAGTAAAACACTAAAATGGCTGAAATTATGTCACAGCTTCAGCACGAACAGCGCAATAAACACTTGCTGTGCTGTGGTGCCTTTTAGCTGCAGTAGGGAGGAGAATGAGACAAGCACTCACTGTTTTTTTTTTTAAACAGTGTGACCATCTGGCTCTTTCTTGAGTGATTTGTGTGTCTTCATTATTTAATCAAACAGTGTACTTAAAGCATCAGACAAGCTCAGTGCATATGAAGCAGATTTTTTTTCAAATACATAGGGTGTCTGTCTATATGTGGGAAAAACAAGTTTAAACATTTCGACCAATCGCTTGATCGAAAGTACAGGACGACTCTCATTCTACACATTTTTTTTTTTAGGCGTGGGACATCCCTAATTTCTAGCCATCTTTGAAAAGCGAGTCAGGTAAAGAGCATTTTTTTAAGTCTTAAAGGGGCAGTGTTATATTTTGAGACAGTCTTGAATAATCTAAGTAGCCAATAGGCAGAGGGTAGTATAATTTGTCTGATTCTCTGTAATAATGGTATGGGAATAAAAATTAATTTGATATTGTAAAGTGGTTTCTTGCATCAAACAACAAAACATGTTCAGTCACCTCCTTGTCTGGAGGACAAGTGGATTAACAGGTTAATGTCAAGCCCTGCATGTTTTTTTTCTCCAAAAGTCCCATGGAATGTAGGTCTACATTGAACACCACACATTTTCTGCTACTGTAGGCTGATTGATAGAACAGCTATTTCCATGTTAAAATGTTATGGGATGCATTTTTGTCCATTGTTTTTGATGGTATGCCACTCTGGTACACCTACATTATGATCAAGTAGCCAGAGTAGCCTACTTTGCAACTGTTAAAACTGATACAGCCTCAGTGTCCACAGTAAACGTGAGCTGGTAGTTGCACTTCACTTTTTCACAATGTTCAAGTTTGCGCTCAGCAGACCACAAACTTGCTCAGTGCCGGAAAAAAAATGTGTCAACATTGATTGTCACCATATACAGGTGAATGATGGGCGTTTTTGCTTTTTAGGTGGAGTTATAATGCTTGTTCACGTGTGCACAGTTTCAGGACAAGCCAGATATATAAATGGGAAATACGCGTATGTGTGGCGTGCGGTAAGTTTAGAAATCTCAATAGTTTTGTGTGTGCGCAGTCTTTTCAGGTGTGGCACGCGCATATATTTATAAATGAAGGGCCCAGCTCTCCAGAACTTCCAGGGAAGTAATACGAGAGCCTAGATGAATTTATAGCACAAGGTCAGGCAGAAAGAGTTACGGTATCGGCCGACCTACAGTGGCAAGAAAAAGTAGGTGAACCCTTTGGAATCACCTGGATTTCCACATAAATTGGTCATCAAATTTGACCTGATCTTCACAACAATAGACAAACACAGTCTGCTTCAACTAATAACGCCCGAACAATTATATATACACGTTTTCATGTCTTTATTGAACACACGGTGTAAACATTCAAAGTGTAGGGCGGAAAAAGTACCTGAGGAAATGTCACTTTCCCTGTGGAAACTTCTCAAACGAGGACTTTGTCCATGCTAAAACGGACTCTTTCTTAATTAAGACAGAGAACCATTCAAGAAAATAATTACACATCATCAGCCAGTGGCTGACTGTGGACAATATCACCTCAGTCAACAACAACAAAAAACCTGTGGTGACCAATTCTGTCCTGCCCTTTAGTGTACATTACCCCCTTCTCATTTCTCCCCACTGTGAAAGACCGGACGGTGCGTCACACCACAGAAGACCCAGGATTAAGTCCACCACAGTTTGTCTTTCCCCTCAACATCATCCCCCTCCTCCCCAACCCCAACTCAGATATCTCCCTCTAGGCCCATAGTGTAGCTCTGTGGGATTTACAGCAAACAGTCAGTTCATAGACAAATGTCCCTTTGGTCTCTCTGGCCTCACACACCTGACAGCAGTTCATCCTCAAAGCTGTCAAAGTTTTACTTTCCTGTTTTTGTGTGAACATGCACATAGACCCACGTGGATAAACATAACGGTAGACAACGTGTTTGCATGTGCACACCACACACCCACACTCTCACGGTTTTTCCTCTGGTCATTCAAAAGAGCCAGGCTTTCTGCTATACTGACAGGGGAGAAAAGCAGATCGTTCAAAATTGAGAAGGTGGAGGGTCCCACAAGTTTGCTGATCCAAACCTTCAGCAGCACATAGTCATTAATCAAGCCTAACAGATTCTGGGCCTGGCAAGACACTCCACCTTTTTCCACAGGCAGGATCCTTCCCAAGGAGACAACCAAGGGTTCATCCACTCACAGCCCACACAATAATTCACATCCCACACTCACACAGCACACAGTACACAAGTCAATGCCAACCCGTGAGCCCTCCGCTCAAACTGATGAATGCCTCTTTAATTAAAACAAGAGTAACTGAGAAAGACATGCTCTCTGATCACTGGCTGGTTGGATCAGGCTACTGCGTCGCCATCCAACTGCTTACTTCCGTGACGAGGGATATTGTGATCTATGGCAAGGAACTGAAACCGATATTCCTGGATTCAGAAACAAGAGCACGGGCAATTTCTCTCTGTCGATTGATTACGGCTTTACACTGTGTCAACACTTGACAGTGTCACTTCCTGGCCAGGTCTTTCTCTTTCTTCTCTCTCCAGAGTCTGCAGCCTCATCTCCCCTTGCAAACACTGCAGTCTTCTAGAAAGTCATTCTCAGGATTCTCCTCCCTTCTTTCCCCTAGCCTTCTGATCGTTAATAAGGTAGACAGCATTAGGGTGATGCAGTAATACAGTACAGTCCATTGGAGAAAGTTCACCCACATTCCTGCTGTGCTGTTATCCGCTCAGAGGTAGTCATGCAGAAGGTCTTTGGCAGAGTCGAGTGCCACTCCGTCTAGGCCCGGCCACGCTCACCGTGGGCAGAGTGCAGGAAGTTAGTTATAGCATGCTTCAGAGTCAGCCAGGGGAGGATTCGGGATTGGCCCATGAGCAGAAGCGAAGGTGCACCGTAAGGAGAGTTTTATCGACTCGGCGAAAGGTTTCACGAAAGCAACACGGCAGAGTACGTGGAGACACTTTTCTAAAACATTCGTTCCACAAGCCATCTATCTCTCCGGGTCCTTAATCTGTAGGCTAGAGCTGGCCCTCAAAACACAAGAAGGTGGAGAAGTTTTTTTTTTTTTTTTGGGGGGGGCTCTCACCATATGCATTCCCTGTCTTTCTCCTAAGCCTCTATCCTTTTTCCTAGGTCCTATCCTTCATCCGTGAGGAATATCCCTTATCGAAAGGTTCCAGAGGAAGAAAGTCAAATTGCTCTCTGTCCTGGAGTCACCCTGACTCTGGATCTCTGTTTGGTGTAAATAATATTCATCACATCGACCCCTTCCTTCTTCTCAGCTCTTCTATCCTCCACTATCAGTAACAGACGACAATAACAGGATCTACTCCCCCCATGCCAGACACATACTGTGCTGGAGTATCATGGGTAATAGAAACGTCGTGGAGAGAGAGAACATTTTTTTTCCACTCAAAAAAAAAACAGCTTCCAACTCCAGCATTCCTAGAAACAGACACCTCCTCCTTCTCCTGCCCTTGTCCGCGGGTTAGCTAACTGGATCAGCGTGATGACAGCGCTTCGAATGAGACAGATGCGACGATGATCCATACTTCGGTGGCGTGGTGTAAAAGGAGTCCTTGTAATTGGTTAGGGTCACGAGCCTCCCCTATCCCTCCGTACTTAAACTCCCTTACACACATCCACTCTGATCAAGGCAGGGATTTGAGTGAAACAGAAGCCCCGTCCAAGTCCTAATCTCAGAGGAGATCTACGCTGGAGACAGTTGGAGCTGAACAACAACAAGTAGCCTGCTGAGTGGATATCAAATCATCAAGTTATTCACAGTGGAAAACACAAGTCCTAGAGTCCTCATGATGTGGCAGGGTCTCCCAAACTCAGTTCTCGGGACCCCAGGAGGTGCACGTTTTGGTTTTGGCCCAAGCTCTACACAGCTGATTCAAATAATCAACTAATCATCAAGCTTTGATAATTTGAATCAGCTGTGTAGTGTTAGGGCAAAAACCAAAACGTGCACCCCTTGGGGTCCAGAGGACCGAGTTAGGGAAACGCTGATGTAGAGCCTTGAGATAGACTTGTAATATGCGAGGCATTCCGGACAGAGAGAGCAGGGAACAAGAACAGCAGGATTCATAAAGTCACGCTGGGAGAGGTGGGGAAAGTTTCCAAAACAAAGCAACAATGGGAAATCAGTTCGTCCACAATGAGACACAAGAGCGACGTGCAGTCCAATGTGTCATATGGTGGGCAGACGGAATTTGTGAAGGCAGATTATCCTCATATGTCAAGTAATAAATGAATTCATTATAAATCAAACCGTTGCGCCATCTGGCCCTAGACAAAGCCATATAGAACCTCTGGCCCCAGTCGTATCTCCAAGAAATACAGCTATTCAAGTGATCAAATTGAATTGTTCCTTTGTCTCTTCAAATATGTTTCAGTTAATTGGCAATACATGGCAAATACTTTTAATACAGTAACTAATCTAGCCACAAACAAACTTCACAACAAGGGAAATAAGTACTTAAAGAGAGGCATCCCTGTTATTATTTAATTACATTTCTCTTCCATTACAAACGGCACCCACAGGGCCTTACTGCACTGTGGTTAGGATCTCTGGTTCACACCAGTTCAAACTCCCCTCAGAATGGTCGACCAGTTGCCCTCCCCCAGATGGGTTGGCGATTACAAGGATTGTTCTGCCATCGAAATCCTTGGATGGGCTGCCTAAGCATTTTTTCAAACAGTGTAACAGTCAAATATTCGGGATTGAAACGCTTTCTTTGTAAACTTAAACTACTAACTCTGCTCCTGTTCTCCAGGAGCAGAGTTAGTCATCTACTGTTATTGTCTACATGATCATCTACATCATCTACTGTTATTGTCATTATCTGCTAAGAAGGTTTTCTTGCTCCATCAAACTGGGCTCATAATGTGTGAGATACACAGATGAATTAAAAACACTAGCACTGCAAACACTCAGAACAAAGAGAGCAGCAGTGCCTGGACTTTGCAGTCTCCCTCTTCACGTCCCCCTTCCGAGACTGGCTGCCTGTTGAAAACAAGTGACAGGCAGAACCTCGCAACCACCTCCTCTATATCCCAAACACCAGAATTCAGTATTTTAGTCTATGATTGCCATGTGACTGCGCACCCCCCCCCCCAAAAAAAAAAAGTGTGAAAATAAATGAACGACACAATTGTACCAAAAACGATCAAAGTTTATGTATTCAAATCTTAAATATCGCCAGGTTGGTTTTCACAGCTGTTTCACAAGGTGTTAATTATTGTTCGTTATCCTTTGTTTGTATCTATTAGGCTCCACATTATTCATTGTTGTATCCTAGGACCTACAATAGATACATATATATTCAACCACCAGGGTGTACTAATGAGCTTCTTTTTTTTTTTATCGTAACAGGACTTCTGAAATTATATTATTTCAGTGTAGATAAGGGAAGGGCAGGTTAAATTAAAAACATGGCAGCCAGACAAGCCAGTGTATGAATCAAATGGATTTGCATATGAATGGAGTGGGAATTAGCATGTCTTCCTGATCTGTAAGGTAAGTAACTTTAACGTGTCAAGCAGATTACACGTTTTCTTTAACATTTCCGAAACGTAGCAATGTTTAAGACATGGATTTCTTGTTGCAATGTTAACAAGGTACCCAAAAGTAGTTCAAATGAATGTTTTCATTTTATTAGCTCAACAAAACTTGTTTAAACAGCGAAACTGCTGTGGAAACCAGCCTTGTTTGCATAGCGAGGATGAAAAGAACGCCATTTAGGCTGTAACGATCTCCAAAAATTCGAATCATTAGGTCATCACACTGTTGACATAGCAACAGACGCTAATAGTTTATCGAATCCCATGGTGATGTAGAGGGGGACACTATTTGGCGTGGCAGGACCTCCAAAATGTTCTCTTAAATTCAGCTGTGCCCTACCCATTGCCGTGCCCACCACCTAAGACCCTTTTTGATCCAGATAGAAAAAGAACTGGATTAGCATCGAGCCCTGGGGCCAGGGGGACCAGGCCCTGGGAGTCCAGGGGCTGCTGAAGGCCTTTGATCCTGCTGTGGCTTTAATCTGTGGAGCCAGCTCTGGCCAACCACCAGGTACTACTGCAGTCTACCTGGGTCAGGCCCCACGGGCCGTACAAGAGTCTCCCTTTACCTCATGCACAAGCATAGCGTGTCTCTCCTTTTAGCAAAGCAAACAGGCCACAAAAGGGAGAAAACAAATATTTGCCCAGCGAAATTACTGGCGAATTGGGGACACACGTACCAGCCTTAATAGGGCAGAACAGTTGGTGTCTGTGTTGGTGTCTATGGGCCCCTCTGCCAGGCCGAAAGGGGTCATTATGCCAGAGGCTGGGTCCAGAGGTGGAATGTTAAATAGTGGAGGAATGTTGTTTATTTTCACAATCACCAGTACGCGCCTCCACCTCGATGCACACCGACACACATTCACAGAGCCTGCTCTTACTAACATAGTCGTATTAAGCCAACCAATAGGAATGCCTCAGATCGCCCCCTCGACCTGTTGTGAGGTCAACACAGGGCCCCTAGGCCTTGATGTGCTGCCATATTAGTCAGTTCAGAAAGACATCAA
The DNA here is from genome assembly GCF_018296145.1 of Oncorhynchus tshawytscha. Classification (NCBI taxonomy): domain Eukaryota; kingdom Metazoa; phylum Chordata; class Actinopteri; order Salmoniformes; family Salmonidae; genus Oncorhynchus; species Oncorhynchus tshawytscha. Next base: position 45,036,408 of record NC_056433.1, on the reverse strand, counting down.
CACGCTGGGAGACATGCAGGGACGCGGAGGAGTAAATCTATTAAACAGCCATGGCGGTATTAGTTACTGCCTTTTTTTGTGTGCTTATTATTCTGTTTGAAAATATCATCATATAATGCCACCAAACTCTGTTGTGCAGATGGTGATAAAATTATTTCCCCTTTGCAGCACAGATGAGTAATATTTACAGGGCTGGGCCAAGGTCTTGCCTAAGAGGATGTCTGTCCCAAATGTCTAGACTTGTACATTGTTATTTTATGGGCCGCAGCACCCCCAGTCTATAAAGCATAGGGCCAATCCAGATAGAGGGAAGCAGAACCATCTTTGCCTGCAGACAGTGACTTCCCCACAACTTCTAAGGTGGGGGACCTGTGTCAGCGAGTTGGCATTGGATCCCCCATGACTCACACAGGCGGCAGACGAATACGTCTGTAGGCAGTCGGGGAAGTGTAGCCGGGTGTCCACTAGGCTCTTTGATGAGCCGCAATGCCCATCCTGAGTTCAAAGTTCAGGGACATCCAGAGGCTTCTGATAGCATCTCAATTACACACTTAGTTCATGTAAAGGATGAATGAGACATGGATGTCTCAATGCGTGCATTAATTGGGAACAAACTAACGAATTGTCCTTCTAAAGCCAAACACATGCAATTGTGAATTACATGCCCTAAATTAACCCCTATTATTATAGACCTTAAAGTTTCAATATGCAGAAATCACTTTGCCATTAGCTGGTTGCAAAAATTCAAATATTTTGCCTAATTTCAGTTTATGTGACAAAACAAGCAATGCGTCCTGTAGAGAATCATTATACCATCTAAACCGCTGTGAAATATATAAATGCCTTATTTTTTACCTCCCCTTTTTCTCCACAATTTCGTGATATCCAATTGCGATCTCATCGCTGCAACTCCCCAACGGGCTCGGCGAAGGTTGAATCATGCGTCCTCCGAAAACCTGACCCATCTAACCACGCTTCTTAACATCCGCCTGCTTAACCCAGAAGCCAGCTGCACCAATGTGTCGGTGGAAATGCCATTCAACTGACAACTGAAGTCAACCTGCCCGCCACAAGGAGTCACTAGAGCACGATGAGCCAAGTAAAGCCCCCCGGGCCAAACCCTCCCCTAACCCAGACGACGCTGGGCCAATTGTGCACCGCCCTGTGGGACTCCAGGTCATGATACAGCCTGGGATCGAACCTGGGTATGCACTGACACCTCAAGCACTGCGATGCAGTGCAGTAGACCGCTGCACCACTAGGGAGGCCGTGAAATATATTTCCAGCTGTTTTAAGCTGGGGTAAAATACGCAAAAATGAAAATAAATAATGGAAAACATAGAAACAGTGCATATAGAAAAGATACACCGCTTCTTAGACTTGCTTTCAACGGGAACGATAGATCTATAACTCACAATTCTATGTTAATTTGGTCGGGTCGCCCCGATTACTGCCATTAGGGTATGTGAATGATTAACTGGGCATTTGAGTCTATAAAAAAGGGAATGATATTTCTTCTACAATTCAAATAGATATTCTCATTGTTCCCACACCCATCTGCCAGCAGCACAGTAAAATCTAAGAGCTCTGAGGAAAGGGTTGATCTCAGTGTCAATGTCAGCTATAGGGCCTAAGTCATTTGGGACAGTGATGATGATTCTGTCTACTTGTGGGTATTTCTGCATTATTTCACAATCAACTGACCACAAGATGCAGTATTCGATGTTGCTGGTGCTTAATTACCGGGGAGATTACAATCATTCACCAGCTCTGTGATGTTGTTAGGCATATGTATATGTTTTCAGACAGTCCAATGTCATACAAAGTGCTGCAGATCTGGGTTTGAGAAGCACCCTGCAATCTGGTACCATTAGTTTCTGTGAGATGGGACGGAAATCAAGGAGTAACTGGCAGGCAAAGCAAAAACACACACTTCAGCAGTTGCGGCCAGCAGTTGGCATGGCACAGCAAACCACCAGGCTGTAAAAACGCATAGAATTCTCTCAAATTGAAAACAAGTGAACAGATGCATGTACCTGTTTCGCTTCAATGGCAGAGGCATGTCTGGAAAACTTTATGAATGAGTGCGGGCAGAGACTGGGAGAGGGGCTAATGCTAAATCATCCAATTCCATAGCCTGCGATGTGTGTAGAGTGTTCAGTGACATGCGGCTTACCTACCCCGTGATAATTATTGAAAAAATAACGAATGAAAAATACATCAATACATTTTTTTTAATCAATAATACTTTTGTACACTGTATACATATAGCATCGAGGCAAAGTTGTCCCGTTCAAGTGGGTCAAATAAAAACACTAATGATTGGTTGACAATGCAGGTGGTGGCTACAAGTTGCAGCTGGTGAGGAGCAACTGTGGAGAATGGCAGTCGACTGCAGTTTAAACTTCGTGACCTTTGATCACATGGTTGTGGTAAAGTTCACGTGACATGTAGGCCCTTGTCTAACATTTGTATCCCTATAATGCAACTCATTTTGAAAGACGTGATCCACAACTCATTTTGACAAAGTGATCCACTAAAACGCCCAATATGTCCCATCCATTTTCATTGCGCTCAAATAATAAATGCGCAAGGGTATTGGCGTGAAAAAAAGTTATGGGAAAGGCCGTGTTCTCACCTACCAACGGACGTCACACGTAATCGGCCTTTTTGCTGTTACATCCGTTTTACTGCTAACTAAAAGTAAACTGATCAGGGTGGCTAGCATATTGCATCTGAAACCGTTTTAAACGTGTGACTTTCTAGCGTAACGGGGTGATAAGGGATGGAAGACCAAGACCTGAGTTTAAGGACCCACTTCAAAGGAAGGGCCAGAACATAGCATGATCATTTCAATCTCAGTGGTATCTTTGGGAAAGACTGACCTGACCTCATGGTGGTTTCAAGACATTTGGAAAATGACGAGGTCAAATCATGATGTCAGTGATCGTCAAGTCAAAAAGTCGTGGTTCTAGAAAGATGCAGAGTTTCCGATTTGCAATTCCGGGTTAGATGACCTTTCAAAACGAATTTTCCCAGTCAAAGCTCGTTTTTTTTGCGTTAACAGTTGTCTTGAACGCACTGAAGTCAGAGATTTCCGAGTTCCCAGTTGTTTCGAACGCGGCATCAGACCTCACCGCATGTCACCGGTATTGATGTATATGTGCGTGTGTGAGCACGTCGTGTTTACGTTAAATTATAAAGATAGCAAGTTTTGTGACCACACTTCATGTGAGTGATGGAAATTTCTCCCTCCCTCAGCCTCGAACCTGCGCACACAGTTTGCTTCATTTCTCCGCAGGTCTATATTGTAATAGACACACAACATATCGCAGAACTAAAACGCACAGAAATAGAAGCACAAAGCTGCTTATGATTGGCTACAATAGCCCTTTGTGTTAGGGCTATATATAGGCTAATAACAGACCTGGTAAGGAGAATACTCCTGAAAAAACGGAAACAAAGTTCCACTCAAGTCCCAAAATGATTTGCAACAAAAACTGATACAATAGGTAGGCTCTCAGAGACTTATGTAGACATTTTATCTCTTCTTGCGTCGCCCCAGAAACCGCAACACCGACGGCTTCACGTTGCTCAGCAGCAGCAACAGCGGTGAAAATCCAGCTGCGCACGAGTTTATCGCAGTAGCCTTTGTATGTAGGTCACCGAATGATACGCTGTAAGCCTAATGAAGGTGGGTGAATAATATCCAGAACTTTCCTATCAAACGTTGATTGTCAGATATACTAAAAAAAAAAAATTTTTAAACGTACCTTCTGATACGCCAACTGAAGATAGTTGTACGGGATTCGTCTCTGGAAATCCTGGTTGACATCCTCGCTGACTTTGTGCATGGACTGCGTTCCAACCTTCTCTTCGATGCACTCGTTTTGACAATTTGATCTTCGGAGAACCACGTCAAAGAACTGCAGGTCCATGGAAACAGAGTCAAACGGGTGCTGGTCCTGGCACCTCAGTCGACATCGGACTTTAGTCTGGCGGACCTCTGCGTAGCTGCTGAGCGCTCCCTCCATGTATCGCACTACATCTTTATAGTCACTTCTGTAAAAGGCGTCGACGGCATTATTGTATAAAAGGTCGTAGGGCTCCAACGAACCATATGAAGACGACAACAAGAGCGCTTGAAGGACAATGGACAAGATACTACTAGTGGGAAAGTGCACATCCATCTTTCTGTCGTTAGTTATCTTTGGTGGGACACTACTCAAGCGCACTAGCTTGCAGTTTGTACAAAATCCTTAGTCATGTAATACAATTATCATGGGCGGCTTGCGGAGTCCAGCTGGAACGTGACAGTCACGTAAGAGTTGAAAATGAAGATTTGAGTCCCATTAAATGCGTCCTTTGGTAGATGTTGCGGACGGCTGTGGGGCGGAAATTGGACTACTTCAGTCAGGGACACATTTGTTGTAATGACCCCCCTCACACACACTAACTCCTCCCCCTCTGCTATGAAATTAATGGTCATAACATCTCACTGAGTTCTTATGATTTTTGCCGTGTTGTTGAGACACAATTCGTTACTACGTTTATGAATTGGCTATGGTACTGCACGAATAACAGTTGTATCATAGCAACAATCAGCCTAAATCTATAGGCTAGGCTACTTCACAAGAAAAAGTATAAATCCAATCTGGATGAACTGTTTGAAGTGTAGTCTATACCAGTAAACATACAGGGTAGAGTGTAACTAACTACTGTTCAGTTGTAGAGGTGTTAGAGTACTGTTGTAACTGTTAGCTTATTAGGCTACACTGCAAGCCTACCCTCCAGATATTACCATACACAATTTTGGAAATGTTAAATGGGACTCACATTTTTAAAACATTATTATTATTTTTAAACATAAACCATTTTCTTTGAGAGATCGAAGGATACCTGGAGTACCTCATATCACCTTTCGTAACGCTCTGAAAATATCCAATCACTGGATATTGTCTCCCCCTGCAGGCCACATATAGTCATTCTAGTACTTTCTGGTACTTTCTGCAGAGCGTCATTACTTGCTCTTATGAGAAATACTTAAATTATATCATTTTCCCCTTTCAACACTTTCTTACCAGACAGCATATTTTTCGAATCAAATCAAACATGTGTGGTAAGGGAAATCATAACTTTTCATACCACAACATGAGCCATTGTGAAACACTTACAAAAGTATGTGGACACCTGCTTGTCGACCATCTCATTCCAAAATCATGGGCATTAATATGGAGTTGGTCCCCCCTTTGCTGTGACAACAGCCTCCACTCTTCTGGGAAGGATTTCCACATCGAACATTGCAGCTGGGACTTGCTTCCATTCAGCCACAAGAGCGTTAGTGAAGTCGGGCACTGATGTTGGGCGATTAGGCCTGGTTCGCAGTCGACCTTCCAACTCATCTCAAAGGTGTTCGATGGGTGTATAGTCAGGGCTCTGTGCAGGCCAGTCAAGTTCTTCCACACCAATCTCAACAAACCATTTCTGTATGAACCTCACTTTGTGCAGTGGGGCATTGTCATGCTGAAACAGGAAAGCGCCTTCCCCAAACTGCTGCCACGAAGGTGGATGCATAGAATAGTCTAAAATGTATTTGTATGCTGTAGTGTTAAGATTTCCCTTCACTGGAACTAGCCTGAACCATGAAAAACATCCACAGACCATTATTCCTCCTCCACCAAACTTCCCAGTTGGCACTATGCATTGGGGCAGGTAGCGTTCTTCTGGCATCTGCCAAACCCAGATTTGGCTGTTGGACTGCCAGATGGTGAAGCGTGATTCATCACTCCAGCAAATGCGTCTCCACTGCTCCAATGGTGGCGAGCTTTACACTGCTTCAGCCAACTCTTGGTATTGTGCATGGTGATCTTAGGCTTGTGTGCGGCTGCTCAGCCATGGAAACCTATTTCATGAAGCTCCCGATGAACAGTTCTTCTGCTGACGTTACTTCCAGAGGCAGTTTGGAACTCGGTAGTGAGTGTTGCAACCGAGGACAGATGATTTTTACTCGCTATGGGTCCCGTTCTGTGAGCTTGTGTGGACTACCACTTTGTGGCTGAGCCGTTGTTGCTCCTAGACGTTTTCACTTCACAATTACAGCACTTACAGTTGACCGTGGCAGCTCTTGCAGGGAAGAAATGTGATGAACTGGCTTGTTGGAAAGGTGGCATCCTATGACAGTGCCATGTTGAAAGTCAATGTGCTATTCAGTAAGACCATTCTACTGCTGTTTGTCTATGGAGATTGCATGGCTATGTGCTCGATTATATACACCTGTCAGCAACAGGTGTGGCTGAAATAGCAGAATCCAATCATTTGAAGGACTGTCCACATACCTTTGTATATATAGTGTATGAACTGTCCCTTGGGCTGGGCGATATACCATATTTGACAATAAATCAATTTTTTCATCAGCAGATGTCACACAGTGCTTATACAGAAACCCAGCCCAAAACCTCCAAAGAGCAAGCAATGCAGCTGTAGAAGCACAGTGGCTAGGAAACACTCCCTAGAAAGGAAAGAACCTAGGAAGAAACCTAGAGAGGAACCAGGTTCTGAGGCGTGGCCATTCCTCTTCTGACTGTGCCAGGTGGAGATTATAAGAGTACATTGTCATTAATAAGGCCAGAATGTTCTTTAAGATGTTCAAATGTTCATAGATGACCAGCAGGGTCAAAGAATAATCACAGTACTTGTAGAGGGTGCAACATGTCAGCACCTCAGGAGTAAATGTCATTTGGCTTTTCATAGCCGAGCATTCTGAGGTCGAGACAGCAGGTTCGGTAGAGAGGAAGCAGTGGCGACGCGATATTTTGCATGTTTTTTTGGAATTAATGTGTCACATATCAGTTTGCAAACAATGTAAAAAGTTAATAAAGCCGCCCGCATACCAACATGGTCTCTTTTTTGTTTTTCTTAAGTAAGGCAGCTTCAAAATGCAGGTGTTTCAGCCTATCTCAGTACTTCCTGTTTATGGTGGGGCAGCCAGCAGAAAATATGGAGCACAGGGGTTGGTAATGTTCTCTAGTTGCGCCGTGATTGGCTCAGTGTTCTGTCACTCGTGGGGACATGACATCACTGAAAAATCTACAGGAGAGCTCGAAAATTCAACCCCCTTGGGTGCTGCCATTGACTTACATCAGAAGTTGCCATCCAAGAAGGCTCAAGGTCATTGGCCACAGATAAAACAACGTCAAATCATATTATATCTACGTGGCTTTGATTGGACGAATCATGTCAACACCATACTTTCAAAATCTTAGCTAGCAAGGTAGACAAAGCAGTCATAATCATGCATCAGGTCGGCAATCTACTGGCAAATCCTTTTCGATATTTTTCATATGAAGATAAATTATAGATAAAATGTATCGGTGCTCATCGGCCATTGGACATAAACATTACATAACAAGATGAAAATCTCAAATTCAGCAATGAGTGCGAAGGTGCCACTTCAGTCCTGGGACATGTCCCCCCACATTCTTAAGTTGTACTTTTGTCCCCCCCAGTTTAGCATTGGAATGTGATACAAACCCAGGCAATGGTGTGCTTTAGGACCATGCGGATGCCTCAGAGCGGTCGATTAGGCTGTTTGGAGTGTTTATCTGACTGGATAAAAAAATATATATATAATAATTATGTCCCCCCCACTTCTAAAACCAAAGTTGCACCCTACCAAGATTACATGATTAAATCGCCACTGAGAGGGAGAAAGATTCGTCCCTCTCTCATTTCAATTTCAATTTAATTTCAATTTAAGGGGCTTTATTGGCATGGGATATGTTTACATTGCCAAAGCAAGTCAAATAGATAATAAACAAAAGTAAAATAAATAATAAACATTTACAGTAAACATTACACTCACAGAAGTTCCAAAAGAATAAAGACATTTCAAATGTCATAGTATGTCTATATACAGTGTTGTAAGGATGTGCAAATAGTTTTAGTACAAAAAGGAAAATAAATCAACATAAATATGGGGTTTGTTCTTCACTGGTTGCCCTTTTCTTGTGGCAACAGGTCACACATCTTGCTGCTGTGATGGCATACTGTGGTATTTCACCCAGTAGATATGGGAGTTTATCAAAATTAGGTTTGTTTTCAAACTCTTTGTGGATCTGTGTAATCTGATGGAAATATGTTTCTCTGATATGGTCATACATTTGGCAGGAGATTATGAAGTGCAGCTCAGTTTCCACCTCATTTTGTGGGCAGTGTGCACATAGCCTGTCTTCTCTTGAGAGCTAGTTCTGCCTACGACGGCCTTTCTCAATAGCAAGGCTATGCTCACTGAGTAGTCAAATCTTTCCTTAAGTTTGGGTCAGTCACAATGGTCAGGTATTCTGCCATAGTGTACTCTCTGTTTAGGGCCAAATAGCCTTATAGTTTGCTCAGTTTTTTTGTTAATTCTTTCCAATGTGTCAAGTAATTATCTTTTTGTTTTCACATGATTATGTTGGGTCTAATTGTGTTGCTGTCCTGGGGTTCTGTGGGGTCTGTTTGTGAACAGAGCCCCAGGACCAGCTTGCTTAGGGGACTATTCTCCAGGTTCTTCTCTCTGTAGGTGATGGCTTTGTTATGGAAGGTTTGGGAATTGCTTCCTTTTAGGTAGTTGTAGAATTGAATGTCTCTTTCTGAATTTTGATAATTAGCGGGTGTCGGCCTAATTCTGCTCTGCATGCATTATTTGGTGTTCTACATTGTACACAGCGGATATTTTTGCACAATTCTGCATGCAGAGTCTCAATTTGGTGTTTGTCCCATTTTGTGAATTCTTGGTTGGTGAGCTAATCTCAGACCTCACAACCATAAAGGGCATTGGGTTCCATAATTGATTCAAGTATTTTTATCCTTATCCTAATTGGTATGTCAAATTTTATGTTCCTTTTGATGACATAGAATGCCCTTCTTGCCTAGTCTTTCAGATCATTCACAGCTTTGTGGAAGTTACCTGTGGCGCTAATGTTTAGGCCGAGGTATGTATAGTTTTTTTGTGTGCTCTATGGCAATGGTGCCTACATGGAATTTTATTTGTGGTCCTGGCGACAGGACCTTTTTTGGAACACCATTATTTTTTGTCTTACTGAGATTTCCTGTCAGGGCCCAGGTCTGACAGAATCTGTGCAGAAGATCTAGGTGCTGCTGTAGGCCCTTCTTGGTTGGTGACAGAAGCACCAGATCATCAGCAAACAGAAGACATTTGATTTCAGATTCTAGTAGAGTGAGGCTGGGTGCTGCAGACTGTTCTAGTGCCCTCGCCAATTCGTTGATATAAAGGTTGAAGAGGGTGGGGCTTAAGCTTCCCTGTCTCACCCCACGACCCTGTGGAAAGAAATGTGTGTGTTTTTTGCCAATTTTAACCGCACACTTGCTGTTTGTGCACATGGATTTTATAATGTCGTATGTTTTTCCCCCAACAACCCTTTCCATCCATTTGTATAGCAGACCCTCATGCCAAATTGAGTTAAAGGCTTTTTTGAAATCAACAAAGCATGAGAACACTTTGCCTTTGTTTTGGTTTGTTTGTTTGTCAATTAGGGTGTGCAGGGTGAACATGTGATCTGTCATATGGTAATTTGGTAAAAAGCCAATTTTACATTTGCTCAGTACATTGTTTCCACTGAGGAAATGTACAAGTCTGCTGTTAGTGATAATGCAGAGGATTTTCCCAAGGTTGCTGTTGATGCATATCCCACTGTAGTTATTGGGGTCACATTTGTCTCCACTTTTGTGGATTGGGGTGATCAGGCCTTGGATCCAAATATTGGGGAAGATGCCAGAGCTAGGGATGATGTTAAAGAGCTTAAGTATAGCCAATTGGAATTTGTTGTCTGTATATTTTATTATTTCATTGAGGATACCATCAACACCACAGGCCTTTTTGGGTTGGAGGGTTTGTATTTTGTCCTGTAGTTCATTCAATGTAATTGGATAATCCAGTGGGTTCTGCTAGTCTTTAATAGTTGATTCTAAAATTTGTGTTTGATCATGTGTATGTGTTTGCTGTTTGTTCTTTGTGTAGGGCCAAAAAGATTGGAGAAGTGGTTTACCCATACATCTCCATTTTGGATAGATAACTCTTCGTGTTGTTGTTTGTTTAGTGTTTTCCAATTTTCCCAGAAGTGGTTAGAGTCTATGGATTCTTCAATTACACTGAGCTGATTTCAGATGTGCTGTTCCTTCTTTTTCCGTAGTGTATTTCTGTATTATTTTAGTGATTCACCATAGTGAAGGCATGGACTCAGGTTTTCTGGGTCACTATGTTTTAGGTTGGATAGGTTTCTCAAATTCATCAAACCATTTGTCAGTGTTGTTAATTTTCTTAGGTTTTCTGTTTGACCTTTTCAGATAAGATAGGGAGGCTGAGAGGTCAAATATACTGTTTAGGTTTTCTACTGCCAAGTTTACACCGTCACTATTACGGTGGAACGTTTTGTCCAGGAAGTTGTCTAAAAGGGATTGAATTTGTTGTTGCTAATTGTTTTTTTTTTGTGAGGTTTCCACACTGCATTCCTTCCATCTATAGCATTTCTTAATATTTTTCAATTCCTTTGGCTTTGATGCCTCATGATTGAGTATTGCTCTGTTCAGGTACACTGTGATTTTGCTGTGATCTGATAGGGGTGTCAGTGGGCTGACTCTGAACGCTCTAAGAGACTCTGGGTTGAGGTTAGTGACAAAGTAGTCTACAGTACTACTGCCAAGAGATGAGCTATAGGTATACCTACCATAGGAGTCCCCTTGTAGCCTACCATTGACTATGTACATACCCAGTGTGCGACAGAGCTGCAGGAGTTGTGACCCGGAGGTCTGGGAGAGTGTCTCGCTGGTCTGGTCGAGGTGTGTATTGATCTGTTGCTCCTGTGTGACTTGTTGGGGCTGCTTTTGAGGGCGATGCCCTTTAGGGTCCGGGCGAAGTTGGGCACTGCTGCCTTGTACAGGTGGACCTGGTCGTAAAGGCTGTTGAAGTCCAGGGTAGAACGGTGGGCCAGGTAAACATTTGGTTTTGAGGCACAGTCACGGGAAATACTTGCGTTTACCCGCTGCATGGTAGACGGGTGGAAGTCTTTTCGTGGTAACAAGGTGGAGATAACCGCTTGTAGAAGAAGCTCTTTCAATCACTCCCTTGAGTGCTGTGGCCACCCTTTCCCGCTGTGCTCTCAGGTCACTTGTGCCTGTGTGTATTATTATGTGGCTGGGTGACCCTACCTTGTCCATCAGACAGAAGATCTAGGTCGCGCTGGGTGTTTAGACACCAGAGTTTAGACACTGTGTGTTTGTGAAAAAGTGTATGTTCTTGTATATATTTCCCGTTTGAGTCCATAAGGAGTATCTCTCTCTCTCTCTCTCTCTCTCTCTCTCTCTCTCTCTCTCTACACGCCGCTTTCCACAGAGACCCGCCCCGCCCCCCTGTCACTCAAGGAGCTCATTTGGCTCGGTTCACGTAAAATAGCCGCATCATTTGGCTCCCAACCAGCTGTTCATTCAAAATGCTTGAAAATCTCCCGTGTAAAGCCCAGAAAGTAAGCTACCATTATGCTAGATTGTGATATACACGTTAAAAAAAAAGTACCTGATCAAATTATTAGAATGGCTGCCTAAGCTATAGCCCATGCTGATATTGTGTGTGTGGGGGTGGGTTCAGAATGTTCCCGCAGGAGAAGGACACAGTGTGGCATCTGTGCAGATCACCATGAACTTTATCTAGTTACACCAGCCAATACAGTGAGTTAACTCATTAACCTATTTCCCTGCTTACTGAAAGGCAGATGTAGAAAAAGCACAATGGTGAGGATGCTACATTAAATTGCTACAACCGTTGGCCTACTTTTCTGAATGCAAACCTAACACCTTTTCAGGGGGGCTGATGATCAGTGATATGGAGAAAGTCTGATATTACTTGATTACTGACCCCCCCCCCCCCCCACCGCTCTCTCTCCCTCTCTCTCATTCACAGTACCATTCACACATTCCAGTCACTCAGCCCTATCCAGAAGCTCTCAAGGTCCTACACTACTTCCTCCTACAACACCCTAATGAGAAGCAATACACCTGGCCCCGTGACTGTATGTTTGCATATCTCTCTAACTCTGCTGTAACCTACTGTGCTGAGACAATCTGACTCTGGAACAGTATTACACTATATTTTTTTATTGAATGCTCAACATTGATAATTCCTCTCTCTCTCTCTGCCATCCTCATAGTTCACTCACTCAGATGGTATGTAGGCCGGTTGATGGCACCTACAGGCCTGTTTGAGGGACAACTGGACAGAGCATATCGGAACGCTTGAACCTCAGCTGAGACCCTCCTCTCCTTCCCTTCCCATCTTTACAATTCCTGTTTGGCATGATGCTCTCAAGGTGTGTCTCTTTCTCATGTTGTGTGGTATCAATTATAGATGACTCCTTGACACTTTCACATAGTTTCCCGCTGAACTGGTGTCCACATCAGCCTATTTTCTTGTTTCCTGTGTGTTAGAGTACTCAATCCCCTTTCACATCATTTGAACGATCCCTCCACTGCGACCTGTTCTCTTTCTCTCCAGGTTACATTAGGGGAAGTTGTTTTGCTGTTGGCACCAATCCCACGCTGCCAGACAACATCGACGACTTTATCCCCTTCATCCTAAACTTTGCTAACTCTTTGTTCATCTTTGATTTAATCGGTTTAATTAAATGATTACGGTCGCTTCAAGTGCGATTTTTTTTTTTTTACTGAAAGTTGACAGATGACACTTGTATGGAGTTTGACATTTCAAAGGGTAACTTGAAGCACAAACCCCATTTTCCAGTTGGTTTTGGCTCAGTAAGACACATCAAATCCTGTCCTAATTTCAACAATGTGTACCACGTGGTATATCTGATATTTTTTGTAGTAAATTTAGCTCATTTTTGCCCTTAGACTGGAAAGTTCAGTATCCAAAATGTTCTGGCTGCTCCCATAGGATATAGTAATTCCAAAAGTGTACAAGGCTGAAAGTAGGGGTTAGGTATAATAGATCTAGTATGGTATTTGTCCTTAGAATTTAGATGGGCACTATGCTGGCCCAAAGGCTCCATGGCCACAAAAAAAAAGCTAGATTATGAATCAGAATGTGATGGGAATTTTCTACCACAATTCATTTGACCAGGATAACAGAGGACCTACTGCCTGACGCCTCTGGATCTGCAAATAGATACAGAGAGGATATTGGCTCAACACTCACCCTCCAATCGGTGTCGGCAACTCGATAGCATTGGAAATGACACCCTTCATGTACCGAGCAAATGTTAAAATTAACGAAATGCCCTTCATTTGCATGGCAAATGTTGCTTTGATGGTTGTGATCAACATTACGAATGTAAGAGTGGTAATGGAATGTGTTACAGTGGCAGTATTTTTATGATCCAGCAGATGGCAGTAATTCACCTTCAATAACTGAGCAGCCCAAATGAGTAAGGGCAGAGAGCAGGAGGTTTAGGCTTGAGATCCAAAGGCTTTGAGTTCACACAAAATGTGCCTATTATCCAGGGTTTCCCAAACTTGGTCCTCGGGACCCCAAGGGGTGCATGTTTTGGTTTTTGTCCTAATACTACACAGCTGATTCAAATAGTCAACTAATCATGTGGAAGACGATTGCATATGTAGCTTCTTCCAACTCACTGCAGTAAGCCAGTAAATGAGTCTAGGTTATATTTTGCTGGCATTGTTTCAAATCACTTTTAACCTGATTTGATGTTTAACTCTGTTACAGTAATAAACTGAGTCCAGCGTGATATGGAATAAGGGTTTATTCAACACATACATGATGTCACGTATACTCCCTCTCCGGCCTCTAGGTCATCAGGCTGCTGATTGTCAAGCACACCAGCGCCTCATCACCTGGACTCCATCACCTCCTTGATTATCTTCCCTATATCTCTCTCTCCCCTTGGTTCTTTCCTAAGGTGTCATTGACTCTGTTTCATATCGGCGCGTTGTTTATTTATTAAAACACTCACTCCCTGTACTTGCTTCCTGACTCTCAGCGCACTCATTACACATGAACACGTACAGTACCAGTCAAATGTTTGGACACACTTACTCATTGAAGGTTTTTTTTTTTTTAACTTTACTATTTTCTACATTGTAGAACAATAGTGAAAACATAAAAACTATAAAATAACACATATGGAACCATGTAGTAACCAAAAAAAAGTATTAAACAAATATTTGGGGGGACAAATATTTGGGGAATCTCAAATATATTTGAGATTCTTCAAAGTAGCCACCCTTTGCTTTGATGACAGTTTTGCACACTCTTGGATAGGAGCAGGAGGGCCGGGAGGTGGAAACGACAGGACCTGTTCCAAACACCTGCGGGCAGCCAGCAGGTTGTCAAGACGGATGGACATGTCGATGAGCTCATCCAGCGTGAGGGTGGTGTCCCGACACGCTAGCTCCCTGCGAACGTCCTCTCTGAGGCTACATCGGAAATGGTCTATCAAGGCCCTGTCTTTCCACCTCGCTCCTGCGGCCAAGGTCCTGAACTCCAGGGCAAAGTCCTGCGCGCTCCTCGTCTCCTGACGCAGGTGGAACAGCCGTTCACCCACCGCACGACCCTCTGGTGGGTGATCAAATACAGCTCGGAATCGGCGGGTGAACTCGGGGTAGTGATCCCTCGCCGAGTCTGGGCCATTCCACACTGCGTTTGCCCACTCTAGGGCTCGTCCAGTCAGACAGGAGACGAGGGCGCTCACGCTGTCCTCTCCGGAGGGAGTAGGATGAACGGTCGCCAGGTAAAGTTCAAGTTGTAGGAGGAACCCCTGACACCCAGCTGCCGTTCCATCATACTCCCGTGTGAACGCCAGCCGAAGAGCCCCGGAGCCAGATGCGGTAGCAGGGGCAGGAGGTGCTGGAGGAGGGGGTGCTGGAGATGAGGTGGGAAGGCCACTCCTCTCCCATCGATCCATCCTCTCCATTATTAGATCCATCGCTGAACCAATCCCGTGGAGAACACTAGTATGATGGAGGACCCTTTCCTCCATCGATGGGAGAGGAGGTGCGGCTGCTCCTGCTGATTCCATGTTGTTACGTGTGGGATTCTGTCACGCGGGACTAGGTGGGTGAAGGAATCAGGCACAGAGAGTTCCACTTGGGAAAAGTGCTCTTTAATATGGCACACAAAAATGACAAGCCCAACAACACAGGGCGCCGACAACAAAGTGACTACCCAAAAACACAGGGTGCCAAGTCCAGAAAATATAACCACCTCTACCTAAAACGCAAACATGTAACATAAAGACAATCCCGCACAAAACAAGGGCGGGTACACGTACTTAAAATAGGGAAGCTCATAAAGCCATACAATGGAACACAGGTGAAACGAATAAGACAAAACAAACAGACAAACGAAAAAGGGATCGGTGGCGGCTAGTAGGACGGTGACGACGACCGCCAAGCACCACCCGAACAGGCAGGGGAGCCAACTTCAGCGGAAGTCGTGACATCATTATTAGCTTACTTAGTCAATAAGCACCAGCCAGACATAAGATCTTGCTAGCTAAGTTACCTACAGAAAGTAATGTTTAAATCTCACCTTTCTCACCTTTCTGCAGCAGGTACTGTACCTACTGTACGCTTCATCTTAGCAGGTTGAGGGACTAACATTAACTTACTTCCACTAGCTAGTTAGCTTCTACTACTACTACTAATGTTACTAAACTCAGCAAAAAAAGAAACATCCCTTTTTCAGGACCCTGTCTTTCAAAGATAATTCATAAAAATCCAAATAACTTCACAGATCTTCATTGTAAAGGGTTTAACACTGTTTCCCATGCTTGTTCAATGAACCATAAGCAATTAATGAACATGCACCTGTGGAACGGTCGTTAAGACACTAACAGCTTACAGACAGTAGGCAATTAAGGTCACAGTTATGAAAACTTAGGACACTAAAGAGGCCTTTCTACTGACTCTGAAAAACACCAACAGAAAGATGCCCAGGGTCCCTGCTCATATGCGTGACCATGCCTTAGGCATGCTGCAAGGAGGCATGAGGACTGCAGATGTGGCCAAGGAAATAAATTGCAATGTCCGTACTGTGAGAAGCCTAAGACAGCGCTACAGGGAGACAGGATGGACAGCTGATCGTCCTCGCAGTGGCAGACCATGTGTAACAACACCTGCACAGGATCGGTACATCCAAACATCACACCTGCAGGACAGGTACAGGATGGCAACAACTGCCCGAGTTACACCAGGAACGCACAATCCCTCCATCATTGCTCAGACTGTCCGCAAATAGGCTGAGAGAGGCTGGACTGAGGGCTTGTAGGCTTGTTGTAGGGCAGGTCCTCACCAGACATCCCCAATAAAAATGTCGCCTATGGCACAAACCCACCGTCGCTGGACCAGACAGAACTGGCAAAAAGTGCTCTTCACTGATGAGTCGTGGTTTTGTCTCACCAGGGGTGATGGTCTTTTCCCCTTCATTCAGATTACAACCTTTCACTTTCGGTTATTTGAAAAGGAAATAATCTCCAAAATATCCCTATTTTTAAAACATCCAATAGAAAGATGCCGGCAATTTCAGTTTAATCCACCAGAAAAGACAGAACAAATATTAGAACAAATATTATGGTTAAACTCAAACTTACAAATTGACTAACTTTTTAAAATAAAAACAGTATAATCTTTGTAAATTATATCATAAATAGGACTGGTGGAGTTGTGTCACACATGCAGTTAACAAAAATGTAAAAGCAGACGTTAAACATGGTGAAGTTATTAATTACACTTTGGATGGTGTTTCAATACACCCAGTAACTACAAAGATGCAAGCGACGGAGAGAAAGGAAACCACTCAGGAATTTCACTATGAGGCCAATGTTGAGGCCAATGTTGACTTTAAAACTGTTCTGCCTGCGGCTATGGAACCCTGACCTGTTCACCGGACGTGCTACCTGTCCCAGACCTGTCCCAGACCTGCTGTTTTCAACTCTCTACAGACAGCAGGAGCGGTAGAGATACTCTGAATGATCGGCTATGAAAAGCCAACTGACATTTACTCCTGAGGTGCTGACCTGTAGCACCCTCGACAACGACTGTGATTATTATTATTTGACGCTGCTGGTCATCTATGAACATTTCAACATCTTGGCCATGTTCTGTTATAATCTCCACCCGGCACAGCCAGAAGAGGACTGGCCACCCCTCATAGCCTGGTTCCTCTCTAGGTTTCTTCCTAGGTTCTGGCCTTTCTTGGGAGTTTTTCCTAGCCACCGTGCTTCTACACCTGCATTGCTTGCTGTTTGGGGTTTAAGGCTGAATTTCTGTACAGCACTTTGAGATATCAGCTGATGTAAGAAGGGCTTTATAAATACATTTGATTTGATTTGATTTACAGAGTTTAATGGCTGTGATAGGAAAAACCAACATTGTAGTTACTCCACAATACTAACCTAACTGACAGAGTGAAAAGAAGGAAGCTTGTACAGAATAAAAATATTCCAAAACATCTATCCTGTTTGCAACAAGACACAAAAGTAATACTGCAAAAACATGTGGCAAATCAATTTACTTTTGTCCTGAATACAAAGTGTTATGTTTGGGGCAAATCCAACACATTACTGAGTACCACTCTCCATATTTTCAAGCCTAGTGGTGGCTGCATCATGTTATGGGTATGCTTGTATTCGTTAAGGACTGGGGAGTTTTTCAGGATAAAAAAATAAACGGAATGGAACTGACACAGACAACATTTTTAGGTAAACCTGGTTCAGTCTGCTTTCCACCAGGCACTGGGTGTCACACCCTGATTTTTTTCTCCTGTCTTGTGCTTGTCTTCAACCCTCCCACCAGGTGTATCCCATTTGTCTCCATTATCTCCTGTGTATTTATACCTGCGTTTTCTGTTTGTCTGTTACCAGGTCGTCTTGTCCCGTCAAGTCCTACCAGCATGTTCCGTGTTTCCTGTGCTCTAGTTTTAGTTTTTCTTAGTCTTCCAAGTTCTGACATTTCTGCCTGTCCTGACCCTGATCTCGCCTGCCATCCTATACCTGCCTGACTCTGATTTGGATTACGACTCTTTGCCTGCCTTGACTTACCTTTTGCCTGCCCCTTCAACTATAATAAACTTGGAGACTCATACCATCTGGCTCCTGTGTCTGCATCTGGGTCTTATCCTGAGTCCTGATAGTACGAACTGGACATGACTGACCCAGCAGACTCGGACCAGATCCGCAACGCCGTCTCCTCCCATAGAGCCACCATTGGAAGACACAAGGAGTTACTTCAAGGTCTTATGGAAGGATACCAGACCTTGGCGGAATGCCATGACCGTGCATTCAATACATTGCTGGAGCAATTCCGTGGATTGTCTGTTAGGCAGCCCGCCACTACAGTAACCCCCCAGACTTTCAGTTACCCCGCTATCAGTGGCTCTTCTCCCCAATCTACTTTGGCTTCCCAAGAACCCCGCTTACCTCCTCCGGAGCGCTATGCTGGAGATCCAGGATCCTGCTGGGCGTTTTTCTACCAGTGTTCTCTCATCTTTGAGCTGCAGCACTCTTCATTTCCCTCAGATCGCTCAAGAATAGCGTACTTGATAACGCTGATGTCTGGGATGGCTCTCGCCTGGGCTACGGCGGTGTGGAACTAACAATCCACCGTTTGCCTCAGTCTGGAGGAGTTTGTGGCATAGGTACCTAAAGTGTTAGATTCTCTGTTGTCCTGGAGAGAGGCGGCTTGTACGCTGCTCCAACTACGTCAGGACTCCCGTAGTGTGGCAGACTATGCAGTTGATTTACGCACGTTGGTGGCTGAGAGTGCCTGGAACCAGGAAGCCCAGTTCGATGTGTTTCTTCACGAATTAACGGAGGTGATTTGAAGACGAGCTCACAGCCCAGGAGTTGCCCATGGACCTCAACTCCCTCATAGCCTTGATCATCCGGATTGATGGGCGGCTACGGGAACGTAGGAGGGAGAGGGAGTCTGTTCCCTGTCGCCTTCGCTCATCCTCGATTTCCACCTCACCTCCGAAGAATCCTGGAAATCCCCGAAGTCCACATATTCGAGTGGATCCGATGTCACCCGAGTTCTCTCTGAAATCACAGAGGGCTGTCGAATCGTCTTCTCCGGAGCCCATGCAACTGGGAAGGGCTAGATTGTTTCCTGCAGAGTGCTTACGCAGACTAATCACCAAGAGTTCCCATTGAAAGACCAGGCTCATCAAGCAGGTATGAGTATGCTGGTGAGCCATACGGGGAGTTTCCCATCTTCCATTTCTCATACCCCTCTCCAAGCTATCCTGTTGTGGGGTGACCAGTCCAAATCTCTCCAAGTTCACATTGACTCTAGGACCGACAAGAGCTTTATGTACGATACACTGGTGTTGGAGCTGGAATCCCCACACAACCCGTCTCCATTCCCATGGACGTCAGAGCGCTGGATGGGCGCTCTATTGACAGTCACCCACACTACGTTTCCCATTAACCTAAGAGTGTCAGGTAATCACAGTGAGTCTTTGCAGTTCCTGTCCATTGAATCCCCTCATGCACCCGTGGTTTTGGGGTTTTCACATCTCCAGAGGCACAATCCTCTGATCGACTGGGCTAATGGGTCTATCATGGGTTGGAGCCCCTTCTGCCATGCGCATTGTCTGAAGTCAGCGCAGCCTGCCCTGGGACGTCTTCCTACGGGCTTGTGAGAAGTCTCAGATCTCTCCACCATTCCAGCGGAATACTTGGACCTCCGGGAGGTTTTCAATAAGGCCCACGCTACTGTACATATCTCCCTCGAGCATACAACTGCGCTGTCGACCTTCTCCCGGGTACTACATCACCTCGAGGGGCGGCTGTATTCCCTGTCAGGTCCGGAGACCAAGACCATGGAGAGGTACATTGAGGATTCTCTTGCTGCAAGGAGTATTCATCCATCTGCCTCCCCTCCCGAGGCAGGGTTCTTCAATGAGGAGAAGAAGGACAAAACCCTGCGTCTGTGTATCGACTACCGGAGCCTAAATTACATCACCGTTAAAAAACGTTACCCTACACCACTCATCTCCTCGGCTTTCGAGCCTCTCCAGGAGGCAAGGATCTTCTCAAAGTTGGGCCTTCAGAACGCCTACCATCTGGTTTGGATACGGGAAGGAGACGAATGGAATGGACAGCTTTTAACATGGCTAGCGGGCACTATGAGTACCTTGTAATGACATTCGGACTGACCAATGCGCCCGCAGTGTTCCAGGCCCTGGTCAACGATGTGCTCCGTGATATGTTGAATCGGTTCATGTTTGTCTACCTTGACAACATTTTTCCCGGTCAGCTCAAGAACACGTCCTCCACGTCTGACAGGTCCTTCAGCGTCTCCTGGAGAACCAGCTTTTTGTTAAAGCAAAATAATGTGAACTGCATCGCTCCACCATCTCCTTCCTAGGGTACGTCATTGCTGCTGGAAATATTCGGATGGACTCTGACAAGGTGAGAGTGGTGGTGGATTGGCCTCAACTCAAATCCAGAGTGCATTTTCAAAGCATCCTGGGGTTTGCTCATTTCTACCACAGCTTCATCCGGGGTTATAGCACCCTGGCTTCCCCCTCGCAGCAATCACCTCTCCCAAGTTTCCATTCTCGTGGTCTTCAGCAGCTGACCGGGCATTCTCGGACCTCAAGCATCGGTTCACCACAGCTCCCATCTTAGTCCATCCAGACCCTTCCCATCAGTTCGTGGTGGAGGTTGATGCCTCGGACGTTGGAATGGGGGCCGTCCTGTCCCAGCGTATAGAGAACCAGGGGGGGCCCGGCTAACCGGATGTTTGTCCCAGACTCTGCTCATTGCCCAGTCCTGGAATGGACTCGTTCCTCCAGACTTGCCTGCCATCCTGGCTCCCGTCACACCCTGGCCTTTGTACAACAACACTTTTGGTGGCCCACCATGGTTCCTGATGTCTCCGCGTTCGCCACCCCCTGCACTGTGTGTGCTCAGAATAAGACTCTGTGGTAAGCTCCGGCTGGCCTCCTTCAACCACTCCATGTTCCTCACTACCCCTGGTCTCATATATCCCTGGACTTCATCAATGGTCTCCCTCCATCAGATGGAAACACCACTATCCTTACGGTGGTGGATAGGTTTACCAAAGCCCCCCATTTCATTCCCCTTCATAAGTTACCCTCAGCCAAGGAGAATGCCCAGCTCATGGTGCAGCACGTCTTCCAGATCCATGGACCCAGCAACTTGGGTCTCCGATCGCGCTACTCAGTTCTCTTCCCGGTTCTGGAAGGCATTCTGCACCCTCATTGGGTCGTCAGCCAACCTATCCTCCACTGTTTCACCCCCAGTCCAACGGCCAGTCGGAGGGAGCCAATCAGGACCTGGAGACGGCTCTTCGTTGCCTCGTCTCCACCAAACTCCACCACCTGGAGCCAGCAACTCTTGTGGGTGGATTACGCCCGCAACACCCTTCCCTGCTCGGCCACTGGTCTCTTGACTTTCGAGTGTTCCATGGGATATCAGACTCACAGGAAACAGGAAACTATTGGCCACAACAGGACACAATCAGGCAAAGTCCTATCAAGCTGATATTTATAGAAACTTATTCTGCAATATAGTTTTAAGGTTCCAGTAACGTTCCTGCTTATTCCCTCCAGGCTGATTCTGGGATCTTTCAACCAGTATTTCTGGAAAACCTGGACATTTTGAGAGAGTTATAGAATGTTGCAAACCAACTCTGCAGCATTGTACTGTATATTGATAATGGTATATTATGAAATGGTAGACATTGGCAATATTAGTAGATTCCTTACTGAATGCACTTACTTACTTTAGGTTGAGAACACACATGGCAATGGTAGGTGCAAGACATCATGACCAGAGGCTGTTGCCAACCATCTTCACACATCCAAACACAATTCCTTACAAAAAATACTTTCAGGGGAGAACACCGACTTCCCAAATGAACTCTCACAATCATAACATAGTGTAAGCGAGTCACACACAGTTTCGTGCTTCAGTAATTACACGTATTCGGCTCTACTCCTCCATAGTTTTGAGTAGTAGGCTCTAGACATGGTGTAGCCCCTGAAACCTAGTCGGAGTTGGGCCTGGGGGACGGAGACTAGTTTGGAATGAGAGAAAGATGGAGCTGAGCACGAGCCCCGTGGACAACCCCCGGGGACACCTGTAGCACAGCAGAGATCCACCCACTACAGAGCAGAGGGCTGCACCCCAGCTCACCAGCACAACCAATTTCAAACCTGTCGGTTTAAAAAAAAAAAAAACACTGTGAGCACCACAGAGCAGCACCTACAGAGAAGAGTGATCTTAGCATATCTTACTAAACAGTATTAACAGCTTCTGCCACTCAAAATGGAATTGATCTGGCTACAGTATCAGCATTTACAGTTGCACAAGTGGCCTAAGGCAGCATTGCAGTTAGGCGATGGGACAGAGCTGAGTTGCGTTACGCCATTCAATAAAACTTTTGGCATTTCACTATGTATCATGCACTGTTCAGAGCTAAGTAGATTAAATGCAGGCGGTCACACAACAGCCGTTACTGATATGAAAAAGCCTACTGTACCTATGGTGATGAAGAGCACTTCTCCAGCAATGGCCACTTTCTCCTTCTCGTCCTCCTCCAGGCATCGGGTGCATCTCGGCATCGGGTGCATCTCACCCCCAGTGTAGGCACCAGTATCAAAATGGCTAAAAACAGGATACATAAGCACTCGGGTCGTCTGAATCTCCGCTACTCACATACACACACAAGGCAGAGGTCAAAAGTAAATTCATACTCCCCACACACTCACACATACCCAAATATTGAGTACGGCTACATTGAACACATCCATATCAAAGTCAGTCGTGTAAAACTGACTGAGAGAAGATATATACTTAAACTATTACTATTTGTAACAATAAATGGTTGCTGTCATCAGTTATATATCTCAAAATGTATAGTGTATTACTAAGCTGTGTCTTTTACATTGCAATAGGACATCAAGTAACTTACCGCACCATTAGATGCTATATCGTGAGTGGCCAATGACCTTAAGCCTTCCTGGATGGGCACTTCTATGTAAATCCATGGCAGCAACCAAGGGGGCTTGAACTTTCTAGCTCTCCCTGTAGATCTTTGCGGTGGATGTAGTGTCCCCATGAGTGACAGAACACTGAGCCAATCATGGCGCAACTAGAGAACATTACCAACCCCTAAGCTCCGTATTTTCCTCTGGCTGCCCCACCACCACCACAGAAATCACTGAACTAGGCTGAAACACCTGCATTTTGGAGCTGCCTCACTCAAGAAAGCATAAAAGAGAGCATGTTTGTATCCGGGTTTGTTAACTCAATGTTGTTGTTTTTTTTTTTACAATGTTTGCAAACTGATATGTGACACGTGTTACTGCCAGATTATATATATTATTTTAGCTAAACAGGTGGGGCTCAACAGAGGTGGGGCTCTGCTCCACTGGGGGGCAGACACGTAGGAAAACTTACCCGGCGGCTGAAAGAACAACCTGTAATTGGCGCACATCGTGTGTCTGGTGGCGTCGACAGGCATGTTTCCTTTGATGTTACCGGGTGCTCTCTTTGTAAAAGTCCATTCGCAGTCAATGAGCCACAGAGACCGATTAAAGCAAGAACATATCTGAGAAGCTGGTCATGGTATTCAGATGAGATGACAAGCTTCAGATAATAAAGGATAGGCCTACTAAAATGTGAGTTGATAAAAAACACAACAGAAGGACAATAGGAAAAAACGCTGACAGATTGATACAATATCCTTGACTAAATGTCTATTAAATCTCTTGAAGTAAACTCTATAGTAAAATTCCTGACAGGGTGTGGACCATTGTCTTGCGCTCTCTGCGTTGCACCTGTGTTCAGTGAGTTATGCACTTTTGGCTGGATTGAAACCATCTGTAGCACAGCTGACTTGAGCCTGCAGGTGGATATACATAGTTAGAAACTGGGTGATTCGAGCCCTGAATGCTGTTTGGCTGACAGCCTTGGTGTATCAGATCATATATACCACGAGTATGACAAAACATTACGTCTAATTACGTTGGTAGCCAGTTTATAATAGCAATATACCACAGGCTAAGGGCTGTATCCACGTTGCTTTGTGCATAAGAAGACATGGGAGTCACCGTAGACATGGTATGTTGGCCATATACCACACCCCCTTGGGACTTGCTTGAATATATTTTTGAATGAAAAGGTTGGCAATTTCTCAAAATGGGTGTGTTAGAAAGGGAAAGGCAACTCGTGAATTAATTTCTTAAGAGATCAATTCAAATTAACTCACTCACCACTATACAATTACAAAAAGTTGTAATACAGTACCAGTCAAAAGTTCGGACTTACCTACTCATACCAGGGTTTTTCTTTATTTTTACTATTTCTTACATTGTAGAATAATAGTGAAGACATCAAAACTATGAAATAACACTTATGGAATCATGTAGTAACCAAAACAAGTGTCAAACAAATCAAAAAATATATTTTATATTTGAGATTCTTCAAAGTAGCCACCCTTTGCCTTGATGATGGCTTTGCACACTCTTGGCATTCTCTCAACCAGCTTCACCTGTAACGTTTTTTCCAAAGGTCTTGAAGGAGTTCCCACATATGCTGAGCACTTGTTGGCTGCTTGTCCTTCACTCTGCGCTCCAACTGATCCCAAACCATCTCAATTGGGCTGAGGTCGGGTGATTGTGGAGGCCAGGTCATCTGATGCATCACATAGTCTGAACTATTCCATTCATTTTCTTAATAAACACAACTTTTTCTAACCCATATGAAATTCAAACCGAGGGATTTTGATCCTTATTTTGACACAAAATCTAAATTCTACCAATGTGGATTGTAGGCTTACACTATGGACTTGATTAACATTTCAGGATTGCCCATTTTGATGCAAATTGGTTGGAGATAAGCATTACATGTACGGTAGGCCTCCAGCTGTTAGAACTGGACAGCTTAACGAGGCCTAGTGACACATACCTAAAAGATTGTGTTAGTCTGAGGGAACTGAGGTCCTTTTCTTACACTATTTGTATGAGTTTGTATGAGGGTACATGGACATCGGAAACCTATTATTCATAAGGCCAGTCCTGAGATGGGGAAAAATATAATTATCCTACAATGTTCCTCGGTCTTGGAACGACCTGCAAAAGACCTTAAAACTGGAGAGGGTTGTTTTTAGTGTATTGTTCCTGTATGTTATTTTGTACTTTATCTACATGCTGAATACTTCCTGCTGACCTCTTGCCAGGTATCCCTCGCAAAAGAGGTTTCTGAACTCAAGGGTCTTTTGGTTAAATAAATAATCAAATATGTGGTAAAAAAAATGACAGCCAGAGAAAGGGTCAGTACACACAAACATATACTTGATTTTATTGACAAAAAAAGTGAGTCGTCTATTGATTTGAGACAATTACCATATAATATGGCAGTTAACTTTATGTACGTAGCCTACCTGTAAACTTGCAAAGCATAACCAATTAAAATAATGTTTAAAATGACGTACAATATTAACATGGGTGCATTTCAACAAAAATACATTTATTTTTAGCACTCAAAGACCATACGTTGCACCACAGAACTAGAATGGGATTCTATTTTAGGGTAGCACCGCCCTATCCTAAAAAAAACAGCATGATAACTACAATACTTAAAACAGACCTCTAATTTCTTATCATGTTACTTGGATACTGTCATCGCATCACAGGTTTGAGGCTGTCACCTTACAATCAATGAAATCAAGGCTACTCACTGTGTCAGGGAAGGTCATACTAGGTAAAACACAATAAGTGGTTAAAATTGTTTCCAGGTCAATTATTTTGCAGGTCATTTTGAATTATTGGGACTATCTGAACAATGGTGATTTAAAGTGATGGATAATTTCAGCCAGTTGTTTTGAAAATGGAGCCCACGAACCAGAAAAAACATAAATAATTCAAAATATTTCATAAAATATGTTAAGTCCTGCAAAAAAATTGAATTCCCAGATCCATAAGAGAAGCCAGTTTAGTGAGGGTCTATTGTATATTTACACATCTGTGGAGGAGGAGAGTGCTGTCCATTGTCATTCTATTGGGTTACGGTCGCCATCTAGTGGACTATCTAAGTAACACACCTAAGACACTACAAGTGACAAGTTGAGGTAAGATCTGTTAAAATGAATATCAGTCTATGTTAAGTTTATGTTCCCTTGGCTGTGTATTTCCTTTTTTGTATTGAGAAGGCTTTTTAGTCCAGGAAAGTATCTTATCTGCACTTACAGACTAGCTGAGTAAGTTTAACTACCTGGTGTAAGAGTGTTATGTCAGGTAAAATGATAATGAATTAAACACTGCCAGTAGATCAGTACAACAAAAAGTCCCTTTGTGGTAGAGTGACTTTAAACTATGCCTTAAAACAGATATGTGACTGAACACATGCAGACTGTCTTGGCATGTATTAGAGGTGACTCCCTCTTAGCACAGACACTAGGACTGCTGTTGTCAAACCAGTCCGATATCATTCCTGCATCAGGCACAGCACACAGTGCCCTGGGCCAAACAGCCTGTTGCCTATTTTTAACTAACACCCAATGATGGGAATGTTTGCATTTGATCTCTCTCTACCCGCATACCAGCATTCAGGGTGTCGATGCAGCTTAAATCACTATACAGGCAAATGTTTTATTTATTTAACTAGTCAAGTCAGTTAAGAACAATTCTTATTTACAATGACGGCCTGCCCAGGCCAAACCGCAAACCGGACGATGCTGGGCCAATTGTGCACCGCCCTATGGAACTCCCAATCAGTCAGATGTGATACAGCCTGGAATCGAACCAGGGTCTGTAGTGACGCCTCTAGCCCTGAGATGCAGTGCCTTAAACCGCTGCGCCACTCAGGAGCCCGAATAATAGGTTTCCGATCCACCACTTTTAGTGAGGGGATAGCCGAAATGAGATTACACTGTCAAATTGTTTTTGCAAATGGAAATCATAACACCAATGACAAATGTTTATTAGTCAAAGTCGTCGCCGTTTTTAATCTTGTCCTCATGCAGAAACCAAAAGGTGTGGCACCACACAACCACACAAGCTTTAGTTTAATGTAAAGGAATGTGACAACAGATTCAGAGAGAACTCTCAAGCCAACCTAATCAGAGGAAGGGGGAGGGGGACTCACATGGAACATGTTACTCAAGTTCCATAATCTTTCCCTCATTTCTGATCTCACTGTTATCAACTGAAAAAAATAATAACTTCACAATTTAGCATGACATCTAATATTCCCACTGACACTTCATGGCATACCGCATGAGATGAAATGCTACAATGAAATAAGTCATGTATCTTTCTTCGTAGCCTACACTCATGAGGTTCAGCTAGAAATGGACAAACATTAACAAAATGGCACTTAACTGTAGTATAGTAGAGAAAAGGTCAACAATGCATATGTGTCAATGCTAATTGTTAACCATAACGTTTTAAGGGGAAATAGGAGATTTAGGGAGAACTAATAACTAATTTCACACATTTTGAGTCAACACACAAAGGCTGGTTTAATTAGGTACAGAGGTGCTTGTCTGCCTGACACATCCTCTGCCTTTGACCACTGAAGATGTGCCCAAGGCATATTAACTTAAATTAAGAAAAAAGTGTAAACGGCATGAATTAAAGGATTTGGCATTTGGAATGGCAAATTCATTTGGTTAAAATTATATGTTGGTCTCGCCGTCAACAACACAAGCGCCATCCCCTTACAACAACAACAAAAAAAGATTGCAGTCTGAGTGAAGTATGAGGCAAATACTGCGTCCAAAATAAGTTTTTTTTTTACTGCAGTAATTTTGGTGTGCAACTGCAGTAGACTGCAGCTATTCTGCAAATACTGCGTCAAAAAATGCCACAGTCGACTGCAGTTACTGCACTTTCAAAACTCAATACAAAAAGTGTCTCGGGTGACTGTTTGAGTTGGCTGTCCTCTCCAATGATGAATGCGCGAAAGTTGCGCTGATTCAACTGGGCGTGTGTCTTTTCCATGTCTCGACAAGGCATGTTCTAGGTTCGGGACGGCTGCATTTACTTTCAATTCTCAGGTAAGGCAAGCCATACAACGAGTGACTGCTCTAGTTGACCAGCTCGACTTCATTATTTACATGATTATTAAAATGGAACATTTTCGACGACACCGAGGCCACCGCAGGTGAGTTAGCCCACGCACACCTTGAACTGTCAAGCATGTTATATTCATTGCCATACGTCGTGTTGTTCCTTGACAATTTTCTAGTGTTTTAATAGTAATTCTAAGTGTTTGACTCGTGACTAAAAGTTTAATCGGCACAGGTAAACATCTGAATAACCTGTCACTAACCTACACATGACTGAAGCAATGGCTCCTTCAAAACGCCAAACTGTCGTAAATGTTTGAGCCTAGACCGCCTCATGAGATTTGAGGAATTAAACAGGCTAAGATCCTTAATATATGTAACTAGTATAGTCATTGCATTGATCGTGCCACATGGAATTACTTACTGCTTCAAGAGAACGTTTAATACTGTAGGCCTACATGTATTTGATAACAGCAAAGAACCATGATATTGTTGTATTGCAATAGTGGCAACCACAGTGTGTGCACTAATGATACAAATATCCACCTAGGACTGTAATAAATGTACAACAGTAGTTTACCTCTCACAGAGTCCTTTCCAAGTGTTACATGTTGCCCACACAGCTAGAAACCTTGCCTGAGATGTGCCAACAGATTTCAGTCATTGTTTCTGGTAGTGTGCGTAGCAGGTCTATCAACAGGTGTCAAGGCCTCCGGTTTTAAGTTGGAGAATGGAGACAAAGTCCACATAACCTGAGGAGTTTGAGTGTGATTGAGCCGGTTACCCGGACACAGAATAAACCTAGTTCTAGACTAAAAAGCTTTGTCAATGGAGAATGTTTTAATCCATGACTAGGCTTTGTCTAGGAAACTGTCTTTTACTGTGTTTTTAAGACTCATACATACCTGTTGTAGCCAGGGGGCAGTAGCGTGTCTCAATCAAATAAAAATGTAAATAAAAAACTTTGACATAATGTGCAGTCTCAGTGGGAGAACCTCAATTGCATACTCTACACATCCTCTCCCCAAAACCCATTGGAGGGGGAAGGTCAGACAGATCTCTGTCTTCCTCATCCAATGAGTTTTGAGGAGCCAAGGAGAGAGGAAGCGAGAAGTACACAATTTACATTCTCCCACAGTAGGTTGCCAAGGGTTTGTTTCTCCCCTTGATGTTGCAACATGCAAGCAAACCATCACTACAGGATCATCTCAATTGCGTACTCCTCGTGTCCTCTCTCCTCGCTTCCTTCTCAAAACCCATTGGATTAGAGAGCCAGAGGTCCCTCCCCACTGACCTCTTCTAATGGGTTTTGAGGAGAGAGTATGCAATTGAGACAATTCCAATGTCTGGTATGTTGGTGAACCAGCTCTACTGAAGCACTCAACCCTCTTCCCTGTGAGTTTAATGAGGAAGGAGTTAAATGGGTTAATGTACTTTCCCTGATGACCGCAACCCAGCATGACTCACTTTTATATTTGATAAATTGCCATGAACTCATCACAAGGTTGCTCCCTCTCAACATTATCATGAAAACCAAATGAGTAAATACAACTTGAGACCGATTTTTAGGCTGTTAATCTGGAGATAGACAATGAAAGTTTTTTTTTTTAGCAAAAAAAAAAATGTATTTGGCTGACAATTTAGTGTAGGATACTGTAGAAAAAGATTAAGGACACCTGCTCTTTCCATGACATAGATTGTGTGTGCCATTCAGGAGGGTGAAAGATTTAAGTGCCTTTGAACAGGGTTTGGTAGTAGGTGCACCGGTTTGTGACAAGAACTGCCACGCTGCTGGGGTTTTTCCCGCACTCAAACAGTTCCTGTGTGAATCAAAAATGGTCCACCGCCCAAAGAACATCCATCCAACTTGACACAACTGTGGGAAGCATTTCAGGTCAACATGGGCCAGCATTCCTGTGGAGCGCTTGACACCTTGTCGAGTTCATGCCCCGTAAAAATGTAGGATGTTCTGAAGAAGAAAAAATGGAAGGGGGTGAAACTCAATATTAGAAGGTGTCCTTAAATTTTTTTTGGTACACCTTTCTCCTGCATTATCATGAATGTTGAAGGGGGAAAAAAAGTGAGCAAATTTCACTGTTCAAACAAGGAAAAATAATGTGCTAGTTTTTTAGTCATTTCAATCCATAATGATTTGAGTACCATTTCACCTCTGTGCCCAACAAGACTTTGTATACGCATAGCAGTTGCAGGCCCTACAGTGAAAACAGGTTACACTTGTAACGAACTGGTGATACTCATTTGGTACAGTTGCCTTGTAATGCAAATATTGATCAGGAGTCAAGCATGTCATTACTGGTAAATGTCTTATAACCGCTTAGTTAGAACAAACACACGTGTGAACAGAGATTACAATTAGACTAGGCCTACACAAGACGTGGCTTTGTAACATTTGCCACTTCCTGTTAACCTGGTCGGTGTTACAGGATTATGAGGGGCGCATTAAGCAGGGGCACAACATTGCGGAATGTTCAGATAGCCTTATGTTATTTAGAGCAAACAGAATCTTTTCTTCAACGTTTGCCTAGTGAACATGACCGAGGTCTTAACTTGTAGGCTAAAACATGGAATTGGCCCTTGGATAGTACTGTGTTGGAGACGGCCTTCGTCCATTCCACATTGTGGTGCAGGCAAAACCAGGGCATCAACAGACTGCTGCAATAAGTGTACACATGTCCTCTCTCTCTACAGGTAAGTGGGGGAATCCCACCCAGACCAACCCTTTTCCCTGACAAGAGACTGAAAAGATGGAATGCAGCACAACATGTTCTCAGTGTAGTGTATGGTTGACTTTACACTGTGTAGTGTATGGTTGACTTTACACTGACATATTTAATACTTGTGCTTTGATTGTCAACTCGTTCTGCAATACGATGTTCCAGTCACGTGTCGTACAATACCCGTAACTTGCTGAATAAACACTGTAAGCCAATTCCTAGGAGTCTGAATCTCGATTGATTCTTTGAGGGGAGCTACAGTAATAGCACCCAAATGCACCTCCAAAATATTTAGGCTAGTTGGGGGGGCCATACATAAACCATTCACTTGTGTGCCTTGCATCATGTTTTAGTCTCGATAGAAATGTGATATCGAACCCGGGCCTGAAGTTTAGGATACAAGTGACGCCACAGAATTGGACATATGTTTAATGAATAAAACAGATGCAAATATCGTTTTGAGATGGTAAAAGCAAAACGTTTATTCGGTTCATGATACAAGAGAGTCTCACAGTAAGCGCCAAAACACACACGTCTTTGATTTTGTAGGCCGCATACAGACCCTGGATCGCGAAACGGTTCAAACGTGACTCGATTTCAGTTCGTTTTGCGCTCACAGCATATAGCACAAATCAGTATACAGCAAATCACCAATATGCACCCACTATCTGTTCCGATGGTGTACGTGTTCTAATTTGTTATTCAATATGTTCACAAGGTGATCCTATTATCAGACAAAAGGATATATATACATCCCTTAGTTCTGGGAGTTTTTTTTTTTTTTTACACTGATCCTCCTCCACAGTCATTAATTTAAAGAGCAGGGATTCCCCGTTAATCGACAAGTCCCTGACAATAATCCTTAAAATGGCACAAATCTCATCCAGAACATTTTTACACGTCTCAAAATGTCTTGACGGGTATAGAAGAGTCTCCGGGGCAGGTGCCACCAACTCGGACAAAGCACGCCATCGGACTTGGATAAAGAAGCTCGGTCAATGGGGGAAAAATCTAAAATACGACAGGATCATAATTAAACATTTAATGTCGATCAAACTGGGAACAGTGTCTGATTTACTCTTTCCACCTGTGAAATAAACAATTATTAGCGCCATGTCCATTTGCGGCACAATGTGCAAGTCTCCCAAATGGCACCCTATTCCCTATATAGTGCACACATTTCCCCCCCAGCGCACTATGGGTCCTGGTCAAAAGTAGTGCACTACATAGGGAATAGGGTGCAATTTGGGAGGTGTGCTATATCCAAAAGTCCCTATGGTCTCCTGTAACCCCTTTTGATATATGCATCTCTATTACAGTAGGACAATAGACGTCTAAGTGTGTTCTCTATTCCCACTATTGTGATCTTTATTCAATATGATGAGAAAATGACTCAACTGGCCACAGAGCAGTGAACCCTATCAACACAGCTGTCTGAGTCAATAGGTCCCTTTTGAGTAGAATGAAATCATGTTCTCACTTTCCCTGTTAATTCCGTGGATGACTGAAACTTCCCTCCACACTCTCATGCATGTCTACCCTGGGAATGTTTACTCATGTGACACAACCCTCTCGGTCAGAGAGGAGTGGTGTGTGTGTGTGTGGGTGTGTGTGTGTGTGTGAGAGCGAGACAGAATGCATTTTTATTATGGAATGTACAGAAAACAAGATTTTGCAACGGAAAATGTTTTGCAACAAAAATCAGAGTTTCTATTTCTACGAATTCAGTTAGGTCCCTCCTTGTTTTGTCCTGTTTGGTTCCAAGTGAATACAGCCCTGCCAAGACCACCACAATCTTATGTTTGGCACAGAGGTGCAATATACATGCATTCAATTCTTACTGGTCAACTTGTCTTAGCGCTGAGAGCATGTAAACAGATGAGACTATCAAATACTGGATGGAAAATACAACCAAATATATTAGGGCAATATTTACAAAAAGCATTTTGATCATCCACAAAACAAAATGGATGGAGTTCAGTGGCTTGGGCTCTCGTTGACTCACGGAGTGTCAGAGTTTCGCAGAGAGGATAGAAATTCAGCCCACAAGAGAGCACAGTCAGTAAGCATGCACGTAAAACACTTAACCATGGCAGTATGTCCCATAAAACCCCACTTCCACCTCCCAAGTCTTCATTCCAAGTAGGGAAATGCCCCTTTAGAAAGACAGGGAAAAATACACACATATGGAAACAGCATACAGCCAGCAACAAGTCAGAAGTCCACATACGATCACCATCCACTTCTGGACTGGAAAGCATTAAAACACAAAGCCAAAAGACCCAGCGTCCTGATATAGTAGGTTCTTTTTTTCTCCCCCCTGTGAATAAAATCCTAAAATATGTCTTTTCAAAAGGAGTATTATATGCAGCGCAGCACATATGACTGGGCCTGTCACGTTGTTCATCCTAGATGCGCAGCACAATACGAGGACGGGAGAACTGGAGCCTGGGAGTGCAAAAAAAGCTGCGCCGCCGACATTTTTGCCTCAAACAAGCGTCGGCCATCTTGGCTCAAAGACGTACAATGGGAGGCCATTTCGGCTCCAAATACAGGCACATCCCATAGACAGCGATAGATAGACGGAGATTGCACAGTTATACAGTATATCCAGCAAAGGATTGATTCACCATGATGAGCATGATCCACAGACGGACGGAAACACCAGCAAACGACAACTACAGCAAAACAGAAACGCCTTCATCATCTTCAACAGTTAAAAGCCAGCAAGAGGATAAATATCACAAAGCATCTCCTTTGAGTCTTCTTGGCTGTTGCGCCAATAGAAAGAAGACAACCAAAATGGAAAAAAAAGGGAACGATAAAAGAGTATGCTCTCAGCCGCACGCTTTCCCGAACTCCCGGCCAACTGGACATGCTGGAGAATCCCACCGCCAACGACTAGGTGACATTGTCCCAAGGCTCTTGGTCAATATAAAGTGATGGGAGTTTTTACAAATACAGCAACGATGAGTAAAAAAGAAAAGGAACAACAAAGTCACGGATGGATAACTTAGGGAGCCTGGGTCACTGCCTGTAATAGGTACCTGGAAGAGACAGACATAAAAAAAAAAAAGACAGCAGACATAAGCTTAAACTTTTCATTGCAACCACAACTGTGTGTGTGTGTGTGTGTGTGTGTGTGTGTGTGTGTGTGTGTGTGTGTGTGTGTGTGTGTGTGTATGGTAGAGAATCCAAAACAGTGGGAGATCTCTGAGGATATTAACTAATCCGTTCAGCGCATGTCAACAACGTGGTATGCTGGATAGTTAGCTCCATTGGAAAGAGGGTTAAATCTGCACTAAAACGATCCAAGTGACAATGGAGTCCTACTGAACCAGTCTAACGTTGCACTCAATGTACACGCTGACCTAGTCGGGTAATGTAACTTAAAAACACAGCCGGGGGGTCTCCGGTAGCTGGACTGACCTTTGTAAGCAGACTCAGGTCTGGCTGGAGTGCGGGAAGAGTAGTGGCTCTCTGAGTAGCTGTAGCTGGTCTCCACATTCTCATAGTCATGTGGAAGAGGTTGAGGAGGTCTGAGAGACGAGAGAGAAAGAACAAATCATGTTGTAAGGGCATTATATTGGTGTAAAAAGAGTTTAATGTAACAAGGGGTGTATTTAATGTTGTACTAATAAGTGTTGCAATGTTGTACTAATAAGTGTTGCAATGTTGTAAGGGGGGGGGGGTAGATCAGCTTTAATACTGCATATATATACACACACATGATACCAGTCAGTTTGGACACACCTACTCATTCAAGGGTTTTTCTTTATTTTTTACTATTTTCTACATTGTAGAGTAATAGTGAAGACATCAAAACTAAGAAATAACACATATGGAATCATGTAATAAGCAAAAAAAAAAAGTGTTAAACAAATTAAATATTTTATGTGGGATTCTTCAAAGTAGCCACCTTTTGCCTTGACAGCTTTGCACACACTTGGCATTCTCTCAACCCGCTTCATGTGGTAGTCACCTGGAATGCATTTCAATTAACAGGTGCGCCTTGTTAAGTCAATTTGTGGAATTAATGCGTTTGAGCCAATCAGTTGTTGTGACATGGTAGGTGTAGTATACAGAAGATAGCCTTATTTGGTAAAAGCCCAAGTCCAAATTATGGCAAGAACAGCTCAAATAAGCAAAGAGAAATGACAGTCCATCATTACTTTAAGACACGAAGGTCAGTCAATATGTAAAATTCCAAAAACGTACATTTTATTAAAGTGCAGTCGTAAAAACCACCAAGCTCTATGATGAAACTGGCTCTCATGAGGACCGCCACAGGAAAGGAAGACCCAGAAAATAAGGACAAGTTCATCAGAGTAACCAGCCTCAGAAATTGCAGCCCAAATAAATGCTTCAGAGTTCAAGTAACAGATATCTGAACATCAATTGTTCAGAGGAGACTGCGTGAAACAGGCCTTCATGGTCAAATTGCTGCAAAGAAACCACTACTAAAGGAAACCAATAATAAGAAGAAACTTACTCAGGCAAAGAAACACGAGCAATGGATATTAGACCGGTGGAAATCTGTCCTTTGCTCTGATGAGTATGCGCTTAGTGGGACTATCATTTGTTTTTCAACAGGACAAAGACAAAAAACAAACCTCCAGGTTTTGTAAGGGCTATTTGACCAAGGAGAGTGATGGAGTGCTGAATCAGATGACCTGGCCTCCACAATCACCCGACCTCAACCCAATTGAGATGGTTTGAGATGAGTAGGACCGCAGAGTCTAGGAAAAGCAGCCAACAAGTGCTCAGCATATGTGGGAACTCCTTCAAGACGGTTGGAAAAGTATTCCTCATTAGCTGGTTGATAGAATGAAAGTGTGCAAAGCTGTCAAAGTAAAGGGTGGCTACTTTGAAGAATTAAAATCTACATGATTCCATAGTTTTGACATCTTCACTATTATTCTATAATGCAGAAAATAGTCAAAATAAAAACCCTTGAATGTGTAGGTATCCAAACTTTTGACTTGGACTCTATCTAGATACAGTGGGGCAAAAAAGTATTTAGTCAGCCACCAATTGTGCAAGTTCTCCCACTTAAAAAGATGAGGCCTGTCATTTTCATCATAGGTACACTTCAACTATGACAGACAAAATGAAAAAAAGAATCCAGAAAATCACATTGTAGGATTTTTAATGAATTTATTTGCAAATTATGGTGGAAAATAAGTATTTGGTCACCTACAAGCAAGATTTCTGGCTCTCACAGACCTGTAACTTCTTCTTTGAGGCTCCTCTGTCCTCCCCGAGTTACCTATATTAATGGCAGCTGTTTGAACTTGTTATCAGTATAAAAGACACCTGTCCACAACCTCAAACAGTCACACTCCAAACTCCACTATGGCCAAGACCAAAGAGCTGTCAAAGGACACCAGAAACAAAATTGTAGACCTGCACCAGGCTGGGAAGATTGAATCTGCAATAGGTAAGCAGCTTGGTTTGAAGAAATCAACTGTGGGAGCAATTATTAGGAAATGGAAGACATACAAGACCACTGATAATCTCCCTTGATCTGGGGCTCCAAGCAAGATCTCACCCCGTGGGGTCAAAATTATCACGAGAACGGTGAGCAAAAATCCCAGAACCACACGGGGGGACCTAGTGAATGACCTGCAGAGAGCTGGGACCAAAGTAACAAAGCCTACCGTCAGTAAGACACTACGCCGCCAGGGACTCAAATCCTGCCGTGCCAGACGTGTCCCTCTGCTTAAGCCAGTACATGTCCAGGCCCGTCTGAAGTTTGCTAGAGAGCATTTAGATGATCCAGAAGAAGATTGGGAGAATGTCATATGGTCAGATGAAACCAAAATAGAACTTTTGGTAAAAACTCAACTCGTCGTGTTTGGAGGACAACGAATGCTGAGTTGCATCCAAAGAACACCATATCTACTGTGAAGCATGGGGGTGGAAACATCATGCTTTGGGGCTGTTTTTCTGCAAAGGGACCAGGACGACTGATCCGTGTAAAGGAAAGAATGAATGGGGCCATGTATCGTGAGATTGAGTGAAAACCTCCTTCCATCAGCAAGGGCATTGAAGATGAAATGTGGCTGGGTCTTTCAGCATGACAATGATCCCAAACACATCGCCTGGGCAACGAAGGAGTGGCTTCGTAAGAAGCATTTCAAGGTTCTGGAGTGGCCTAGCCAGTCTCCAGATCTCAACCCCATAGAAAATCTTTGGAGGGAGTTGAAAGTCCGTGTTGCCCAGCAACAGCCCCAAAACATCACTGCTCTAGAGGAGATCTGCATGGAGGAATGGGCCAAAATACCAGCAACAGTGTGTGAAAACCTTGGAGACTTACAGAAAACATTTGACCTCTGTTATATACCCTTTGTTGGCAATGACAAAGTATTGAGAAACTTTTTATTGACCAAATGCTTATTTTCCACCATAATTTGCAAATAAATTCATTAAAAAAATCCTACAATGTGATTTTCTGGATTTTTTTTTCCATTTTGTCTGTCATAGTTGAAGTGTACCTATGATGAAAATTACAGACCTCATCTTTTTAAGTGGGAGAACTTGCACAATTGGTGGCTGACTAAATACTTTTTTGCCCCTCTAAATCGGAGCTACAACGTTGTAATAAGGTGTTCTACATTGTTGCAGCTAATAGAGTGAGACAAATACCTGGCAGGCTTTTGGTGGTTCCTGTGCCTCTGATACTCCTCCTCTCGGGACCTGGGACGCACTACCTCCTCTGAGTTGGGCTGGAACACACATACAGATAGACAGGTAAAACACTTTATCTGTGGTCTGGAATCCATTATCAACAAGTTGACAAAAAAAACAGGCACCCTAAACTGTGCCAATACACCGTGGCTCTCTTACTACAGAACTCCTATGTCAAAACCAGATCATAATCGGCACCAAAGTTAAAATACATGCATCCATACATTACAGTATTGAACACATACCATCTTGATGACTATCAAAATACTGTACATGTAGTGCTAAAGTCAGTGTTACTGATCATAAAGTCGTCTCGTCCAGAAAAACGATGCGAAGAAGACCAGTCACCTTGAAGTCTCCTCCCTCTGGCCGCCTCCTCTCTTCCAGCCTCATCCCCCTCTCTTCCGGCCTCATCCCCTGCTTCTCCTTCTCCCTGGACTTCTTGTACTCCTTCTTCTCCTGCTCCATCAGCAGCCGGGCTATCTCCTGACGGCGCCAATACAACCTGATTCACTACACAGCTCTAGTACAAGACAGACGCACTCCTTGTCCCAATGAATTAGAGCGCGGTGACACTTCTCCAGCCCCATCCCCCAGCGGTTTACCTAAACAAGTGGCTTGGTACCCACCGTTTTTCCAATCCCAGATGTAACTTTTCCAGCACAATATAGTAGTGCTGCTTCATATGTTATCTGGCAGTATACACTGATAGGTGCTATTACCCATGATGTGGTGAAATGTGATTAACCCTAGGTTAAAACCGACCAAAGAGAATAAATGGGACCAGGGTTATCATTTATTTAACAAAGGCAAACCACTGTCACACTCAATAGCTGGCTTTATTGATGGGGTGAAAGTCAAGACTTCAGTGACCGTGAGAGACCGGGCAAGACAGAGAGAGACAGCCAAGAGAAAGAGAGCTATAATGTGAACGAGAGAGAGACAGCCAAGAGAAAGAGAGCTATAAAGTGAACGAGAGAGAGACAGCCAAGAGAAAGAGAGAGAGACAGCCAAGAGAAAGAGAGCTATAATGTGAACGAGAGAGACAGCCAAGAGAAAGAGAGAGACAGCCAAGAGAAAGAGAGAGACAGCCAAGAGAAAGAGAGCTATAAAGTGAACGAGAGAGAGAGACAGCCAAGAGAAAGAGAGAAAGTGAACGAGAGAGAGAGACAGCCAAGAGAAAGAGAGAAAGTGAACGAGAGAGAGAGACAGCCAAGAGAAAGAGAGAAAGTGAACGAGAGAGAGAGACAGCCAAGAGAAAGAGAGAAAGTGAACGAGAGAGAGAGACAGCCAAGAGAAAGAGAGAAAGTGAACGAGAGAGAGAGACAGCCAAGAGAAAGAGAGAAAGTGAACGAGAGAGAGACAGCCAAGAGAAAGAGAGAAAGTGAACGAGAGAGAGACAGCCAAGAGAAAGAGAGAAAGTGAACGAGAGAGAGACAGCCAAGAGAAAGAGAAAAAGTGAACGAGAGAGAGACAGCCAAGAGAAAGAGAAAAAGTGAACGAGAGAGAGACAGCCAAGAGAAAGAGAGAAAGTGAACGAGAGAGAGACAGCCAAGAGAAAGAGAGAAAGTGAACGAGAGAGAGACAGCCAAGAGAGAGAGAAAGTGAACGAGAGAGACAGCCAAGAGAAAGAGAGAAAGTGAACGAGAGAGAGAGACAGCCAAGAGAAAGAGAAAGTGAACGAGAGAGAGAGACAGCCAAGAGAAAGTGAACGAGAGAGAGAGACAGCCAAGAGAAAGAGAAAGTGAACGAGAGAGAGACAGCCAAGAGAAAGAGAAAGTGAACGAGAGAGAGACAGCCAAGAGAAAAAGTGAACGAGAGAGAGACAGCCAAGAGAAAGAGAGAAAGTGAACGAGAGAGAGACAGCCAAGAGAAAGAGAGAAAGTGAACGAGAGCGACCTGCAGTGACACGTCAGTCTGTAAAGACAGTTTCCAGACCGAGAGAAGGGGCCACATCCTTACCTCATCCTGAGCCACTTGGGCTGCGCGCTTGTCCATCTTGCTCGCCTGGAACCCGAAAAAACAACAATTAGAAGCCAAGTTTGAGTCACATTCTCCCCCCCCGAGTACTGAACATTATTATCATAACATAGGAGGTGGCCATGTCGAGACGAAGACCTTCCTCAAAGACTTGAGACCTGAAGCTGCACGGCACAATACAAAGCTGAGATGTACTGAATGTAGACTCCGCTGTTCACACTGGTCAGGATATCGCCAATGCATAGATTCTGTTGTTAAATTCCCCAAGTTAAATTGACAATGAACCCCCAAAAACACAGCACAAATGACAACTATACATGTATCTATGATGCTGCTGTAACTAAATGCATCTAAAATAGGGGGCTAAGACAGAGGCCAACTGAATGGCGAGAGGGAGTATTACAGTACACGGTTGTGACATGGAAAGATCTTGAAAATAAAAGGGTGTTTAAAAAAAAAAAAAAATGTAGGGGGGGGGTCGGGTCGTCATTCACTCGCTGACCAGTCCTCTCACCTTGACCTCTTCCTCCTGTAGTTTCCGGGCCACCTCCATGTCCAGGATCTCCTGCTCCCTCAGGTCCAGCTGGGCGATGCCCTGGGTGGCCTCGCCCATCCCGTACTCCCCTCCTACCACCACTGCGCCGCGACCCCCTGGTCCCCCTTGCACGATACGACCTGCAGGGGGCGCCACATACAAGTTAATACAGCTGTATGTCGAGTCAATGATACAAACCACAGTATCCCCAACTCTGATTCCTCCAGGGCTTGTAGTGCAGTGTCTACTAGATTAAGTCACTGGCATTTTTTTAATTTATGGTCCGAGACAGTAGATAGGTGTTTGGACAAATCGATGGCAAATCAATGCCAGTACTCGATCAGTTGTGGAGAGTAGGGCTATGAACATTGCACACCGACGGAAGCCCGTGAGGACTAGAATTAGAAGGTTCAAGACAGAAATGTAATGTATACAAGCTGACAAATAATGGAATCATATCTGTTCTACACAGTACATTTCTATCTGGACCATCTGTCATGTTGCGTTTCCCGATGGAACGGGATCCACTGAGCTCAAATCATGACCCCCCCCCCACCCCCCCGCCATCAACCCCAGCAGCCGATTCACCACAGAGGCCTGTTTCCCACCCTGGGAATTGTATTGTGAACTACAGTGGAATCGTCACCATAACGATAAATCAGATACGGGAAGGAGAGAAACCCACCACACCAAGAAGAGGAAGAAGATGACGATGAAGAGGAAGATAAGGGTATGATTAGTAATTATTGTGTTAGGGAGCCAAAACCACCACCAGCAGCTCCCAGCAATGGGCCAATCAAGGCTGCACATGCACACACCACACACGGTTGACCATGGGCCCGGCGCTGCGCCGTACCTGGCTCCCTGGGAGCGGGGTGCGTGTAGGAGCGCTCCGTGCCTATGCTGGGCCCCTCCCCAGGGTCCCTGTGACCTCTCCTCTCCCCCCTCATCACGCCGGGGCGGGGGCTCCTTCTGGCCTCCTCCTCCTCCTCACACAGCTCACTGGGGCCAGAGTGGAGCCTGGCCATGGGCCCCCCTTCATCCCCAGGGCCCTCCACCCCACCAACAGTCCAGGCCCGGCTGCTGGGTATGGGCTCGTAATAGTCTTCATCAAGACCTCGCTCCCTGCTCTTGGTTCTCTCTCGGCGTCTGTCTTTTTCTCTGTGTTTGTCTCGGCCATGCTCTTGGTCTTGCGATCGCAGCCCATGTCTCTGTCCGCCTCGCGATCTCTCCTCGTGTCTTGGTGCGTCTCTCTCCCTCTCCTCGTCTCTCCTGGGTTCTCTTTGCCGGTCTTTCTCACACTCTCTTTTTCTCTCCCAAGCCTCGTCTCTCTCCACAGGGTTGTGGGACTGCGGGGGCGGCCGGCTGGGCCTCTCCTTCCTCCTCACCACCCGCTCTCCCTCATCCCCTCTCTCCTCTCTGTGTCTCCTGGGCTCACGGCTGTCTGGGTAGAAGGTGGACTGGGACCCCTGGGGGTCTCGGCCCCTCTGGTCCCTCTTCCCTTTACTTCTACCCTCGGTGGGGTGGTGGTAGTCTGGGTAACTGCCCTCACGTTTCCCCCTGTTATTGGAGAGGTGGTCCTCGGGGTATGGGTCTCCATGCTTGACCCTACTACCGCCTCCTCTACTCTCTAAATGGTGCTCAGGGGACCTGGAACGTCCACTGGTGCTAGGCTCCACAGAGTCGTATGGGGGGTATCTGGTCCTGCTAGGCTCAAAAGAAACGTACTCGGGGGAGAGGTCGCGTCGTGAGCCCGGGGTAAGGGGATGCGACTCGGGGGAGTGGGAGTTCGAACCAGGTCGCCTGGGTTTGTCATCCAGGTCCAGAGGGGCTCGGATGGCTGGGCCGAGGGGAGGGGGATGAGGATGAGGGGGGGGGTCGATGTGGAAGGAAGACATGGATGGGACAAGACAATGGCAGATGTGAGCAAACACTGGGTTGGTTAGTGAACACACA
This sequence comes from Oncorhynchus tshawytscha, assembly GCF_018296145.1. Taxonomy (NCBI): domain Eukaryota; kingdom Metazoa; phylum Chordata; class Actinopteri; order Salmoniformes; family Salmonidae; genus Oncorhynchus; species Oncorhynchus tshawytscha. The sequence goes on along the minus strand of NC_056433.1, from coordinate 44,994,444 downwards.
GGGTTAGTTAAGTCACAGCACCTGCATGTAAGGACCGTGAGGGACCATGTTTAAAATGTTGAGCCATGGATATTTCGTACCGTTTCAGCAAACTTAAGTGTGGTAATTAAACGGGTGCCATTTTGGCTCCAATTATTCCCAGACAATCGGATCCGAGTTAGAATGCAGAGTGGGATGTTATTATCATGGGAAGTTTGAAGCCAACACGGAGGGCTAGTTAGCCGATCCCCGTACATCTATAGCCGAGGTAAAAACCAAGCTACTGCTCCAAGCACCTCAGGCAGGGAGAAGAGATGACATGCAGGCATTCATGTTATGACAATCAGTGAGTGACATCCACGAGAAGGCAATGGAACAATATGGACATAGTAATACGTGGCATTTGACAGACAAACCTCTTGGAGTGCGTCGTACCGGAGAGATGCAAAAATCAATAGCTTCGTTCGTATTGAGCTGTGGTTGGAGGCACTTGAAATTGAACAGCTTTTTTAAAGCTATAAAAAATAAATCAGACGATTATTGGGTGGGGGGAGGTCATCTGATTTGAAAAAATATATAAATACAATTCATGCTTGGTTCAAAGAACCAGTAGCCGCCAGATGAGGTTGTAACAAGCAGATCGGTTTCTGTTTTCTTCCTACACGTGGCTATCTTCTGAACATTTTAAGCGACAAAATATTATGGCCCCATCACTGAAAGATAAGACCGTTTCCCCTCAAGCAGCGCAGGGCAGCACGGACAAGACCAGGCACGGATATCAGACAGGAGGGAAAAGAACAATCAACGACGCTGTTCTTTTCTACACGGAATATCACACAAAATGATTGCCTGATGACCTTCGGGAACTTCCCTTTCTGATGCCTTTCAGTCACTTCAAACCATACTTCCTTCAGATTGAAATACTGTCAAAAGTAGTCAGACCGATTTGTAATACAGTCATAGCCTGCCCCCCCCCCCAAAAAAAAGTCAACAACGGCCTTACGGATTACATCACTTTTTTATATGGTGGGGGTCGCCGGCCAAAAAAAGCCTGTCAGCTGAATGGAATGTCGGCCATCCTGCAGCTGTTGCTGAAGCTAATCTCGTCAACTGAAACGACTGTTTATGTTTAACATTTGACACGAGAGCGAGGCGAGGGAATGTACAAACCTACGTTAAAACACATTTTAAAGTCCTAATGTTTACTTCAAACGACACTGAAGTGAAGTCAGCGGTAAATTTTTTTTTTAAAGTTCCGCCCTCAGCCTGGGCTGCTCTCCAATGGTGGCTTGAGGATCGAGCCTACTTTGTGGTCACCATCATCTGCCGAAGATGTATTAGCCAACTAAGTCGGTACCGAGTATCCCGAAAAAGGTGAGCAGTTGTCATGCTCTAAAACGCAACATTTTGGAAATGATTCTCTAGCCTATTTCTGTGGCTTAATAAAAAAAAAAAAACGGAGGCAAAGCCTGGATATCTCGTCTTCCTTCCTTCCTTCCTTGGTCTCCTCTCCCTCCCTTCCCACTTCTCTCCCCTCCTCTCTTTCCAATGGCTTATCTGCGTAGAAGAGGCTGAGCGTTAAACCAACCGTTTCTCTCCCGATTTGGAGGATTAAGACAAACATGGCAGCGCCCCCTCCTTTCCTCACTTCCTGAGAGGGGCAGCCAATCACACGACCTGCCAGAGATAAGACATGGCAGAGTGTGTGTGTGTGTATGGATATTTGAGATTTAAAATGCTCAGCCAGACAGCATGTACACACACAGGGTAGTACTGCATATGAGGCTTTAGTTCTTGGCCCATACTCACAAAGCATCTCAGAGCAGGAGTGCTGATCTAGGATCAGGTCTCCCTCATGTCCGTGTAATCTAAATCAGAAAAAAAGATCAGCACGACAACTCTGAGACGGTTTGTGGATACAGGAAAGTAGAGATCCGTGTGGAAAGACGAGACAGCAGTGACCGTCCCTTCAACCCTGTTCATGTCAACACAGAGACGGAGGGAAAACTGTATGTGTGTGTCGTCCACACCTAACCTACATACTGTGACCACAGCCGTAGCTTTGTGTAGATTAGAACGAAATCCCTGACTATACTCTCTCTGTTCTTTTAAAAATAAAAATATAAAAATAAATCACTTTGAAGAGAAGATTTAATCCAATCGTTAGGTGAAATAGAGAGCGGTCCTGGGGAAATATTCCTCCTTGTCTTCTGTCTAAATAAAAGTAGCTAGGTGGGGCTGGGCTGCAGGAAAACCTCAGCCTACCAGACCCCACTGTGTGTATGTGCGCGCGCGCCAGCTGCGGAGGAAGGTGGGTTTTACAGGGTGTTGAAGAACATTAAAGAAACCAATTAAAAATACCTCCTGCACACACACACACACCTGTGCCTCTAGCTATGAGGCCTGAAAGAGCTTCCACCACTAAGGCCTCAGTGAATAAGGTAAAATACCCACAAACACTTCCCAATGAGACATATTAAAATGATTAATGACAAATGTCTTACTGTTTTTAAGGCAGGGGAATGAGGAGGCTGGAACCTACTATGACAAACATTAACTGCCAAAAAGACCCTTCAAGTCTCTTGATTATTCTGACAGCAAGCTTCTAACTGTTTAAAATGGAGCCTCATTGCTGCAGTCAAGTCAAAGCTGTTCTCGCAGCCCTGCAAAGCACTGTCTCGGCTCACTAAGGAGCAAAACCACTGGGTGTGTGTGTGTGTGCGCACGCAAGAGAGAGAAAGCGAGCGATGACAAACGACTCCTTTTTTTTCTCTCTACCTTAGTACCTACGCAGTACGCACCCTCAAGGTCAACTATGAAACAGCCCTCCTAAATCCTCGTCCGAAAGATCAACCCTACAGTAACTCACGCACCTCTCCACACACACCTCGTGCATCTCCATCCCTGACCAACACACACTGTATGACCTTTCCAATCCACCCCTCGCCATAATGACCCACCCTGACACACACGCATGTGTGAATGACTGCGTGTGTGCACGTACCCTAGCCACTCTCACCCCAACCGTATCCCGGCCACTCTCACCCCAACCGTATCCCGGCCACTCTCACCCCAACCGTATCCCTCCCTCCAACAACAGAGGAATAGAATCCTAGATCCCTGAAACAGACAGGGGGCGCTCGACCCACCTCCTTTATCCTCGTAGTACTCCTCCTCAAAGTTGGCCTCCAGCTGCTTCTGTCGCTTCCTCTCCTCCTTCATCTCCTTCTCCTGCAGCTTACGAGCGATGGCCTGGAAACACACACACACACACATAAAAACAAAACACCTTCAAAACTGCTGACACCTCGCTTGTTATTTTTATCCTGGATTTCTCACACAGATGAGCTGCTTTTCACTGAGGATTACAAATGAAAAGGTTTGAAGAAGTAGCCTATGAGGAATCCGTAGTATGGCCCTGTACCTGCACAGTGCCAGTCAGACCTGGATTCAAATACAGGCCTGTTTGCTTTAGCCTGCCGGGGCTAGCGCCGGATGGGCAGCGTGACGTTTTGGGACTATTCTATTGTTTCCATTGAAGCAGGTAAGCTAAAAATAAATCAAGCACATATGAAGTATTTCAAATGACTCAAAATAGTATTTGAACCCAGTTCGGGTGCCAAGGAGGTCACCATTAGGCTAGACATGCTTTACTAACAGTAAAGTGTAATAAACAAGTATAGGGTGTAACACCAGCAGTGGATTTGAATAGGCCAATCCGGTGACCCGCCTGTGGTGACCCGTCGATACTACAGTAGGGGTAGGGTGGAGGAGGTGCACCCATGTTGATTGGGTGCAGATTGACGCTTCCCCTAGACCCTGATCGTGGGTCGGTTTAGCATTTCCCCCACTAACGGTTAATGGTTAGGATTGGGGAAAGGGGGAAGCTGATCCTAGATCTGTACCTAGGGACACTTCACCCCAGAGCTGTTGATTGGGTGTTGTGTCACTTACCGCATCCTTCTCCTCCTGCTTGCGCTGCTGCTCCGCCTGTCGAACCAATTCCTCCTGTATCTCCTGGGCAATCTCATTGTCGCTGCGCTCTCTAGGTGTGTGTGTGTCGGAGACAAAGGAGAAAACAACATTAGAAGCAAATACAGAACAGTCAACTACCCCAAAACCTGTACCCTGCCCAAAGTTCTTGTATGGATAGTAGGGCTATTTGTATCTTGTCCACACTACCCCACTCCATAACACTAGTGGCAATAAGAGCTTTCACAGAACACAACAAGGACGCTAGTGCTTCTATATCTGCATTGCTTGCTGTCTGGGGTTTTAGGCCGGGTTTCTGTAGAAGCACTTTGACATTTGCGGATGTAAAAAAAAATACAAAAAATAAAACACAATCGATTTGATTGACTAATCAAGCGCGAACTCGATAGCGTCTCTCCGTTTCAGTCTTCCTCCTCTCGGCCTGTTCAGGATTACGAAAGACAGATTTATCCCGTGTTGTAAAGCGGTGAGGAGACCTGTCACAATGTGGCGGCGACAGCTAGGCTAACACAGTCGGGCTGCGATCGTTCACGAGTTGAACTGTAGCCGTGTTGGCTCAGGGTACCAGGGCAGACGACGACGGGTCCGAGATTAGGCAGATGGGACGTCTTCGCTACCGATCTGTCACGCATATAGCCTCCACCCCAATGACCTGCGTGTGTGTTCGTCAACTGAACCGATTCGGAAGCACAGCATCTGTGAGACTCTGGCGGCTCACACCCGAGCTGACTGATTATTCGGGAGAATATGCCAGTACTCAAATATGTAGGCTATTTTCTTTTCTGTTTTATAATGCCTGCTCCCTTTGAAAACAGTGGAGACTACCAATAACAGTATACGTGCATTACCAAAATTAATAGACTTCCATTTGAACTTCAGAAATGGCTCCTATTTCAATTTCAAATACCCTGCTTGAAATGCACATATTGGAAATAGATGCTATTAATTACACTGCCGAGGTGGCAGCCGGGCTGCGGGCCCCCCCAAAAAATGGTATTACCAGCACCTGTGGCGTGCTCTCCCCAGATCACCCTCTCGAAGCCAGCAGTGACGTTGAGAGGCCATCCCCTCACACACCCACAGCTAGCCGTGTGGCTAAAGGAGCTAAGCGAGGCATGGGGTAAAGAGAGCGAGCGAGACAATAGGCCTGGGAATTGCCAGGGACTTCACGATACGATATTATTGCGATACTTAAGATGCCGATATGATATGGATCGCGATTCTATATGCATTGTGATTCGCTACTGTGATTTTACTGCGATTCGACGTTCCAAACATGTTGCTCACCACGTGTCTGCTGCAGAGGGACAAGAGAGAGCCATGAGAACTCGTTTTGATTTGTTGTAGAAAAAGGGCTGATGAACTGAAAAATACTAGTATTGGTGCAGGTACAGCCAACTAGCGCAAAACACATTGCGTATAAAAATATGTTATGTAACTATCGATTTTATCCCACATCACTACAAAACAGCCTACAAAAAAAAGTGGGGGTGGGGCGAGAGAGAGGGACAGACAGACACACACACACACACTGGGCAAAGGCAGAGAAGATGGCAGCAGGAGCTCCCAGCATGCCAAGCAGCATTAGCTGGGCTGTATGTGCGGCAGAGCATCTGGCCTCTCTCTTGGGGGCGCTGCCCTGCTGCTAGTGAGCGTGTGAGGAAGACTCACTTCGGAGCACAACTTTCACTGCGGCATGAGCCAGCATATTTGGCAAAAAAAAAGAAAAGGGGAGCACTTTCTTCCACATCTGACACAATAAAATGTGGCTGTGGCAGGGTATTTAGCATCATGTAAACGGTGTGTATAATACGGTATGTGTGCGACTCATACGTACTGGTGGCGTCTAGGACTTAAGGGTTAATGTGTGGGTTAGATCATGGTTCTCTAGGAGTGTCTCTAGAACCTTGGGCTAGGTTAAGATAGCAGTAGTTTGTGTGGATGCGAGAGCGTTTTCCTACATTTGACACCCAAATGTCTGCTGCCGTATTATGGTCGTAGTAGAGTCCGTGGTCGAATGATATATAATTAAGCAATAAGGCCCGAGGGGGTGTGGCATATTTAAGCAGTAAAGCACGAGGTGTGGTATATGGCCAATGTACCACAGCTAAGGGCTGTTCTCAGGAACAACACAGAGGTGCTTGATTGCTATATAAACTGGTTACCAATGTAATTAGTGGTAAAAATAAATGTTTGGTCACACCGTTGGTATACGGTCTGATATACAGTGCATTAGGAAAGTATTCAGACCCCTTCGCCTTTTCCACATTTTGTGACGTTACAGCCCATTTCTAAAATGGATTAAAGAAAAACATGTCCTCATCAGTCTACACACAATACCGCATAATGACAAAGCAAAAACACATTTTTATAATTTTTTTGGAAATGTACTCCACCAATCATGCAGGGTAGCCTAGTGGTTAGAGCGTTGGACTAGTAACCGGAAGGTTGCAAGTTCAAATCCCCGAGCTGACAAGGTACAAATCTGTCGTTCTGACCCTGAATAGGCAGTTAACCCACTGTTCCTAGGCCGTCATTGAAAATAAGAATTTGTTCTTAACTGACTTGCCTAGTTAAATAAAGGTTAAACATTTTTTTTTTTAAATGCCTTTATGGTAGAGTAGCCAGACAGAAGCCACTCCTCAGTAAAAGGCATGACTTCCAACTTGGAGTTTGCCAAAAAGAACCTAAAGGACTCTGACCATGAGAAACAAGATTCTCTGGTCTGATGAAACCAAGATAGAACTATTTCATCTGGAAGGAACCTGGCACCATCCCTACAGTGAAGCATGGTGGTGGCAGCATCATGCTGTGGGGATGTTTTTCAGCGGCAGGGACTGAAAGACTAGTCAGGATTGAAGGAAAGATGTAAAGTACAGCAAGCTCTTTGACAAAAACCTGGTTCACCTTCCAACAGGACAATGACCCTAAGCACACAGCCAAGAAAATGCAGGAGTGGCTTCGGGACAAGTCCCAGAATGTCCTTGAGTGGCCCAGCCAGAGCCCGGACAAACCCGATCGAACATCTCTGGAGAGACCTGAAAATAGCTGTGCAGCGACGCTCCCCATCCAACCTGACAGAGCTTAAGAGGATCTGCAGAGAAGAATGGGAGAAACACCCCAAATACAAGTGTGCCAAGCGTCATACCCAAGAAGACTCAACGCTGTAATTGCTGTCAAAAGGTGCTTCAACAAAGTACTGAGTACAGGGTCTGAATACTTATGTAAATGTGATTTTTTTCTCCTCCATTTTATTATATACATTTACAAAAGAAATCAGAAACTTTTTGCTTTGTCATTATGGGATACTGTGTGTAGATTGATGGTAAAAAATGTAATCAATTTTAGAATAAGGCTGTAACGTAACAAAATGTGGAAAAATGTCAAGGGGTCTGAATACTTTCCGAATGCATGGTATACCATGGCTGTCAGCCAAATCAGCATTCAGGGCTGGAACCACCCAGTTTATAATGTCTGATATGCCACAGCTTTCAGCCAATCTACATCCAAGACCCAAACTACCCGGTTTATAATAGTATCTGTGTCACTCACATGTCCCGGTGTTGTCTCTTGGCCTTGGCCTGGGCCCTCCGGTCCTCCTCCTCCTGCAGCTGCTTGGCCAACGCTACGTCCTGCTGCACCAGACGGCTCTTGTGGACGTTGGATGCCAAGTGGCTCTCGACTGCAAGGACAAAAAATAAAACATAAAATCAACAAACACTGACTAGTACACAATCAAGGCATGAACACGAATTGCTCTCGCAATCTGCCTCCCCAAACAGCACCCTCTGGTCAAAGGTAGTGCACTACGTAGGGAATAAGGTGCCATTTGAGACCGACAGTCAGTTCATCTGGCCAAACTGCAACGCTGAGGAACAAGATGGACGACGTCAGTCACAAGCCTCGGGTTTATTTGTTTTGGTGCCTTTTAAACCGCAGGACTGGGACGCAAGTACTTGGAGTTTAGTGTGTTTATTTAGCGAACAGTTGACATACATTTTGAGGAGTAGAATGGCTGTTTTAGAGTTCACTCTGTGGATGAGACGAGAGGGAAAAAAAAAAACACTGACGCTTTGTGACTCACTGAGCTTGGCTATGACGAACTAGCCCGCTTGGATCAACTTGAGGAGCTGCCAATTCCAAGGCTGTGAGTGGCTGCACGTGACGAGACAGGGCCGTGGACTCGAACAGGGCAGGCTCTAAATCCTCATTGCCGACGCACTCCCAGCCCAAAACGCGTGAAGGAGCGTCGCTCACTCCTTTGCTACTCATTCAGCTCCACTGGACTGGCTATTGATCCACTCGTAGGCTTCATGTGAAAAAGACCAAATTCCGCCACTATTTACTAGAGGCTCCATAAAGTTGCTGCGGTGAGGTGACAAGATGGGAAGCAGTGAATCACCAGAGAAATAGACTGACATCGATTTTTAGAACAATGCTGATCGATTGTGTGGTGGGTTTACGGTGCCTCAATTTTTTAGGGCAAACACACGACAACAAAATATATTGTGACGTTCAATGCTATTTTTTCCTCCGGGGTAAAACTACAGTTTGCTGTTATCTTGAATTTCTAAGAACACAGGATAAAGGCTTCTTGTTAACTCAACTTGAGAGATCTGATATCCTCCTAATCAGTGGGCCACAATCTGGTCTAAGACACTACAACTAGCTTAAGTCTATGCACAGCGTAGCCTGGGTTTCTGTATGGGCTACTTCTACCAGTTCTCTGTGGCTGGCATCCAAGAGGACCAGGCAGCATTGGACAATGACAAAGAACGCATGGGACAGTGATGCTGGACAATGAAAAGGGGATTCATTCAGAGGCATAACAAAGCTTAAGTTTATAGGACTAATGTGATGGAGACCAAATGTCAGGCCTAGCTGGCCCATCTGGCTTCTGCCTGGGTTAAGAGGCATGACTGATGCTTTCAGAATGCAGCCTATTTATTATCTCAACCCAAGGCAATTCATGTCTTTTGGTGCATGACGGTTCTACCAGGGTTTTAAAGCAGTAGGCCCTATATCCTACCATGACAGCCATGCACTCAGCAGTTCTTCTGTTGAGTGAACCAAGCCTTGCGTGCAACAATCCCTCCTCGAGGCCTTCCGAGTCAAAATAACCGTTGTTCGAGATCCTCTCTCGCTGCAGATGCAAATATGCCAAATGTTTTGGTTAAGCAGAGCTGGTCATGGGGCAGTAGCCATCTGTTGGTTAGAGTGAGGATGACACTGTGCAATGTAGGGGACAGCCAGGCTGTGTAAGTGTAATTCCCAGTGACCTCCAGGACAAAGGAACACGCAGACGGACTGGCTGCTAAAACCAGAACGGTTGCTGTGGCAAAGAGGGGACCCGCCATGTCGTGACGCACTATAGCAGTGAAGGGCGGAGGACTGATACAAGGACCGACCCAAACAGAATCCATAGGCTCTTCACATTGAGGTATGGATGGATAACGGACGTCCGATCATCCAGTGTAGAATTTCTCTTACAAGATAAAGTTTGGGTTGAAAAGCCATTGATTTTTTTTGTTTGTTGCAACTTTACAGATTGAAAGACATTATTGCTGGAGTGCTACATTCTGTCCTCCTTGGGCACTGGGAAAGCAATGGGCTCCCAACTAAATAGTCAAGAGGTCCAGATCCATAGATCTTAAAATCTCCCTGGACTTTTCCTGGGAGTAGCTGTGGTTGAGGGATAGCGCTGGGACGATAAACCGAAAATGATTGACACCAACCATACAGATCACTCATCGCAGGCATTTTGCGGATATGGTTCATTACAATAGTCGATAGTCGAGAAATGTTCCGTTTGAAATAAAATAAGTTTGCTAATATGTGTGATTGTTAAATGGGGCAATTGATGGCTACAACCATCGTCGTCGGTTGTCGTCGTAGTAGTTTAAAAGGGGCCGGTCCTGGCCATACGGTCACTCTAAGCGAGACCAAAAATTGCCTGCCCCTACAAGAATAGTCCCCGTAAGCAAAATGGCGTTGAAAAGACGTCTAAAATGTGTATTTTTCCAAATGTTGAAGCTAGGTTCAATTTAGGTTCTGAAGAAACGGTGAAAATACGTATTTTCTGGACGTTTTAATGAAGTTAATTTTCTGTTCTGAATGAAAGTTGAAAATAAGTCATTTATAGATGTCCATGTTTGGGCCAAATCAAGGCTGGTCCAGACCAGACAATATGAACCAAAAATAATGTCTGACTGTTCCAGATTTGGTCTGGACTGGAAATCAAGGCTGGTCCGTCCCCCCCAAAAAAGGCCAGTCTAGATAAGACCCAAAAAGATGTCATTATCAGTCCGTGAGTACTGAGGTATAGCCTACAGCAGGGATAGGCAACTCCGGACCTCGGGGGCCTAAGTGGTGTAACTCCCCATCCCTAATCAACACAGCTGATTCAACTAATTGCATTCTAAACTGAAGATCATGATTAGTTAATTATTGGTGTCAGATGTGTTACCTGGGGCAAATATGTGACACCAATTAGGCCCGAGAGGACTGGAGTTGCCCCACAGTGTTGCCTGAAATGTAATTTTAGGAATGTCCATCTGTGGTAGGCCTAACCACACAGATAACAAAAAAAAAACATTGCCTACGGACCGTGCTTCCTGGGGTGTAGACTACCTTGTCAGCCTGTTATGGAATTTCCTGAATGCCGTTGTAAATGGCTTTATTAGTCCTGATTCCTGTAACTAATCAAATTGGCGGAACGTCAGCGACCCAACTTTATCAGGAGTTATCCTGCGCCTATTTGTAATGTGATTACATAGCGGGAAATGCAGAAGCGCTTTCTTTTTCGCTAAGATCAGCTTGTAAAACATTTGCAGATACAAACTAAATGACAATTTTAGCCCACGGGATGAAACGCATGGACAGCAGTTTTGAGTAGCCCGATTGTCCATTCCATATTGTACATTTTACTTTGCCCTGTCCTGTTTTTAGGATATGTTGTTTGTTAACATGTCAGCACATTTTTTGTTGTTGTTGATTGGGCACCATTTAGGTCAGGCTATTTGAGCGGAGAAACCTGCATGATGTAAAAAAAAATTTTTTAAAAAGTGTCCGTCTCATTACATTGTCATACAGGCTGGAGATAAATGTAGGCTGCAGAACAGGCCACATACTCTTTCTACCATATACGATATCTGCGGCCGCCTAATCCTGCCTAAATGAGCGGGCCGGCCATGAGTTTAAAGGATGTTATTATGTTTTAAACTGAGGTGCACATTGTTAGAAACGTACCGTAATCAAATCAATTCATCACAATATGGATTTTTGTCCATATTTCCCAGCTCTACTGAGGGACACGAGGGCTGTAATCCCCAGCCATCTGGGGGATAATGTTTATTTGTGGAAGTAAGTAGGAAGTAGTAGTTATGTCTGGCCTGGACTTTAATCTATTCTGGGAAGGGTGACTTTTTCAACTCAGGGCCTAATGAATACTGGGAGGCAGCCAATGACAGTGCTTACAGTCAGTTTCACTCAAAGCCTAGGTTTCTGTGTGAAAAAAAGGGCAACACTGAAAGATGAACGACACACATTCACAGCTTAATTATGATTAGACACACACAGACAAGTACACACCCAAGGGCAGACATAAAGAAACTGAAATGTCAAAGATGACACATTCATCTAAAAATCAAACACGCAGGCAAGAATTTAGTTTCTCAGGACAAGTTGAGTCTATGAGATTCAGTTTAATAGTCACATGTACAGGGTTGCAGGTGTGATTGCAGAGAACAGTGAAAATCTTAGGTTTCAACAACATGCAGTGCAAGTGAAATATAATAATGAAAATGGTAATAAAAACAAAATAGCACTGCATTCAGAAAGTATTCCGACCCCTTGAATTTTTCTACATTTTGTTACATTACAGCCTTACTCTAAATTGGATTAAAATTGTCCCCGTCCCCCCCTTCAATCTACACACAATACCCCATAATGACAAAGTGAAAACAGGTTTTTAGAAATGTTTGCAATTTTTATTTACATAAGTATTCAGACCCTTTGCTATGAGCTTCGAAATTGAGTTCAGGTGCATCCTGTTTCCATTGATCATCCTTGATCTTTCTACAGCTTGATTGGAGTCCACCTGTGGTAAATTAATTTGATTGGACATGATTTGGAAAAGCACACCTGTTTATACAAGGTCCCACAGTTGACAGTGCATGTCAGAGCAGAAACCAAGCAATGAGGTCGAAAGAACTGCCCGTAGAGCTCCGAGACAGGATTGTGTCGGAACAGATCTGGGGAAGGGTACCAAAAAAATGTCTGCAGCATTGAAGGTCCCCAAGAACACAGTGGCCTCCATTTTTAAATGGAAGAAGTTTGGTTGGAACCACCAAGACTCTTCCTAGAGCTGGCCGCTCTGCCAAACTGAGCAATTGGGGGAGAAGGGCCTTGGTCAGGGATGTGACCAAGAACCCGATGGTCACTCTGACATGGCTACAGAGTTCCTCTGTGGAGATGGGAGAACCTTCCAGAAGGACAACCATCTCTGCAGCACTCCACCTTACAGACCTTTATGGTTGTGGCCAGACAGAAACCACTCCTCAGTAAAGGGCACATGACAGCCTGTTTGGAGTTTGCCAAAAGGCACCTAAAGACTCTCAGACCATGAGAAACAAGATTCTCTGGTCTAATGAAACCAAGATTGAACTATTTGGCCTGATTCCCTACGGTGAAGCATGGTGGTGACAGCATCATGCTGTGGGGATGTTTTTCAGATGCAGGGACTGGGAGACTAGTCAGGATTGAGGCAAAGATGAACAGAGCAAAGTACAGAGAGATCCTTGATGAAAACCTGCTCCAGAGCATGCAGGACCTCAGACTGGGGCGAAGGTTCACCTTCCAACAGGACAACGACCCTGAGCACACAGTCAGGAGTGGCTTTGGGACAAGTCTCTGAATGTCCTCGAGTGGCCCAGCCAGAGCCCAGACTTGAACCCAATCTAATATCTCTGGAGAAACCTGAAAATAGTTGTGCAGGGACGCTCCCCATCCAACCTGACAGAGCTTGAGAGGATCTGAAGAGAGGAATGGGAGAGAAACTCCCCAAATACAGGTGTTCCAAGCTTTTAGCGTCATACCCAAGAAGACTCAAGGCTGTAATCCCTGCCGAAGGTGCTTCAACGAAGTACTGAGTAAAGGGTCTGAATACTTATGTAAACATAATATTTCTGTTTTATATTTGTATACATTTGCACAAATTTCTAAAAACCTGTTTTTGCCTTGTCATTATAGGGTAGTGTATGTAGAAAATAAACCATTTTAGAATAAGGCTGTAACGTAACAAAATGTGGGAAAAAGTCAAGGAGTCTGAATACTTTCCAAATGGACTGTACATAAACAACAACTGTGGCCGTGATGAATAAAAACAAATAAATAAAACATTTCCTTGTGGTAGAGTCAAGAATGTTGCAGGGCTGGAATGACTATAGGGGGAACATCAGTATAATCATTGAGTGAAGTAAAAAAAAATATACATATTAACAACTACAATAGTGATTGTCATTTGTGTGGGGGCGAGTTGACGGTGCGTGTGTGTGTTTTTGGGGGGGATGTCCGTGTTGGGGGAATGTCCATAGGGGGAGTAGCAGGGGGGAGAAGGTAGCCCAATGGTCTGAGGGTAGAAACTATTGGCCAGTCTTTCAGTTTTGCCATGATGCTCCTGCACTGCCCGCATCGGAGCGATTGAAGCGGATGAGGCGTTCCCCCCCGATGACATCACAATCCCTGCTAATCTGATTGTGCTGGCCTAACGTCCACCCAGACTAGACTGTGTTGTTGTCCTACAGTAGATGGGCATTAATGTGATCCAGACACAGTGTGCAAACATCAAGCCCACTAACGCACACCAAAGCCCCAAAGTGCTATTGTTGTGGTTGCAGCCTAGCAGGAGTCCTGCAGTGCCAAGCCTGCTGGGTGAAACACACTGTGGCTAGGCTTGTGTTTTATGGCTGCTTACTGCCTTGTTTCCACTGACGCTGCGCTTTACGCTGTCAGACGTGACAGATTTTCAGAGGGAAAACTTGTGGATTCATTAGACCTCTCTAAATTCTAAATATTTGGAAAAAATGTTTGATAGTCTGTATTCTCGTAAAGAAGACAAAAATGGGAGCTTGGAATACTTTATATAAAATACGCTGCAAAGGAAGCTCAAAGTGCTTTTTCTAGACCGGAGGAGCAGTTTGCATGAAATAGTTGCGGCTATTATGGATAATATATTGTAAATGGCTTTGACGTAAATGAGACTTCAAATGTGCATGAAGCCGACTGTCTGCATCCAGACTTAAAAGTCAAATAATGCCCAGCCCAGATCCCAGCCCAAAGCACTCCACCTTTACTTGGCACATTCAAAAATAGGAGTCTGTTCTCTGTTGCACTGAGAGCTCTGCTTTGGGAACAGCCAGGACAAGCTGAAACCATAAGGATTGGGCGGGAGAAGCAGATGTCCAGGTCAACCTGAAGTGTAGTGGTAGTATACTTACTTTCCTGCTCCTGGAGATTATGGGCCAGGCAGTGGTCCTCCAGCACAGCAAAGTCTCGACACACTGTAGACAGAGAGACAGGAACACAAGGTTAGGGAGCTCTTCTGAAGGTTTATAAAAAAATAAAAAAAAGTAAAACATTTATTTATTTTTTAAATCGGTAAACTTTAAAAATTAACTTTTGTAGTGAAAATGGACAACACATTCCTGCTGCAACAAAGGTTGTCTCTTGTTTTGCAATACAGCTGAAGGACTTACAGAAAAACGCACCAAAGGGCCTTTTGAAAAACAGTTTTTGGTGGTGTTCTATGACACAGAACATTTGAGACATTGTGCCCGCCTAAACATGATGTTCTACTACAGAAAACACTTAACAGTCGCCCCAATCAAGGGCTGGAAACTTGAACAGAGCACACAAGACTAAACAAGCTCCTTCAGTTTAACCTTAAGCTAATCAGATGGAGGCTATTGTGACTAAACTACAGCATGAAATGGAGCAGTGGCAAGGCCATTGGAAAGATCACACAATGCCGACAGAGAGGAAGTCCGTGTCTGCTTTGTGGCCAAAAAGGATGATTGCTGCACTACAAGCCTTATCTGCCAGATAAGAGCAAAAAAAAAAAAGACAAAATAAAAGCTAAACTAGACTGTCTCAAGCAGGGCCCCTGAAAGACAAGCGGTCTGTAAATAAAGAGAACAGCATGAAGTAGAACTGTGGTCGAGCAAGCGGCGGCACCAAGATTTTGGTTTGAGTCAACAGCGTAGCTCATTTTGAATTAGGCTCCGCGCATCCCTTTTCTGAGCCGTATAGCCTAAGCTTGCTGTGGTAAATCAATTTATTATTATTTTTTTTTTTTTTTTTTTTTTAACAATACATCAAAATACAGAGAAACGCACAGGAAAACCAGTACCAACTTATCAAATATTCTAAGAACATGAAAGTCACAGTAGCGAGACACTAATAGGCTCACATCCAATGCACAGCAGCATGGCAAAGTCAAAAGTGTCTTATGCTGAACCTTCCTACATGTCACTCAATCAGAATAGCAATGCTCTTGTTATTGGCAGTATCTGGCACACATTCAGCCGTTTTTGCTGAGGACATGCAAACAGTTTAAAATGAGCTTATGGGGAAGAGGGAAGCAGCAGCTTCCAAACAAATAGTCAGCGGAAGGCTAACAAAAACCATTCAGACCATCAGACTGAGGCAAAGCAGTTGTGAAACAGCAAAGTGAAACAGCAAAGTGCTACAGTTTAAGGCAAATCAGATGGAGAACAAGAAGAATCACAGGGGTAGAAAAGAGAGAGTGTGGAACTAATGGAGGAAATCTAGGGCTGCGTCCTGATTTGCACCGTACTCCCTATGTTAGTGCACTACTTATACATTATTATTTTTAAACGGGGCCCATGGGGCTCTGGTCAAAAGTAGTACACTATACGTAGGAAGACAAATAGATTCAGCTGCAGGACGATTTTTGTCTTGAGCGGATGGTCAGGGGACTGGAACATACTAAAATAATTTGTAGACTTCAAATTGACCCAAACATACAGTGCCTTCGGAAAGTATTCTGACTCCTTGACTTTTACCACATTGTTACATTTCTGCCTTATTCTAAAATTGAAGAAAAAAAGAACCCCTCAATCTACACACAATAGCCCATAATGACAAAGCACAAATATTTCTAAACTGTTTGCTCATTTACTAATATCACTTTTACACAAGTATTCAGTACTTTGGTGAAGCACCTTTGGCAGCGCCAAGTCTTCTTGGGCATGACGCGACAAGCTTGGCACACCTGTATTTGGGGAGTTTCTCCCATTCTTCTCTGCAGATCGTCTCAAGCTCTGTCAGGTTGGATGGGAAGCGTCGCTGCACAGCTATTTTCAGGTCTCTCCAGAGATGTTCGATCGGGTTCAAGTCCGGGCTCTGGCGGGACCACAAGGACATTCTGAGACTTGTCCCGCGAAGCCACTCCTGCGTTGTCTTGGCTGTGTGCTTAGGGTCGTTGTCCTGTTGGATGGTGAACCTTCGCCCCAGTCCAAGGCCCTGAGCACCCATCAAGGATCTCTGTACTTTGCTCCGTTCAGCTTTCCCTTGATCCTGACGAGTATCCCAGTCGCTGACACTGAAAAACATCCCCTCAGCATGATGCTGCCACCACGCTTCACTGTAGGGATGGTGCCAGGTTTCCTCCAGATGTGACGCTTGGCATTCAGGCCAACGAGTTCAATCTTGGTTTTATTAGACCAGAGAATCTTGTTTCTCATGGTCCTAGTCTTTAGGTGCCTTTTGGCAAACTCCAAGCGGGCTGTCCTGTGCCTTTTTACTGAGGAGTGGCTTCCGTCTAGCCACTACTATAGAAGGCCTAATTGGCGGAGTGCTGCAGATGGTTGTCCTGGAAGGTTCTCCCAACCCCACAAAGGAACTCTGGAGCTCTGTCAGAGTGACCATCGGGTTCTTGGTCACCTCCCTGACCAAGGCCCTTCCCCACCAATTGCTCAGTTTGGCTCTAGGAAGAGTCATGGGGTTTCCAAACTTATTCCATTTAAGAATGAAGAGGCCACTGTGTTCTCAGGGACCTCCAATGTTGCAGACATTTTTTAAGTACCCTTCCCCAGATCAGTGCCTCGACAAAATCCTGTCTCTGAGCTCTACGAACAATTCCTTCAACCCTCACGGCTTGGTTTTCGCTCTGACATGCCTATAGCGCTCCTAGCCTATAGCACGCCAACACCCCTGGGAATCTGGCGGATTATCTGCTTGAGCATCAAAGGACAGTTGGAAAGAAGGAAATGTAGAAATGTTAAAAATAATTAAGACTCAGCTAGCAAAATTGCTTATAAATCATTAGTAAACACTCCCGTTATTAGGTCAAGTTTATCTACGTGAAAAGGTCTACATTCATTTTAGGATAAAAAAATATATATATTTAAAATGGTTTTGACGGCTATTTTAAATTTTCGCGACGGTCTTCATCCATAACTGTCTGTTACACGTTATTCAATTACCATCACAGCCCTATTAAAATTACTTGGAGCTGATTTTCTGGTGTTTAAGTCTTATGTCCAACATAACATTTAAGGGCAGCGACAAATTAAAATGATGCACACGGGCCAGTTGGGGAACCCCGATGTAGGGAATAGGGTCCCATTTGAGACACATCCTAAATGTCTGACAGGTGGGTGTCTTTGGAAGACATGCACTGTAGCCTGTTTTCACTTGTGCAGGACTTGAACAAGAATTTGACTGATGGTCGCTAGTGTTATCAGTAATGCTGATATGGATATTCATATGATTACCGTCATTATTTTAAAATCATTGGGGGGGGGGAAATCAGACAGATTACGTAGGCTAACCCTAATCCCGAAAAGTCTGTCCTAGCAAACAAACAAACCATAATTGGCATTAGGCCTACTGAACAGCCAATCAACTGCATGGAACGTTCTAAATCCCTTTCATACAACTGTATGCACCAGCCAAATCAATCGACGTTCAGCAAGCAAATGATGATTCAAAACAGACGTGCTAATATCTTTTTGCATTTTAACTCCATGCGTCCAATAGACCTGTGCAGAGCCTTGCTACCGTAGGGTCTGTTTTGATCTCGAACATTCTCAGGGTGAAGCACAGCAAATGTTTGCTGAGGAACATTCGCATGTGTTTCATAAGTCGGGTAAACTGTACTTAAGCCCCTTCTGTTTATCTGTGGTGGACATCTTTTCTCCCTGCACTGTGACTATGTTAGAGGATACAAGTAAGCTGTGATTATAAATGTGTAATTAACTATGTTCCCATCTGCTACTGGCAGTGGGTGGCTGATGTCTAGCCTAATTTTATCACCAGATCATAAGTTCAGATGTTTTCTACACCGAAATGTGCAGAAGTTGCACGTCTAGCAGCAGTTAGGTCTAGTTTTGAAAGAAACTGTGTGGGCTAACTGAGGATGTAAATAAGTTATTTTTTCCCCCGTGAATATGAATCCTTGTCATCTATAAACCGAGAGATTAACCAATGGGGGTTGGGGGAGGGATGGAACCATCTCCGATGACCATAATGAATCACGTGGATGGTGCTATGGAGACGCAGAGCAGTGGAAAGGCACGTTCTCCCATAATGCACTTTTCTAGACCAGCATCTCAAATATTCCATGGAGTTGGATTGGAGCAGCTGTTTCGCACACGCAGAAAGAGTTCGTTACACTTCTCCATTCCGATCAGATTGAAAACATGCAGAGGAACAGGAAACGTGCATGAGATATCCAACCCGGGATCTGTCCAGTGGCCACACAGCAGCTGTAATGTACTATTGTTTTAGGGAAGAGGTAGTGCTTTCTGATTTCTCCACCACTCCATTTCTGAATAACATTTAGGCCATTTTGAGGAAACACTGGGATTGTTTTGCACACTGACATGGAATATTTCTGTCAACATACCACTATTAAAATAAATGAGAGATTTTCTCCATGAAGTAATTCAACAATGTGTATGCTGCCATCTTGTCTAGGCTAGTGTTAACCTGGGATCCTTCGGCCGTCCCTACCCTAAAACCTAACCCAGTGGTATTCAAAGTCAGGGTCATGATCTCGAAGGGTTGCGGGGGAACAAAAAAATTACAGATTGTATGAGACAACATGAGACTTTTTTTATAAAAACTATTTTGAAAAAAGTATTTATTGGCTTTTCATAAAAAATAATTTAAAAAAACATTTAAAAAAAAAACATTTTAACATGGGGTCAACAGAAATTCTGGTAGAAAACAAAATGGGGCCCTCGCTGAAAAAGTTTGAATAGCACTGCCCTAACCCTCAACCATAATTCTTAACCGTTTTAAATGTCAACTTCAACAGGGGTGATGGCAGAGTTGGGAGGTCCCAAGGATTCCATTTAGACTTGTCCATCTTCTCTATTTCAAATATTCTTAATGACTGAGACGGGTGGGATTTAGGTATATATACACAGTACCAGTCAAAAGTTTGGACACACCTACTCATTCAAGGGTTTTTCTTTATTTTTTAAATGTTTCTACATTGTAGAATAATAGTAAAGACATCAAAACTATGAAATAACACCTATGGAATCATGTAGTAACCAAAAAGCGTTAAACAAATCAAAATATATTTGAGATTTTTCCAAAGTAGCCACCCTTTACGCACTCTTGGCATTCTCTCAACCAGCTTCACCTGGAATGCTTTTCCAACAGTCTTGGAGTTCCCACACATGCTGAACACTTGTTCGCTGCTTTTCCTTCACTCTGCAGTCCAACTCATCCCAAATCATCTCAATTTGGGTGAGGTCAGGTGATTGTGGAGGCCAGGTCATCTGATGCAGCACTCCACTCTCCTTGGTCAAATAGCCCTTACACAGCCTGAAGGTGTGTTGGGTCATTGTCCTGTTGAAAAACAATTATAGTCCCACTAAGCGCAACCCAGATGGGATGGAGTATCGCTGTAGAATTCTTGGCCCAAGCAAGTCTCTTCTTATTGGTGTTCTTTAGTAGTGGTTTCTTTGCAGCATTTCTACCATGAAGGCCTGATTCACTCAGTCTCCTCTGAACAGTTGATGTGTCTGTTACTTGACCTCTGTGAAGCATTTATTTGGCCTGCAATTTCTGATGCTGGTAACTCGAATGAACTAATCCTTTGCTTCAGAGGTAACTCTGGGTCTTCCTTTCCTGTGGCAGTCCTCATGAGACCCAGTTTCATTATAGCGCTTGGCGGTTTTTGCGACTGAACTCGAATAAACTTTTGTAATGGTGCAAGGTTAGCATGTCTTGGTGGTATGATATTTGTGGGTCTGTTACTTTCGCACTCATTATTCATGATTAATTAACTCAGAATTATTGTGGTAGCATCCACATTAATGTAGACATTTTTAGAAACATTCTATTATTAGACTCAAATGATAATACATTATTTACCATTAATTTCTACTGGGCACAAAATACACAACCAAAACAAACAGCAAATGCATCCACCAAGTTTGTACAGTCACAAGCTTAATGTAGTCATTGCAGTGCTAGGAATAATATGTGAACAAATACTTAACTTGTTTATACTTTAATACACATGTGAATTTGTCCCAATACTTTTGGTCCCCTAAAAATCGGTTTACCCGATATGGATGAAAATACCCTCAAATTAAAGCGGAGTCTGCACTTTAACTTCACAGTCCTTGTATCGTTTAAAATCCAAAGTGCTGGAGTACAGAGTCAGAACAACAACAATGTGTCACTGTCCAAATACTTTGAGCTCACATTCACACAGTTTATTAGGTACACCCATCTGGTACCAGGGTCGGACCACCCTTTGGATCCAGAACAGCTACAGATATGCTGTAACGTTCAAACATTGCTCAATAGGTATCAAGGGACCTAACGTGTGCCAGGAAAACATTCCCCACACGTTGACACCACGCAGGATGGGGCCATAGACTCAAGCCGCTTACTCCACTTCCTGACTTTTTCATTAGCATGACGCAACAGGAACCCGGAATTCGTCAGACCAGGCCATGTTTTTCCCACTCCTCAATTGTTCAGTGTTGGTGATAGCGTGCCCACTGGAGCCTCTTCTTCTTTTTAACTGATAGGAGTGGAACCTCATGTGGCTGTCTGCTGCAACAGCCCATCGGTGACAAGGACAAACAAGTTATGCGTTCCAGGATGCTGTTTTGCACACCACTGTTGTACTGCGCGTTATTTGCCTGTGTGGCCCACCTGTTACCTTGCATGATTCTTGCCACTCTCCATCGACCTCTCTCATCAACAAGCTGTTTTCACCCACAGGACTGGATGTTTTTTGTTTGTTACACCATTCCCGGTAAACCGTAGACACCTGTGCATGAAAAGACCAGGAGGCCAGCCATTTCTGTGATACTGAAACTACTGCACCGGGCACTGACAATCATACCACGCTCAAAGTTCCTTAAGTCACTCGTTTTGCACACGCGAACGTTCAATCGAACAGTAACTGAATGCCTCGATGCCTGCTTTATATAGCAAGCCACAGCCACTTACGATCTGTAGGAGCAAACCATTTGTGTAAACTGGCCACTGAGTGTACATCAATGTAGAGCTAATGTAACCGTGATTGACCACACACTGCAGCACAGTAGGTGGCGGCATGTACCTTAAACGTTTGTTTGCGGACCGCCACCATAGAAAAAGAAAAAAAAGACAAAGGTGAGTCCACCCCAAACGCTGCATGTCATGGTGACACTCATCTGTCTACTCTACATCAACGAGAGAATATTTGAAATAGACAAGAGGACACATTGTTGTATTAGCTACTTAATGGAGAGATGAAAATCTCAATTTAAAAAAAAATCTATATTTTAACAGAACCTTTTCTAAATTCAAAAAACGAACCACCTGCAACTGGACATATGCATTTCAGAAGATACGTGTTTGGCCAAATCGAGAAGGAAGACACTTTCGCCAAGTTAATATGGTTGGTCGAAAATACACAGCGCTACGCCAAACAGTACCTATCTTGCCCTAATGGAGCGTCACATTAGCCCGCGTCACAATCTGCTAGCTAGGCTGGCTGCCAGGCAGGCAGCTAAAAGCTCACGCTAACAACGGGGGATACCTACAGTAGCTTTATAATAATCCCGGATACAGTAAAAAAAAAAAAAAAAATTCTGCACCAGCAAATAAAACATAACGAGCATTAGCTAGTTACACTGGCACGCATGGATTCGAACAGTAACATTACTGATGCCCTCATAACATCAGTACAGTACTAGTACTGTAAACGAGGTACTGTAACGTTATTACCTGGCTAACAAAACAAACAGATGCACGCACTTGACACCTGAAATGTGAAAAACAACCACCTGGTCATAAGTTGGTCTAAACACGAGGCTAGTTCTACAGATGAACGTTGAATAGATCACGCTCGCCAGCAAACGTTACCTTCTTTTACTCCAGGCAGTTTGTTTTGATCGATGGGAAACTCAGCCATGTTGTCAGCGACGTGTCAAAGCCGTTCCCGTTGAATTATGCTTCCGCGATGTGCCGAAGGTTACCAGAGCAGAGTCTGACCGTCTGTTGTCATAAAAACCATTGGTGATTCCGGTACTAACATTACGGGTGTCCCTTTGATTCTTATCGGCACTGTGGCTAGCCAGTCAGATTTGGTGAGCGAGCCTCCCGTCTTCCTCCGTTCTGCAGCTGTGGGTTTGATTAGCGAGCTAGCTAGCTGGGGGAAGGAAGAAATGAAGAGTCCAGCTACGGATAGCAGGCGGGCCAAATCATTCACGGTTAAATATGTAAGGGATGAAAGAGTATAGAGGAGATATTGCGTTCGCTCAACATACACACAATTACACAAGCATAGTCACTATTACATCCCTGGCTGTATATCAGGAGTAAAAGTCATGCGGTACGGTACGGGCAAAACGTAAGCCTATCACAATTATTACAACATGCCCCAAAAAACGATAGGTTATAACCACCATTATTTAACGTTGCTGGATGAAAAATGTGCCAATTGACAGGAAACCGGGTGGCATGTGCTCAAAATTGTTATGGTTTGAAGGGAACAATTACATTTGGTCAAGGCTGATAATTGAATGTATTTCTTTTAACCTTTATTTAACTAGGCAAACGTTTTAAGAACGCATTTTTATTTACAATCACGGCCTGCTCATTGTGGGATGGGGGCTGGGATTCAAAATAAAAGTATAGGACAAGACAGACACCACAACACTACATAACGATAGACCTAAGACGACAACATACCATGGCAGCAACGCATGACAACACAGCAAAGGTAGCAACACAACATGACAACATGGTAGAAACACAACATGGCAGCAGCACAACATGGTAGCAGCACAAAACATGGTACAAACATTATTGGGCCCAGACAACTGCACAAAGGGCAAGAAGGTAGAGACAACAATATATCACGTGAAGCAGCCACAACTGTCAGTAAGAGTGTCCATAATTGAGTATTTGGATGAAGCGATCGAGATAGAACTGTCCAGTTTGAGTGTTTCCTTGCAGCTCGTTCCAGTCGCTAGCTGCAGCGAACTGAAAAGAGAAGCAACATTACGTGTGTGCTTTGGGGACCTTTGACAGAATGTGACTGGCAGAACGGGTGTTGTATGTGGAGGATGAGGGCTGCTGTAGGTATCTCATATAGTGGAAGTGAGGCCTAAGAGGGTTTTATAAATATGCAACAATCAGTGGGTCTTGCGACAGGAATACAGAGATGACCAGTTTACAGAGAAGCTCCCGACAAGGGAGGATGAGTGGCCCAGACCGATGCGTGCGTGGACAACAATTTAGGCTACAAGTGTAGGCCTAATAACAATCGCATAATGTTATTGTTTGTGGGGTTGCCTGTTTCGCATGTTATTTTCGCATTAATACGTGTCTCACATCAGTTTGCAAACAATGTAAAAAATAATACAAATCATTGAGTTAATAAAGCTGCATACAAATATGGTCTCTTTTTTGTTTTTGCTTAGGACAGCTTTATGTAGGTCCTAACAGTTTGTGGGCACCGTTTGTCACCGTTATAGTGCAATTAATGTATTGTTTAGTGTTGTGTAGTGGCTTTACTGGAATGCATATAAAAACATTTTTGGGGAGTTTGCCCCACCAAGATGTACATACTAAAATTGCCACTGCGTAGGCAACTTGTCAATAAGACTAGGGGAAGATAAGCTTTCCCTAAAGTAAATTACATTACACTGAACAAAAATATAAAAGCAACATCTGAAGTGTTGGTCCCATGTTTCATGAGCTGAAATAAAAGATCCCAGAAATGTTGCATACTTATTTCTCTAAAATGTTTGTTTACATCCCTGTTAGTGAGCATTTCTCCTTTGCCAAGATGATCCATCCACCTGACAGATGTGGCACATCAAGAAGCTGATTCAACTATAATCATTACACAGGTGTGCCTTGTGCTGGGGACGATAAAAGGTCACTCAAATGTGCAGTTTTGTCACATAACACAATGCCACAGATGTCTCAAGTTTTTAGGGTGCGTGCAATTGGAAATCTGACTGCAGGAGCGTCCACCAGAGCTGTTGCCAGATAATTGAATGTTCAGTTCTCTACCATAAGCCGCCTTGGTAGAATTTGGCAGTACGTCCAACCGGCTTCACAACCGCAGACCACGTGTAACAGGATTGTCTGAGACCAGCCACCCGGACAGCTGTTGAATCTGTGGGTTTGCACAACCGCCTCAGGGAAAGCTCATCTGCAGCCATTAGGGTTCAGAGGTGGAAACTTTCAGTGGGAATTAACGGGAATATATGGGAATTAAATTAAATATATGTAAATTAATATTAATACCATTTAAATGTTGATGTTTTTTTGCATTGGATATATTTACAAATGTTAATATGGACATCAGACTCTGAGGCCTCATCTTCACTGTCCGTGCAATGACTACTGCTCTAGGTTTCAGGAGTTTAAGGCTGCTTACCACTTTCTCCCAAAATACCAGGAGGATCCTCTTGATGGGGCTGTCCATATCGGCAGACTGTGATATGGCTATTTCTTTGAGAGACTCCTTCCCCTCCAGGAGACTGTCAAACATGATGACAACACCACCCAAACAAACGGGTGTTGCTGGGCAGCGTCAATTCTTTTCACTTTGCTTGATGAGGTAGATTGCTGCTATAACTTGATGACCCTTCACATACCTAACCATTTCCTTGGCTCTCTTGTAGAGTGTATCCATTGTTTTCAGTGCCATGATGTCCTTGAAGAGGATATTCAATGCATGAGCAGCACTGCCAATGGGTGTGATGTGAGGGTAGGACTCCTATATTTTAGACCAAGCAGCCTTAATGTTCACAGCATTGTCTGTCACCAGTGCAAATAACTTCTATGGTCCAAGGTCCCTGATGCCTGCCTTCAGCTCATCTGCAATGTAGAGACTGGTGTGTCTGTTGTCCCTTGTGTCTGTGCTCTTGTAGAAAACTGGTTGAGGGGTGGAGATGATGTAGTTAATTATTCCTTGCACATGAACATTCGACCACCCATCAGAGATGATTGCAAAACAGTCTGCTTTCTCTATGATTTGCTTGATCTTCACTTGAACTCTGCCTCCAGCAAATTAGTAGATAAAGCATGTCTGGTTGGAGGGGTGCATGCTGGGCGAAGAACATTCAGAAATCTCTTCCAATACACATTGCCTGTGAGCATCAGATGTGAACCAGTTACATACACAGCTCGAGCAAGACATTCATCAGCATTTTTCTGACTACATTCCTCCATGAGTCAAAAAAACTTCTGATTCCAGGAGGACCATGAGCTGTTGCTATCGATAAGGTGTCTGATTCATAATTTTCACCTCGAATAGAAGTAGAGGGAATTTTGACTGAGGTTGCTTGTTGTGAGCGCTGAGGGAACTTTATGTACTTGGCCAGATGATTCTGCATCTTTGTTACATTCTTCACATATGATTTGCCACATTATTTGCAAATGTACACAGTGTTTTCTTCTACATTAGCTGCAGTGAAATGTCTCCACACATCAGATGGTGCCCGTGGCATTTTCCTCTAAAGATTAGAACAAAATCTGTACAAAAAACCCAAATACAATTCCTTGTACAGATAAATAGTTAAGCAGTTGGATTAAACAACTCCTTTGTAAGATAAATGTTTTAAAATGAAACCTGTATGGAAACAGGTTAATTAACAATCCTCAGTTAGCAGGCTCAAGCAAGATAAAACTCACATGGTAGCAAAAACTAACCAACAGAAATTGTTAACAAGTTAGAAATGATTTCAACACACTTTGCTGTAGGCTACTATTTACTAGTTAACAAAAAAATCACGTATGCAATAACAAATATATTCACCCCACCCAGTATTGTAATCAGAACTTACCAGAAAGCATGTAGTCCTTGGCTCAGACAGTGTAGTAGTGTGGGCTCAATAGCATCTCATTTGTGTGCAAGATCTTGAGAATCAGCTGTACGTGTGATGGAAGTGTACACTGCACATGTGATAGAAGACTGCACTGTGCATACAGAGGGTTGCAATTCCATTGTATTGGGGATAGTTTAACCAAAATATGCCACAAGACCTAGAATTGCCTTATGTGTATCCCACAAAAAAGGTTCACTGTTATAAGCTCACTTTTTTTGATGAAGTTAAGCAAAATTCCCCAAATTCCCAGGCTTAACTTCCCATGCAAAAGTTCTGGAACATTTCCGGAAATTCCCAGAAAGTTTCCGATCCTTTGCAACCCTAGCCGCCATCACCTTCATCTGCCGCCATCACCTCATGTTCCAGCATGATATTGCACGGCTCCATGTCACAAGGACCTGTAGACAATTTCTGGAACCTGAAAATGATTCCATGGCCTGCATACTCACCTGACATGTCACCCATCAAGCATGTTTGGGATGCTCTGGATTGACGTGTATGACAGCATGTTCCAGTTTCTGCCCATTTCCAGCAACTTCGCACAGCCATTGAAGATGAGTGGGACAACAATCCACAGGCCGCAGTCAACAGCCTGATCAACTCAATGTGAAGGAGATGTGTCGCGCTGCATGAGGCAAATGGAGGTCACACCAGATACTGATTGGTTTTCTGATCCATGCCCCTTGCCCCTTTTTTTAAAGGTATCTGTGACCAACAGACGCATACAATGGCAAGAAAAAGTATGTGAACCATTTGGAAATACCTGGATTTCTGCATAAATTGGTCATAAAATTTCATCTGACCTTCATCTAGCTCACAATAGACAAACACAGTCTGCTTAAACTACTAATACAAACAATCAAATCAAATTTTATTTGTCACATACACATGGTTAGCAGATGTTAATGCGAGTGTAGCGAAATGCTTGTGCTTCTAGTTCCGACAATGCAGTAATAACCAACAAGTAATCTAACTAACAATTCCAAAACTACTGTCTTATACACAGTGTAAGGGGATAAAGAATATGTACATAAGGATATATGAATGAGTGATGGTACAGAGCAGCATAGGCAAGATACAGTAGCTGATATCGAGTACAGTATATACATATGAGATGAGTATGTAAACAAAGTGGCATAGTTAAAGTGGCTAGTGATACATGTATTACATAAGGATGCAGTCGATGATATAGAGTACAGTATATACGTATGCATATGAGATGAATAATGTAGGGTATGTAAACATTATATAAGGTAGCATTGTTTAAAGTGGCTAGTGATATATTTACATCATTTCCCATCAATTCCCATTATTAAAGTGGCTGGAGTTGAGTCAGTGTCAGTGTCAGTGTGTTGGCAGCAGCCACTCAATGTTAGTGGTGGCTGTTTAACAGTCTGATGGCCTTGAGATTGAAGCTGTTTTTTAGTCTCTCGGTCCCAGCTTTGATGCACCTGTACTGACCTCGCCTTCTGGATGATAGCGGGGTGAACAGGCAGTGGCTCGGGTGGTTGATGTCCTTGATGATCTTTATGGCCTTCCTGTAACATCGGGTGGTGTAGGTGTCCTGGAGGGCAGGTAGTTTGCCCCCGGTGATGCGTTGTGCAGACCTCACTACCCTCTGGAGAGCCTTACGGTTGAGGGCGGAGCAGTTGCCGTACCAGGCGGTGATACAGCCCGCCAGGATGCTCTCGATTGTGCATCTGTAGAAGTTTGTGAGTGCTTTTGGTGACAAGCCGAATTTCTTCAGCCTCCTGAGGTTGAAGAGGCGCTGCTGCGCCTTCTTCACGATGCTGTCTGTGTGAGTGGACCAATTCAGTTTGTCTGTGATGTGTATGCCGAGGAACTTAACTTGCTACCCTCTCCACTACTGTTCCATCGATGTGGATAGGGGGGTGTTCCCTCTGCTGTTTCCTGAAGTCCACAATCATCTCCTTAGTTTTGTTGACGTTGAGTGTGAGGTTATTTTCCTGACACCACACTCCGAGGGCCCTCACCTCCTCCCTGTAGGCCGTCTCGTCGTTGTTGGTAATCAAGCCTACCACTGTTGTGTCGTCCGCAAACTTGATGATTGAGTTGGAGGCGTGCGTGGCCACGCAGTCGTGGGTGAACAGGGAGTACAGGAGAGGGCTCAGAACGCACCCTTGTGGGGCCCCAGTGTTGAGGATCAGCGGGGAGGAGATGTTGTTGCCTACCCTCACCACCTGGGGCGGCCCGTCAGGAAGTCCAGTACCCAGTTGCACAGGGCGGGGTAGAGACCCAGGGTCTCGAGCTTGATGACGAGCTTGGAGGGTACTATGGTGTTGAATGCCGAGCTGTAGTCGATGAACAGCATTCTCACATAGGTATTCCTCTTGTCCAGATGGGTTAGGGCAGTGTGCAGTGTGGTTGAGATTGCATCGTCTGTGGACCTATTTGGGCGGTAAGCAAATTGGAGTGGGTCTAGGGTGTCAGGTAGGGTGGAGGTGATATGGTCCTTGACTAGTCTCTCAAAGCACTTCATGATGACGGATGTGAGTGCTACGGGCGGTAGTCGTTTAGCTCAGTTACCTTAGCTTTCTTGGGAACAGGAACAATGGTGGCCCTCTTGAAGCATGTGGGAACAGCAGACTGGTATAGGGATTGATTGAATATGTCCGTAAACACACCGGCCAGCTGGTCTGCGCATGCTCTGAGGGCGCGGCTGGGGATGCCGTCTGGGCCTGCAGCCTTGCGAGGGTTAACACGTTTAAATGTCTTACTCACCTCGGCTGCAGTGAAGGAGAGACCGCATGTTTTCATTGCAGGCCGTGTCAGTGGCACTGTATTGTCCTCAAAGCGGGCAAAAAAGTTATTTAGTCTGCCTGGGAGCAAGACATCCTGGTCCGTGACTGGGCTGGATTTCTTCCTGTAGTCCGTGATTGACTGTAGACCCTGACACATGCCTCTTGTGTCTGAGCCGTTGAATTGAGATTCTACTTTGTCTCTGTACTGATGCTTAGCTTGTTTAATAGCCTTGCGGAGGGAATAGCTGCACTGTTTGTATTCAGTCATGTCACCAGACACCTTGCCCTGATTAAAAGCAGTGGTTCGCGCTTTCAGTTTCACACGAATGCTGCCATCAATCCACAGTTTCTGGTTAGGGAATGTTTTAATCGTTGCTATGGGAACGACATCTTCAACGCACGTTCTAATGAACTCGCACACCGAATCAGCGTATTCGTCAATGTTGTTGTCTGACGCAATACAAAACATCTCCCAGTCCACGTGATGGAAGCAGTCTTGGAGTGTGGAGTCAGCTTGGTCAGACCAGCGTTGAATAGACCTCAGCGTGGGAGCTTCTTGTTTTAGTTTCTGTCTGTAGGCAGGGATCAACAAAATGGAGTCGTGGTCAGCTTTTCCGAAAGGGGGCGGGGCAGGGCCTTATATGCGTCGCGGAAGTTAGAGTAACAATGATCCAAGGTCGTTCCACCCCTGGTTGCGCAATCGATATGCTGATAAAATTTAGGGAGTCTTGTTTTCAGATTAGCCTTGTTAAAATCCCCAGCTACAATGAATGCAGCCTCCGGATAAATCGTTTCCAGTTTGCAGAGAGTTAAATAAAGTTAGTTCAGAGCCATCGATGTGTCTGCTTGGGGGGATATATACGGCTGTGATTATAATCGAAGAGAATTCTCTTGGTAGATAATGCGGTCTACATTTGATTGTGAGGAATTCTAAATCAGGTGAACAGAAGGATTTGAGTTCCTGTATGTTTCTTTCATCACACCATGTCACGTTAGTCATAAGGCATACGCCCCCGCCCCTCTTCTTACCAGAAAGATGTTTGTTTCTGTCGGCGCGATGCGTGGAGAAACCCGTTGGCTGCACCACCTCGGATAGCGTCTCTCCAGTGAGCCATGTGTCCGTGAAGCATAGAACGTTACAGTCTCTGATGTCCCTCTGGAATGCTACCCTTGCTCGGATTTCATCAACCTTGTTGTCAAGAGACTGGACATTGGCAAGAAGAATGCTAGGGAGAGGTGCACGGTGTGCCCGTCTCCGGAGTCTGACCAGAAGACCGCCTCGTTTCCCTCTTTTTCGGAGTTGTTTTTTTGGGTCGCTGCATGGAATCCACTCCGTTGTCCTGTTTGTAAGGCAGAACACAGGATCCGCGTCGCGAAAAACATATTCTTGGTCGTACTGATGGTGAGTTGACGCTGATCTTATATTCAGTAGTTCTTCTCGACTGTATGTAATGAAACCTAAGATGACCTGGGGTACTAATGTAAGAAATAACACGTAAAAAAAACAAAAAACGACATAGTTTCCTAGGAACGCGAAGCGAGGCGGCCATCTCTGTCGGCGCCGGAAAGAAGAATTGACGTTTTATACGTTTTCATGTTTTTATTGAACACACCGTATAAACATTCACAGTGCAGGGTGGAAAAGGTATGTGAACCCTTGGATTTAATAACTGGCTGACCCTCCTTTGGCAGCAATAACCTCAACCATATGTTTTCTGTAGTTGCAGATCAGACCTGCACAACGGTCAGGAGGAATTTTGGACCATTCCTCTTTACAAAACTATTTCAGTTCAGCCATATTCTTAGGATGTCTGGTGTAAACTTCTCTCTTGAGGTCATGCCACAGCATCTCAATCGGGTTGAGGTCAGGACTCTGACTGGGACACTCCAGAAGGTGTATTTTCTTCTGTTGAAGCCATTCTGTTGTTGATTTTACTTCTGTGTTTTGGGTCGTTGTCCCGTTGCATCACCCAACTTCTGTAGAGCTTCAATTGGCGGACAGATAGCCTAACATTCTGGTGCAAAATGTCTTGATAAACTTGATTTATTTTTTTTAGGCGATGATAGCAAGCTGTCCAGGCCCCGAGGCAGCAAAGCAGGTCCAAACCATGCTGCTCCTTCCACCAAACTTTACAGTTTAGATCAGGTTTTGATATTGGTGTGCGGTACCTTTTTTTCTCCACACATAGTGTTGTGTGTTCCTTCCAAACAACTCAACTGTAGTTTATCTGTTCACGGAATATTTTGCCAGTAGTGCTGTGGAACATCCAGGTGCACTTTTGCAAACTTCAGACGTGCAGCAATGTTTTTTTTGGACAGCAGTGGCTTCTTCCGTGGTGTCCTCCCATGAACACCATTCTTGTTTACAGCTTTACGTATCGTAGAGACGTCAACAGAGATAGCATGTTCCAGAGATTTCTGTATGTCATTAGCTGACACTCTAGGATTCTTCTTAACCTCACTGAGCATTCTGCACTCTGCTCTTGCAGTCATCTTTGCAGGACGGCCACTCCTAGGGAGAGTAGCAACAGTGCTGAACTTTCTTCATTTATAGACAATTTGTCTTACCATGGACTGATGAACATCAAGGCTTTTAGAGATACTTTTGTAACCATTTCCAGCTTTATGCAAGTCAACAATTCTAAATCTTAGGTCTTCTGAGATCTCTTTTGTTCGAGGCATGGTTCACATCAGGCAATACTACTTGTGAATAGCAAACCCAAAATTTATAGGGCAAGGCAGCACTAACCAACATCTCAAATCTCATCTCATTGATTGGACTCCAGGTTACCTGACTCCTGACTCCCAGCGTCGTCCGGGTTAGGGAGGGTTTGGCCGGTAGGGAAATCCTTGTCTCATCACGCACCAGCGACTCCTGTGGCGGGCCGGGCGCAGTGCACGCTAACCAAGGTTGCCCGGTGCACGGTGTTTCCTCCGACACATTGGTGTGGCTGGCTTCCGGGTTGGATGCGCGCTGTGTTAAGAAGCAGTGCGGCTTGGTTGGGTTGTGTATCGGAGGACACATGACTTTCAACCTTAGTCTCTCCCGAGCCCATACGGGAGTTGTAGCGTTGAGACAAGATAGTAGCTACTAAACAATTGGATACCACGAAATTGGGGAGAAAAAGGGGTCAAATTAAAAATAAATTTTAAAAATACAAAAAAAAGAAAGAACAAAAATGAATTATTTAGGCTATATAATTATTATAATAAGCATTTCAACAACAAATCAACAACATGCCTATAAATTTCACATTTAGGAGGTATACAAACACATAAAAAAATATTGCTTAGAAATATATAATGAAATGGATGTTTCGGAGTCTATAGTCAGTGCCTATGAATTCACTTGTAATTAACACGAGTTTGGCCAGTCTTTGATTTCAGGATCCTGCATGCCTAGTTTGCTAATTTTGACTACATTCCTTAGATACCTATGCCTTAATCACAGCCAACATAAATATACTTTGAAACCAACAATATCATGGAATAGAATAAATTAAAAGATTATAGTTTCCCAAATGAAAAAAAGTTACATGCATTTAGGCCTAACTGATGATAAGAGGCTGCTGTGTTAAAAAAATAAATGTTTTTTTCTTGAATTCATTGATGATCAGATACTTCAGTTGTAACTGGTTCTGTTGCGCTCAATTTTTACAGTTGATAGACAACTTTAGGCCTGTTCCAAACTTAGACAATCCTCTTTTTTTAACAAAAGAATATAGATCAAAACATCTTGGGAGCTGCAACACTTCGCTCCAGCACGCACTCATTCATTGTCATCCTCCACTGTGGTATTACAAAATATTCTGCTTGTCTCCAGTAATGTAAAATTACACACATTACGTAAATTAAATGAGTTTATAAAATCTATATATTTTTTTCAGACCAAAAATAAAATGATAGATTCATGCAGTGCTTTTATTATTATGGAGATCTTTCCACGCCTACCCTTGTCTGCGGTGGTCTGCGAATCCACAACCTTCTGGCTACTTTTCCATGTAATGCTTACAAAGTGAAGAACAGTTTGTAAAACTGCATATCTAAGAATCTGGTCTGTCCTCAGAGTGAGAGGAAAATGTTAGGCATGTTCTCTGCTATCCACTTTGTTTTAATTATTATTTTATAAAAAACTTCCAGTCCCTTCGTCTTTGTCATTCCATGATCTGTTTCACCTGTCTTTGTGCTTGTCTCCACCCCCCTTGAGGTGTCGCCCATCTTCCCCATTATCCCCAGTGTACTTATCAAATCAAATTGTATTAGTCACATGCTCTGAATACAACAGGTGTAGACCTTACAGTGAAATGCTTACTTACGAGCCCCTAACCAACAATGCAGTTTAAAAAATACGA
The DNA here is from genome assembly GCF_018296145.1 of Oncorhynchus tshawytscha. Lineage (NCBI taxonomy): Eukaryota > Metazoa > Chordata > Actinopteri > Salmoniformes > Salmonidae > Oncorhynchus > Oncorhynchus tshawytscha. The sequence goes on along the minus strand of NC_056433.1, from coordinate 44,960,967 downwards.
ATAAGAAATAAAAGTAACAAGTAATTAAAGAACAGCAGTAAAATAACAATAGCGAGACTATATACAGGGGGGGTACCGATACAGGATTAATGTGCGTGGGCACCGGTTAGTTGAGGTAATATGTACATGTAGGTAGAGTTATTAAAGTGACTATGCATAGATGATAACAACAGAGTAGCAGTAGAGTAAAAGAGGAAGAGGGTGTTCAGCAGTCTAATGGCTTGGGGGTAGAAGCTGTTTAGAAGCCTCTTGGACCTAGACCTGGTGCTCCGGTACCACTTGCCATGCGGTAGCATAGAGAACAGTCTATGACTAGGGTGGCTGGAGTCTTTGACACTTTTTCCTCTGACACTGCCTGGTATAGAGGTCCTGGATGGCAGGGAGCTTGGCCCCAGTGAAGTACTGGGCCGTTCGCACTACCTTCTGTAGTGCCTTGCAGTCGGAGGCCGAGCAGTTGCCATACCAGGCAGTGATGCAACCAGTCAGGATGCTCTCAATGGTGCAGCTGTAGATCCTTTAGAGGATCTGAGAACCCATGCCAAATCTTTTCAGTCTCCTGAGGGGGAATAGGTTTTGTCGTGCCCTCTTCACAACTGCCTTGGTGTGCTTGGACCATGTTAGTTTGTTGGTGATGTGGACACCAAGGAACTTGAAGCTCTCAACCTGCTCCACTGCAGCTCCGTCGATGAGAATGGTGGCGTGCTCGATCCTCTTTTTCCTGAGGTCCACAATCATCTCCTTTATCTTGATCATGTTATGGGAGAGGTTGTTGTCCTGGCACCACACAGCCAGGTCTCTGACCTCCTCCCTATAGGCTGTCTTGTCGTTGTCGGTGATCAGGTCTACCACCGTTGTGTCGTCGGCAAACTTAATGATGGTGTTGGAGTCGTGCCTGGCCGTGCAGTCATGAGTGAACAGGGAGTACAGGAGGGGGCTGAGCCTGCACCCCTGAGGGGCCCCTGTGTTGAGGATCAGCGTGGCAGATGTGTTGCTACCTACCCTTACCACCTGAGGGTAGCCCGTCCGGAAGTCCGGGATCCAGTTGCAAAGGGAGGTGTTTAGTCCTAGGGTCCTTAGCTTATTGATGAGCTTTGAGGGCACTATGGTGTTGAACGCTGAGCTGTAGTCAATGAATAGCATTCTCACATAGGTGTTCCTTTTGTCCAGGTGGGAAAGGGCAGTGTGGAGTGCAATAGAGATTGCATCATCTGTGGATCTGTTGGGGCGGGCATGCAAATTGGAGTGAGTCTAGGGTTTCTGGGGTAATGGTGTTGTTGTGAGCCATGACCAGCCTTTCAAAGCACTTCATGGCTACAGACGTGAGTGCTACAGGTCTGTAGTCATTTAGGCAGGTTACCTTAGTGTTCTTGGACACAGAGACTATGGGGTCTGCTTAAAACGTGTTGGTCTGCTTACAGATTCGGACAGGGAGAGGTTGAAAGTGTCAGTGAAGACATTTGCCAGTTGGTCAGTGCATGCTCACAGTACACATCCTGGTAATCCGTCTGGCCATTGTGAATTTACCTCGAAGCGAGCATAGAAGTAGTTTAGCTCGTCTGGTAGGCTTGTGTCACTTGGCAGCTCTCGGCTGTGCTTCCCCTTGTAGTCTGTAATGGTTTGCAGGTCCTGCCACATCCGATGAGTGTCAGAGCTGGTGTAGGACGATTCGATCTTAGTCCTGTATTTAAGCTTTGCCTGTTTGATGGTTCGTCGGAGTGCATTTCGAGATTTCTTATAAGCTTCCAGGTTAGAGTCCCGCTCCTTGAAAGCGGCAGCTCTAGCCTTTAGCTCAGTGTGGATGTTGCCTGTAATCCATGGCTTCTGGTTGGTGTATGTACGTACGGTCACTGTGGGGACAAAGTCATCAATGCACTTATTGATGAAGCCAATGACTGATGTGGTGTACTCCTCAATGCCATCGGATGAATCCCGGAACATATTCCAGTCAGTGCTAGCAAAACAGTCCAGTAGCTTAGCATCTGCTTCATCTGACCACTTTTTTTTATTGATTTATACCTGTGTTCTTATACACTTGTACCTGTGTTCTCTGTTTGTCTGTTGCCAGTTCGTTTTGTTTCATCAAGCCTACCAGTGTTTCTTCCCGTGCTCCTGTTTGTCTCTAGTTCCTGTTTTCTAGCTTTCCCGGTTTTGACCATTCTGCCTGCCCTGACCCTGAGCCTAAAAGTCGTTCTGTACCTTGCCATACCACCCTGGATTACAGACCTCTGCCTGCCCTGACCTTGAGCCTGCCTGCCGTCCTGTAGCTTTCGGACTCTGCTCTGGACTACTGACCTCTGTCTGCCCTTGACCTGTCGTTTGCCTGCCCCCCTGTTTGAGTAATACACTTTTGATACTTCAAAACAGTCTGCATCTGGGTTTTCCCTGAGCCTTGACAGTCTTAACATATTGATGTTGGTTGTTCCTCCTAAAAAAAGCCCAAGAAAGAGGATTTCTACACCCACCATCTCAGATTGTTCTGAAATCGTTTCTGCTGTTAGAAACAGATAAGATTAGCATCCCTGCAACATATTTTTCAGAAATATAATTGACTCTCTGAGAATTTAAGCTAATTGATGGCACCCATACGCTGCTGCTACTCTGTTTGTTATGTATCCTGATTGTCTAGTCACTTTTACCCCTACCTACATGTACATATTACCTCAACTACCTCGTACCCTTGCACATTGACTCAGTACCGGTACTCTTGTATATAGCCTCGTTATTGTTATTTTATTAATCAATTATTTCTTTTTTCTCTTTGCTAATCTTTTCTTCCTTTTTACTCTGCATTCTTGGGAAAGGGAGGTCAAGTCTACGGTAAAGTTCACACATGTGGCAAACACATGTGACATGTGACAAACAAAATAAAATTGTATTTGAGTTCAAAAATGGATTGCCAAATTACTTCTTATCACAATAGAAGGAAACAAATGATTCCCTACAGATGCTCTACTTCAAGGATATTAGATATGGCTTTCATCAGAGCAATCTGTCAGGACATAACACCATCTGCTTTGACAGTTGACACTATTATAGAACTTCATTTTATTGAATGATTCCAAAAGTACATCACACAGCCAGAGGTACAGACAGTGTCTAGGAACGTTTTGCTCTGCAATGTGAGTCATGCCTGGAGATCCATCAAGTTATTGACTATATTTTCCACAAGAGGACCAGACTGTTTCACAAGATGCAATATATCCCTGATGTTACAAGGTTAATTCACTGTGACTCACTCAACCAGGTTCTCTAAATCCTCAAGCCCCGAAATCCGTATTATAAGGATATGTGATGTTTATTTGGGATGAGAGGCACAACTAGACGTCAATAACTTCCTCAGAGGAAGACAAAGGTGTCAATGAAAACAGCACTCAAGAAGCTTTATGGCAGAAACAGGCCAATCAAAATGGGTGCCAGGCACTTCATTTAAGTAAAACTGCCGTACATAAACACAGCAGCCATTATACTGACAGAGTTGCGAGCCGTGATTTCTGGCTACAACAGCCGGGGTCACGTGGTTTGACCTCGGTGATGGATGCTCAATCAGCCCCACATTGGTGCCGATGCTCAGACCTGGAGCCAAGATTGAAGAGCTCATCTCTGGGCATGGTGCACTTTATAGGGACAGAATCAATTCACTTCTCCCCGTCCAAGATTCTCCCTCTATTATTCTTAAGGAAGTAATTCATGTAAAAGAAAAGGACTGAAAGTGACAAGAACATCCCGTAAATAACAGGTGATAGACGACTTTCTCACTCTGCTGGCTTTGTATCTGTCGTGTTGATGAAGGGCCGCTGGCCACGGATCCAGATCCTCATATTTCTGTCAGCCACTACATGGCCCCTCTTGCAAAGGACGGTGGTCCATTGACGAAAGCCATGGTGACTACCTATTGATTGAGTGCACTGGGGTGGAGGGGCCCTCCTCCCACATCTGACAGGATAAAAGTATAGCTGGGATGGACCAAAGGCAGTGGATTTGCTGGGGCAGGTTGAGAACGAGTTGACACTACGGTAAGCACTTCTTTGGGACAGTTGCTTCGCTGACATGGACAGTTTTGTCTCTGTGAACTACTGGCTGGGACTGCTAGCTTTTCTGCTTCTACAAGGGGTAGTCAGTGTGGAGGGAAGAAGCATCTTCAACCCTGGTGAGTCTGCTGGTTTGGTGAATGAATGTGTGCTAGCTGCTGGCCTATTTGAGGCATAGACGGCCTGAAGATGTAGGCGGTCTGAGGACGCTGGTTGCAACTAATGGGTTAATTCCCAGCTGTTTTGCATGCATTGTCAGTTGTTATAATGTGAGCATGCAAAAGCATACGGATAATTATTTTGTTGGTGTTCTACGGCGAAGTCATTTAGTGTTTGCTTGGCAATTCAATTGTGTTCGTCCAACAATACTGTTAATACTGCACTGTGAATGTGGCTCAGTTTAAAGGGGATATTGTGTAATTATATTTTTATGTACACTAGGTGCTTTTGAAGTTGTTTACAGTAAAATCAGATGTACTGCCGTTTTTTCCCCACATATTCAGGAAACCATGTATATCCCCAAAGAGGAGACACAGACACCCAGAACAAGATTCTAGCGTTGTTGCTACATAGAAGCTTAGAACCTATTGAAAGAAATTACGCTTTAGGTAAGGTTTTTACAGTATATCACACACACACACTAATACAGTGTTTGTCAATGTAAAAAATATAAGGATGTGTATATATAATATTACATGGACTGTTTCTCAGGTTTGCCGTTTGTCCTAACACATTTCTTTCTCCTCTGCAGGTTTAGAGTTTGCCAACAAGCTAGCGGAGCTGAAGGAGGTAGGTCATTCAAGTGTTTTGTACACACGGAGTGCAACAGTTTAAGCACTTGCTGCGTCCTGTGCAGTCATACATTTCATCCAGCTGAGAAGACGGCAATGCTTTTAAGCAGGGTTTATGAGATGAACGGGTAAACATAGTTCTCCTTGAGCGAGACACTGTGTACATTCTGTGGAAAATTCCCCCTGGGATTTAGCCTTTACATCGAGCAGATCTGCCTATTGTCTGACGGAGTTCAAATGAGAGCTCTAGCAGCATAATCTCTCATGGCCTTGGATAGTGATTACCTTACCTGAGAGCAGGCACCTCCCATAAAGACCGACACAGGGTTCCTTTGGCCGTCTGTAACCACTGTGTTCTCTACCTTTACAGATAGAGGCTTTGAAGGAGGACTTGGAGCTGGAAAGGGAGCTCTCCTCAAACACACTAGCGGAGGACAAGTCCATACTGCGAAAAAGGGTTGAGCGTACGTTTCTTATCGCCGACTGTCGGCGACGGCACTGATTTTTCCACAGTCCTAACACATTTCATTTCCTACAGTGGTCTTCATTTTACAAACAAAATGATTATTCCTCCTTGAAATCAAGCAAGAGACTGAACAGTGTTTTCTCTGTGTCCACAGCCTGTTTCTGGAAGTACTGTGTATGACAGTACTTCCAGGAGCGCAGTACTGTACATGCAGTACTGTCCTACTTAGAGTGGAGCCTCTGAGTCCCGCTGCATTGCCCTAACGCCCCAAAGACTCAACACGCTCACAGACAACAACACAACTCACCCATTACCAAGTGTTTGAATGTTGTAGTGTAACTAATATGCTAATACTATAATGTACTCATCACTGTGCTGTAACCTCTGCGCTGATGTCGCAATATCGGGCGTCTACAGGTGTTTATAATAAGTTCAATGACGGTTGGGTCTAAATCAGGGTGGGCACATTTTATTTGTGTTGTTTTGCATAATTACCTTGTAGTGCATAATTACCTCAAACGACCGAAATGACTTGATCGCCAGTTCAGTACTGGATGTAACGCTTCAGATGCTTCTCTACAGGACTCCAACTTTTGAGATGACAAGGAGTTATCAGCATTTCTCTAAGAATGGAAGGTATTGTTGTCACAGCCTAACATCGTCTGCTGACAAAGGACTTGGTCCATGTTTCCACACCCAGAGTAACTGTCCTCTTCTCAACATGTTGACTTTGTCTTCCTCTAGTGGTAAATGGGTGCAGTGACGCAATTCATGTACTTTCCATTGTCAAGTATCAGTATTGCTTTGATGAATGTGTTACCGTTTCCTTCATTTAATAAACTATATATTATCATGCTAGCTTGTGTCTCGGCTACCAGTGATTATGTCACTCCAGGAATAGAGAAATAAATGGTTAGATCAACCCCTGAGTTGTAAGTCACTCTGGATAAGAGCGTCTGCTAAATGACAACATTTTGAAATGTAAGGACCAGGGCTGTTTTGGAAATGTTTGGCTATCTTCAGGCTATATCTTTTGCCTGAATGAAACACCTTTACAACTCAGTCGCAAAGACAAGATCTGGCAACAATCGTGTCCAGTATGAGAGCGAGAATGTCCATTGAGGTGCACACGCCTTATAAGTACGTTTTTTGGGGAGGTACCTGTATAGCCTCAAAACATGGTTAAAACTATCATTTTGATATCATGGATGGTCAGTCCTTGCATCCATACCTCTGTCTACAGATGTAGGATCTTCATTTGAGCCCGTTGGAGCCAGTGCAGAAAAAATCCTCATGAGCAAAAGAGTGACCAAATTAAGATCCTACATCTGTATGAATTGGAGAGTGGTTACATTTCTCCAACTCCATCCCGGGCGGGGAGGACACTTTGTTATTGTCTCAACTGCTGATTACCACCTTAAATACAGTATTATTTACACATTGTTATATCAATTAATACATAGTATTTAGGCTATTCAATCTTGCACCAAAAAAAATGTATTGTTTTAATTATATTTTACCAGTTTTATTTTAGTCGTGGTAAAACTATGCAATTTACAGTTCTACAATTTTGGCTCGTCTGAGAATTATTGCTCTGTCTATTACTTTGTTTTTCTGCCATGGTCTCTGCCTCTCTTCCACTCATTGTCACTGTGGTGGTGCATCTGGGAGCCGAGTCATTGGCTCGGTCTGAACATCGGGAGTTGCACCAATGATAGGGCTCTCTGAATCCTACAGAGAGATAGATGGGAGTGGAGGGATGTCTGAGAAACCAGTAAGCCTGTGCAATCAGCTACCCTGTCAGAAAACCACAATGGAACATTGGAGAGAAACGTGTGGCTATGAAGCGCCACTGACTTACCTGAAGCGGTAGAATTGTAGTTCTGACTACAACAGGATAGGGTGAATTATTCGTCACTCGTGGCCTACTCAAAACAAAAACCGCAGACAAACAGCTAAGCTCGCAACCATACACAAATGCACGCAAGCACACCAAAATAGAACAGAGAAAACCTTTTAAACCTACTACATAAGAATGTCACGGGGAACAGCAGCATTGGCAACCATCCAGTCTATAACGGATATATTGTAATGTGGGTCTTATCTCCCCGTGTTCAGCGGCCTGTTGACCGGAACGCGGGCTTGCGTATGGTCTGCGCATCCTGCTAAGATAAATTATACGGAAATGGAGACGCATCCTATCAAGTCTCTCAATTACCAGGCATGTAAGGACCAAGAGCAACACAACAAGAGCAAGTCTGCTGTGGTGCGTCTCGTTTGAAAGGTAGGCAGAATTCCTTGCATCAGTCAACTACTACATTCCTTTTCTGTTTATTATAAAGTACAGAAACTCTAGTACTGTATATTGATTATTTGTTTGTTTGGTTAAGCAAAACTCATGACTATGATTACATTTCCATTATTAGCAGTATCTTAGACTGTCCACTTTGAAGTGCTGAGACAGAATGGCTATATAAGGAATGGAACATATATGACCAGGGCCCCTCCACCATTATAACCTAGACAGCGTTAGATGCGGGCGCTAACAAGCAAGAACTGAGACGAAAAGATAATGGTGGAGAAAGGCCAAGGGAAGTTATTTTCATATAGAGGGAGGGGATTCTATACGTTATGCAAAGACGGAATACTATAAAGCCAGGGCTCTGTGATAAGAGAACTCAGCTGTTCCATGGAATTGCTCGGCTCTGTTACTTTGTAATAAAGTCTAACTGAATCTACAGTTTCCAATATCTGTGCAAATATTTGACTCAATATTTTCCACAACACCTCTCACATAACCATAATGTTAACTCCTGAAGAATTAAGCACTTCTTGCAGTAAAATTATACACCAAATGTAGGCTAAATTTTGACTGGGGAATAGGAGTGGAGGAAAAAAATGATTTCTTTCTTTCAGCATCTTGAGAGAATGTGAATGCGCAGTCAGATAGCACCTCTACTGATGGTATCTTTATCAGCATCATAAAAACCGATAGTATTTCAACCACATAAAATATGCATCCAAGCCAAACTGAAATCTTATCAGAAAAATGTTGGGTCGTTTTTCACAGCTTTCTATTTCCTCACAACTGGTCAAACTGAAGTAATTTTTAGATTTTTTTTCACAGAACATATTTCCTGTATTTTTTTTTATACAGCTGACCAATGTACCACTAACAGGGCAACCAAGCAAATTTCTTTTTTTTTTTTTAAATGGCCAAATCAACTCAAAACTGCTCAATATTTGGTTTGATGTTACTTAAAGGTAATATGGTCTTTAAAAAAAAAAAAACTTTGCTTGACTATTCTTGCCCATTGACTACTTTCAAGGTGAGGAACCATCTAACAAGAAGTTGGAAAATACTGAGCTTCACCTTTTAATCTAGCAACTTGTCATATACAGTACTAGCCTAATATTGATGATCAGCAGATTTTTGATCTTAACACATTTCTCCCTTCAATAGGCACCATGTGGAGCGTATTACTCTTTCTCCTGGTCCAGCCTTTGCACACCGACAGCATGGTCTGCCCTAGCAGCTGCATGTGCAACCTAGAGGGGGCCGTCAAATGTGTGGGCAACATCAGGGACGTGCCCAAAGGCATGCCCACCAACATGTACCTACTTCAGCTGAATGGCACCAACATGAAGGTTCTGAACGAACAGAGTCTGGCCATGTTGCCCCTTATGCTGCGTTTAGGCATCAGCCACAGCCCCCTGGACACCATCCACCCTGAGGCCTTCCATGTGGCCCCGCAGCTCCTCTCCATCAAGCTGTCATCCAACGCCCTCTCCAGCCTCCCTTCCCAGGTGTTCAGCCCCTTGGTCAGCCTGAAGCAGCTGCATCTGGATTACAATCGTCTGGAGTCCATCGCTCCCGTGTTGTTCGAGGGTCTGGCCAATCTGAATGAACTGGACGTCAGTAACAACGCCATCGCTCACCTCGCCCCCAATGTTTTCCACGGACTGAGTAGCCTGCGCTATCTCAACCTGGGGAGAAACTCCCTGCAGCAGCTGCCCCCCACCTTGTTCCACTCATTGACGCAGTTGCAGTTCCTCATGCTCTACAACAACAAGCTAGAGCGGCTGGAGGTGGGTGCCTTCGACGAGCTGGCCAACCTCCTGGAGCTCAAACTGCACAACAACCAGATCGCATACATCTCCCCCGAGGTGTTCTGGGCCCTAGGCAACCTCATGACACTCACCATGTCCTCCAACCTGCTCCAGGGCGTCCCGAATGAAAGCTTCTACCACCTTCCCAAACTCACCAAGCTCACTATCTACAAAAACCCTCTGTTGTCACTGCCTGATAAGTTGATGGGCCAAATGCCCAGGATGAAGGAATTCTACCTGTATGACACCAACCTCAGCACCGTGCCCTGGAACCTGTTTGCCAACATGAGTGGGATGGAGAGGCTCTCCCTGCACCTCAACAACAAGCTGAGGGAGCTGCCCCCTGACCTTTTTTGCTGCCTGCCCAACCTCCAGAAGCTTTCTCTCAAGTCCAATGACATCCAGGATCTACATCCAGATATCTTCTCCAAGCTGGCCAATATGGACACTCTGCTCCTGAATGATAACAAGCTTCGCTCCCTTTCTGAGGACATATTTAAGGGCAACCCCAGTTTGGCCAGCATCGAGCTGAAGAACAACCAGCTGCGGACCCTTCCGGGGGAGGTCTTCTCTACTGCAGGGGGTTTAAGGGTTGTTACTCTGAGTGGCAACCCATGGGACTGCAGGTGTGGCATCAGAGACATTGCAAGTTGGATAAAGCTTAATGAAGGCGTGGTTAGTGATCGGACGGATGTGATATGTCGTAATCCGTACCCTCTACTTCTCCGCCCACTTGGTTCCCTACTCAACGAAGAGTTTAAGTGTGACGTTACCACACCCTCGAGCAGCCGCTCCACCCGCTCTTCGATTGAACTCAGCCATGCCGTTTCCACTACAGCTCTTGAGGAGCAAGAGGTGGTAGACTTCACAGCCACAACTACTGCACCCGAGGCTCCATCAACCCAACAAACAGAAAATCCTACTGAGAGTGTCCGGTTCACCACACCTGGGACTAGGCGCACAACAGCTGCCACACCGACCGCCGACGTTCTCGACATTCTTGACGACGACTATATATTCAAGCCTATGGGCACCGAATCGCTCCCCGTCCATGTCCTATCCCCGCCCTTCCACGACAGGCTGGTGTTTGAGAACGGGCTCGAGTTTGTGCACAACAACCGCCTAAAGGGCTGGGTTTACCTGTGGACGCTGCAACCCAATGGGGCTTACGTTGGTTTCCTCATGGCTCTCCACATCCTTCTAGTGGCCACAGGCGTGGCCCTGATTCTGGCTGCCATGTACGGGATGTACCGTCTCCACCAGGCCACGGAAGACCTAGGAGCAATACTCACAAACAGGAAACACGCCATCATATCAGAGAGGAAGCAGAAAGATGGGTGCCTTCGACGAGCTGTCGAAGATAAACTGTAGCTTCACCAAATGCGAAGATGAAGTACAGTATGTGTCGAGAGTATCATTGTGGTGAAACAGTTTTTAAAAGAATAGCGGAACAAGACCTTGGGAAACCTGTCAATGTAAAGCACAAGCCAAAGCTGTCTGCATTATTTGAAGTTCGTTAGCAGAGAAGAGTGTAACTGACAATTTATTCATTAGGCATATCTCGTCTCCTCCCAGTGGTAGGAGCTTTAAACAACAGGAACAAAGAATGATCCTCTCACAACATTGGTCCAAAGAGCCAGACCGTTATGGAGTTAGGCTAGCTCTTTTTTTATTATTATTATGAAAATAACGGATGACGGTATTGATGACTACGCGGACCGAGCGAACAATTTCTCAATTCTATTGGGTGAACCATATGTTCACTAAGCTGTGGGTAAAATTCACCTCTGGAGTACAAGCTAAGCAACCTTGTCTTACTCCTAAGAGTTTTCCAGTCAATTAATGGCCATATGGTGACAGTACGCATTCTTTCAGCAATACAACGATTGGCAACATCTAACCAGTGGAAAATAACGTTGTCATGGCTTATTAGTTAGATAGAGGTCATACTGTTTCTGCAGCTGGGGAAAGTAAGCCGAACCGCATGAATAGAAATGTCCTGATGTCATAAGATTATCTTCTTCCTGTCTTTCCCACTAGCAGCTATGAGTGATCCTAATATGCCTGTATATTTTACACACGCACGCATGCACACACACGTAAGTGAGGTACTGATATCTTACTATTTAACTGGTCAGAGACATCTTGGTAGGCCGACAGGTGTGAATTATGAAAATTAGGGGACTTTTGGATGACCCCCACAAATCACAAGACCAATTGTAGTCATTTAAATGTATTAAACACATTGAAAAAAAGCAGACAAGGGGACATGAGCTTCATGTATTGTAGGTGAGCCGATGCTTTTCTTTTGACTCACGGGACACGACGGACAGATCCGATGAGGCTCCTATCTCAGTCCTAAAGAATGGGAAGCTCAAGTACACCATTTGTCAATATCATAGTGTAGTAAGACATTTTTCGTTGGGAAATGTTCATTGCAATGTTCCTTCCAAAACAAAAACAAGCACCCACATGAAAAACTGTTTAAGGCATTGGTGTTCATTTATCACCATGTACAAAGTTGCCTATAAAACATTTGTTTTATCCCATTACTCTTGTGTTGGCAGATCATTCTCATGTAGGCTATTTGAGAACTACACTGTTAAGATAGAAAGACTCAAAGCATCGTCATTGTGTAGTGGAACCATGAAAAGCAGTTCACCTAAGCTGAGATCTGGTGTTTGGAGGGTGTTTGAATGTAAACCCAATGCCAGTGTTATAGTACGGTGAATGTATTTGAAAACAGAATGGAGATTCAGAAAGTGGTTCTTCTGTTTGAAGGTTGGTGTTAAGATAGTCTTGTGAAAACCATTTCTGGTGTTTCAGTGCATGTAAAAAGCAGCATCTGAACACAAAAAGCATGTTTTGGCAGACTGTCTCTCATACAATCAAATGGTTTTGAAATGAAAATGGTTTATAGCATAAATATTGATTGGGGATGATTTTATTTGAGTTTAAAAAATTAAGATAATTATGGCAATTGAATACTTTTCCTAGGGTAGACAAGGGCACTAATTATAGGCTACTGTTGCCAGACCCATTGAGATTAGAATGATGTTACAAATCAAAATGACAACTCTTTATGTTGTCAAAACATTATCTTAGTCCACTCAGTCAGTCTTCAGGACTAAACTGTTGTGCTGAACCACCCTTCTTGTACTGAGCACATCGGGCCTGATTCAGACTTGCGATAGACTTAACATGGACTCAATAAAATATGGACTTAACTCAAAAAAATGTTAAAGTCCATGTTAAATCAACTTATCTTTATTTTTTCTGTGCTTTGTTTAGAAAGATTAGTTACTTTTACCCACTCAACCACACAGCCACGTACCGTGTGAAGAACTTGGGCCCCCATATCAGAATGTTTAAATTCAAGGCAAAATTTGAACTTCAGACATTGTGCTTCTTTACTGTTTAGAATTGCTCCAGTCTGGGGCATGGAGGTGGAGAGAGGGCATTCGTATCTGGTGTGCCCTCTAAGCAAACTCTATGGTCAAGTATTAAAAACAGGCAAGCATGCGGGCACCTCCCCTTTATTCAGATCCTTCACAAACTCATACAGGAAAGAGCACAACAAACGCTGAGGTGAAACACTCCAAAATAATCCAAGAAAGTATGCGTCAATGACAATGTGAGTACAAAACGTTATTTACACTGAAGAAACAAATAGAAAAGGAATTCACTCAACAAGAACTAGCCAGCAGATCTGATCCACTTGCTTACAGCTAGTGATGTTACGTTTGATACCGGCGCTCCAAGGTATGCGTCGAAATCGCAAAGCAGCTAACCTCGAAGATGTCTGCCGATGCGTGTATGACTTTATCAGCAGTACGTCATCAATGACCTCTGAAGCTTTGTTTGATCACATGCTTTTTCAAACGGTATGTTGCAAAACGTAAGATCTCACTGATCACGCCGTTGTTCCGGTGCCTTTTCCGATTCCAAGCTGATTTCAAACACTGACCTCTACTGGACACCGCACATACAAATACAGTTAGGATTTTGTACAAAAAGTTTCACCTAGCCGGTAGCTTAGCAGATAGACGAGGGAACTATGTAACAGTCATGGACGTGAGGGTTCGGGTCGAATCCCTTTGAAGGCACACTATTTAGAAAACTATTCTGCACTGTTGCTCAAATTTGTTTTATATAGTATAGTATAAGCTTCTGTCTTACGCATCCTAAATAATGCCATAGATTCAGTTTTTCAAAATAGTCAAGCATGATGTAAGATGTGAACCTAGTATTCCAACTGATTAGGCAACTAAATCCAATGACATACAGCTGTGCCACGATGCTATAATGAAAACAATGGGTGAAAAAAATATCTCTGATAATCACACACTGCTATTTATTGCTGACCAGCAGAGGTCACTAATGTGCATTGGGAACATGAACTGTGAATTACGCAGAGCTTTATTATCGGCACAATTTGGTGAAAGTGCCGAAGCCTTAAGAAAGCCTCGGTTTCCCATCACTACTTATAGCTGCACTAGGGTCAGACAGGCTTCCTGTGTAGATTAAGACACCCCAGAGCTGGCGCGAGATATGGCTCGGAAAACGCACCTCAATTCAGGGATAAGAAATGTGTTGCATTCCGAATTGTCCTCTTATCCCAACTGTTACACCGAAAAGAAACTGTTGTTTTTATCCTCATGCTAGCTAGCAGTAGCCACAGCAGCCATTGTGGAATGGCATGTCGCATTGAACAACAAAGGAACTGATTTGTTGACACGGCCATTCCAAAATGGCTGCTGTTGCTTCTGCTGCCTAATATTAGGATGAAAAGGACTGTTTTCTGGAAAAACTAGCATTCGTTAAATCTTCTACGCGTAACAGTTGGGATAATGGGACAATTAGGAGCACAAGGCACTTCTCATACCTGGATTGAGGTACGTTTTCCGAGCAATATCACGCCGGCTCCGCATTGTCTTAATCTACACAGGAAGTCTGTCTGACTCTTATACAGCTGTCAGCAAGCGGGTCGGATCTGTTGGCTAAACAAGGGCGTTTGTTTTGAGTAGCATTTCGGCTGCTAACGGTTACTGTACGCTTACAGTTAAAGTCAAACAGACGTTTTGATTAGTTGGTTTCGTTTTCTTAATGCTACATGGTAGTTAACTGACACGTCGTGCAGATGTTTTTATGCAAATAAAGGCCTGTTTTTTGTCTTGCCAGGTATTTCTTTTGTTTGGCTTGCCTACTAGCTTTATATATTGTTTGATGCCTGCACCACATGCTATATGTTACACTAAATAGCCACTGCCAATTTAGCCTGCTCTAGCGTTGGCCTGCCTCGCCACATGTTACTGCATCCCACTTTTGACATTCATATTGTTCTGTTGTTGCTATATTTACATAGCTTCATCAATGTATATGCATTTTGCATTCTGCTATTAATGTTTAATAATTGTATATTCGTATAGCAATTTATGAATATTATAACAGTTAATAACTTCATTATGCATTCATGCACCATCATTATTGCTTGTTATTATTATTTGCCTGTAGAGAAACATACGTACTACGTTACCAACAGGCTGGCCATACCTAACCAAAGGAATCAAGACAAGGATCACAGACTAATGCCATCTGACCTGTCAACTGTCAATCATATCGTTAAACTCAACTGTACTGTGATTCAATACATCTGAACAACCTTCCATGTACCATCTTCTGAATTTAAAGACTGAATTCAAATACATTAGCATAATGGATGACTGGTGTATCGCATTGAGCCCTGGGCTGAAGTTTTGTATTAGTAGTCGTTGCCTGTATTTTTGTCCATGAATCTGAAATATAATGCCATTTTTCCCTTGATTTAGAAGAATATGATTAATACCGTACAGATCTTTGAACTGTCTTAATCAATATAAAAAAAATGTAAAAGACCTGTTAATGTTTTGTTGTCATTTGATGATTTGCAAAGAAAAGATAAAGTATTTGAAACTTCAAAATCATCTCTTGAAAAAGTAAATGTTGTACTCGTGAATTACCCTGTACAAACGTATTAATTTGTATTATCACAAAACGATACTCTCGTATCATTTCTTTGAGCATAATACCATACAGTTGACCTTTTTGAAATGTCCAATGACGAGTTTATCATATAAGAGCAGGGGACGTACAATAAGAGGAGGTATTTCCATTTACAGTATTTCGAAATTACAGAAGAAGGGATGTAATTCTGCACTAAACAGGACTCAAAACACCAAGTGTACAACCTTTTCCAGGTTAGTGCGCCCAGTCTCTTGCAATGTGTAGCACAACATGATTAAGTGATGTTACAACACACCATGTCATGTTTCAGAACACCTTAAATCTGTCCCATAGACCCTTACACCCATGTGTTTCAAAACTCCAGCAAAGTTAAGGTTTCGTCTCCTTAACATTGGTGGCAGCTTAGTTGCCACTAGTTTTAGTGTTACAAAACACTTCAATTCTACTTGTACTTACACTGTTAAAATTAAGTCCCTAAAAGGGTTATAAAACACTTCAATTCTACTTGTACTTACACTGTTAAAATTAAGTCCCTAAAAGGGTTATAAAACCTGAAAGTACAAACACAAAATACTTTGGAAAATGAATGACAAATTCCAAGTGATTGAATATAAAACAAACAATGAACAAAAGAGAATGAAATGCTGAATAGCAGACAAGTTCATCACTATGGTGACCGGTGATTAAGCCTTTCCAGTACATTGAACTCACATAACAGTGGGCAGAGATCACACTATTCACATCACTGACACACACTCAAATAGTTCACATCAAACACAGGACAGGAAATAGCAACACTGTTTTTTTTTAACCTGTAGTCTTTACCCATAGTCACAAGTCACGAGAACTGTGCCTTAAAAACAGCCATCATAGATTAGGGTTCCCAGTTTGATTCGTCAGAATACTTTCAGTGAATGGAAGTCATTGTAAACGGGCCAATCCAAACATTTCAATTCACAAAAGGGAATCCCCCCCAAAATGGTCTGTGCACAGCATTTTAGCAGTAGCCAAAAATCAGACCAAAATTAGGCTAGCACTAATGATACTGTATCAGGGCCTACACAAACGTCTGTCTGTGTAAACCTTGCACAACCCATTACCTACATAAGTTGGCCTATTGTTCTTCTTGACTAATACAACTTCCCTGCAAAAACACCCTGTACAAAAGACAAGGACCCGCCCTTTATTTTGCATGTTCCTTAATGGTAATCAGCTACATCTGTATTTTGACCACGCTGGTCACATTAAGTACATGTTCTCGCTGCTGCTGGGCTGAGATATACATTAACTCCACCCATGCTATCTTGTTTAGGGTGTAGTGGGGGTATCCGTGCCCTTGGTCTGCGTAGGAGTCGTAAAACAGATGGATTTCCCTTTTACAGCAACAGAGAGGAATGTTAATCAGAATAGTAAGTTAACGTACAACCTTTCTTTAGGTCTAATTGAGAGCAGATGATTGCCACTTTACCTCTACTGGGCTAAAATTGTTTTTCTGCAGAAGACTGACATTTCTTTGGAATCTTGGAATAGAAGAAGTGAATACCCCTGGCTCTCCATCATATGTTAGTTATTATCTGAAAGGGTTGATCCCAAGTGCTGTATGCCTCTGAGCCATGCATGAGAACCGCAGCCCCTCCCCTTCCACCCCCACAATCAGGCTTTTGGTCATCAGCGCATTGGGCAGCCCCTCCACCCCAACTGAAAGCCCACTGTCAGCATGTCAACGCCTAAAACACACGCCAACTTACTCACGCACAACCACAAAGTCCCATACACACCTACAGTATATATATATTCAAACACGTACATTCATGCAAGTAGTTCCCAAGCACACCCTCACACAAATCCAGTCCTTTTACAGAGAGGGTGGGGCTTCCCCCTCACACAAACGCCCCACCATACTTCCCAAAAAAATGTGTGTGTATGTGAGGAAGAGAAACAGACAGAGCACAGGCGGTGCAAGCCAGCTTCAGTACATGACCTGAAAGTTTCAAGGGCAAAGGGGGAAAAGATTGATTGAGGATGATGAACGTGATGACAAAGAGCTGAACAACGTGAGGATGTGTGGTTCTGGAAGAAACTGGAATCTCTAATTAATTCACATCTGACATTTCTGAAGAGGGAGCACAGTGACAAGAGAGGATACAAGATAGCAGACACTCCCCACCAACTCATTTCTCCGTTCACTCAACTGCCAAGCGCTGTACAAGGTAAGCTCCACTCTACCATATAGCCGACAGCATCTCGTTTTACAATAGTTAGCAGTGCACTGGTTGACCTGGAGATTCCTAATCTCATGTATTCTGTTGAAATTGCTTTTTTTGCTCGTATGAGAAAGAGATGGTCAAAACTGTAATTATTATGAAAACAAATTATTATTAAGTGAGGTCGTCTACTTTATTGTGAAGTTTTAATTGTCCAAGCAAGACAAAAACTATAACGATTATAAAGTAGACGACTGTAGGAGCATGGTTTTCTGAAACTATGATTTAACCATATTATTTAGTCTTTCTGTGCGCATATTACGGGGGGAACAAACAGAAATGTGCTTTGAAGAGAGCTCAAACGCTCCTCTTCCAACCCTTAACCAAGTTTTTTCAGTATTCGTTGCAAAAAAATCGTCTCATGTCATTTTATATTAACTTTGTGATATTGTTAGTCTATGCAACTCTCCCCATAAACTCACCCTCTAATTTGCTGGATATATATTTTGTGACTGGCAAAGTGCTGATGCTTAAGTCCAGGAAATGGGGAGAGAAAAAAAATCACAGCAATTAATGGTGAACTGGAAATGTTTTACAATGTAAAATGTTCCAGCCCAGTCCAGACTGTGGTTTGGTGAGACTGGGACTGATTATTTCAGAGAGGAGATAGTTTAAATGTAAGCGGCCATTCAAATAGGGATCTTATGCATTTGTATTTTGCTGAGGAGTCAGAAGAGGCATGTTTGCCAATGGTGCTGTTCAGTCATATCGGCTATGTCTTCACTCCCAACACTTCGAGGGGAACAGCAATAGGATAAGATTCAACTACAATTTCCTAAGAGGAAACATCTGAGTAAGTAACTATTCTTTAATTACAGTGCATTAGGAAAGTATTCAGACCCCATGACCTTTTCCACATTTTGTTATGTTAGCCTAACATGGATAAAATACATTTTCCCGCCTCATCAATCTACACACAATCCCCCCATAATGACAAAAAGTTTTTTTTATACAAATTTGCAAAAAACAACAAAAACGTAAATATTACATATTCATAAGAATTGAGACCCTTTACTCAGTACATTGTTGAAGCACCTTTAGCAATGATTACAGCCTCGAGTCTTCTTAGGTATGACGCTACAAGCTCGGCACACCTGTATTTGGGGAGTTTCTCCAAATCTCTGCAGATCCTCTCAAGCTCTGTCAAGTTGGATGGGGAGGGTCACTGCACAGCTATTTTCAGGTCTCTCCACAGGATATTCGATCGGGTTCAAGTCCGGGCCACTCAAGGACATTCAGAGACTTGTCCCACTCCTGCGTTGTGTTGGCTGTGTGCTTACGGTTGTTATCTTGTTGGAAGGTGAACCTTCGCCCCAGTCTGAGGTCCTGAGCTATCTGGAGCGGTTTTTCATCAAGGATATCTGTACTTTTCTCCGATCATCTTTCCCTAGATCCTGACTAGTCTCCCACTGAAAAACATACCCACAACATGATGCTGCCACCACCATGCTTCACCGTAGGGATGGTGCCAGGTTTCCTCCAGATGTGACGGTGGGCATTCAGGCCAAAGAGTTCAATCTTGGATTCATCAGACAAGAGAATCTTGTTTCTCATGGTCTGAGTGTCTTTAGGTGCCTTTTGGCAAACTTCAAGCAGGATGTAATGTGCCTTTTACTAATGAGTGGCTTCTGTCTAGCCAATCTACCATAAAGGCCTAAATGGTGGCGTGCTGCAGAGATGGTTGTCCTTCTGGAAGGTTACCCCATCTCCACAGAGGAACTAAGGAGCTCTTTCAGAGTGACCATCAGGTTCTTGGTCACCTCCCTGACCAAGACTCTTCTACCCGATTGCTCAGTTTGGCCAGGCGGCCAGCTCTAGGAAGAGTCTTGGTGGTTCCAAACTTCTTCCGGTTAAGAATGGAGGAGGCCACTGTGTTCTTGGACCTTCAATGCTGCAGAAACATTTTGGTACCCTTCCCCAGATCTGTGCCTTGACATAATCCTGTCTTGGAGCTCTACGGACAATTCCTTCGACCTCATGGCTTGGTTTCTGCTCTGACATGCACCGTCAACTGTGGGACCTTTATATAGACAGGTGTGTGCCTTTCCAACTCATGTCTAATCAATTTAATTTACTTCAGGTGGACTCCAATGAAGTTGTAGAAACATCTGGAAACAGTATGATTGATGGAAACAGGATGGACTTGAGCTCAATTTCAGGTCTTATAGCAGAGGGTCTGAAAACTTGTGTAAAAAAAAAAAAAATATATATATATATATATATATATATATATATATATATACACTGCTCAAAAAAATAAAGGGAACACTAAAATAACACATCCTAGATCTGAATGAATGAAATATTCTTCTTAAATACTTTTTTCTTTACATAGTTGAATGTGCTGACAACAAAATCACACAAAAATTATCAATGGAAATTAAATTGATCAACCCATGGAGGTCCGGATTTGGAGTCACTCAAAATTAAAGAGGAAAACCACACCACAGGCTGATCCAACTTTGATGTAATGTCCTTAAAACAAGTCAAAATGAGGCTCAGTAGTGTGTGTGGCCTCCACGTGCCTGAATGACCTCCCTACAATGCCTGGGCATGCTCCTGATGAGGTGGCGGATGGTCTCCTGAGGGATCTCCTCCCAGACCTGGACTAAAGCATCCGCCAACTCCTGGACAGTCTGTGGTGCAACGTGGCGTTGGTGGATGGAGCGAGACATGATGTCCAAGATGTGCTCAATTGGATTCAGGTCTGGGGAACAGGCGGGCCAGTCCATAGCATCAATGCCTTCCTCTTGCAGGAACTGCTGACACACTCCAGCCACATGAGGTCTAGCATTGTCTTGCATTAGGAGGAACCCAGGGCCAACCGCACCAGCATATGGTCTCACAAGGGGTCTGAGGATCTCATCTCGGTACCTAATGGCAGTCAGGCTACCTCTGGCGAGCACATGGAGAGCTGTGCGGCCCCCCAAAGAAATGCCACCCCACACCATGACTGACCCACCGCCAAACCGGTCATGCTGGAGGATGTTGCAGGCAGCAGAACGTTCTCCACGGCGTCTCCAGACTGTCACGTCTGTCACATATGCTCAGTGTGAACCTGCTTTCATCTGTGACGAGCACAGGGTGCCAGTGGCGAATTTGCCAATCTGGGTGTTCTCTGGCAAATGCCAAACGTCCTGCACGGTGTTGGACTGTAAGCACAACCCCCACCTGTGGACGTCGGGCCCTCATACCACCCTCATGGAGTCTGTTTCTCACTGTTTGAGCAGACACATGCACATTTGTGGCCTGCTGGAGATCATTATGCAGGGCTCTGGCAGTGCTCCTCCTGCTCCTCCTTGCACAAAGGCGGAGGTAGCGGTCCTGCTGCTGGGTTGTTGCCCTCCTATGGCCTCCTCCACATCTCCTGATGTACTGGCCTGTCTCCCGGTAGCGACTCCATGCTCTGGACACTACGCTGAAAGACACAGCAAACCTTCTTGCCACAGCTCACATTGATGTGCCATCCTGGATGAGCCTCACTACCTGAGCCACTTGTGTGGGTTGTAGAATCCGTCTCATGCTACCACTAGAGTGAAAGCACCGCCAGCATTCAAAAGTGACCAAAACATCAGCCAGGAAGCATAGGAACTGAGAAGTGGTCTGTGGTTATCACCTGCAGAACCACTCCTTTATTGGGGGTGTCTTGCTAATTGCCTATAATTTCCACCTGTTGTCTATTCCATTTGCACAACAGCATGTGAAATTTATTGTCAATCAGAGTTGCTTTCTAAGTGGACAGCTTGATTTCACAGAAGTGTGATTGACTTAGAGTTACATTGTGTTGTTTAAGTGTTCCCTCTATTTTTTGAGCAGTGTATATATACACACACAAACACACAGTTGAAATCGGGAAATTTACATACACCTGAGCCGAATACATTTAAACAAATTTTTTCCAATTCCTGACATTTAATCTGAGTAAAAATTCCCTGTCTTAGGTCAGTTAGGATCACCACTTTATTTTATGAATGTGAAATGTCAGAATAATAGTAGAGATAATTATTTATTTCAGCTTTTATTTCTTTCATCACATTCCCAGTGGGTCAGACGTTTACATACACTCAATTAGTATTTGTTAGTGTTGCCTTTAGGTTTCGGGTAGCCTTCCACAAGCTGGGTGAATTTTGGCCCATTCCTCCTGATAGAGCTGGTGTAAAGGAGTCAGATTTGTAGGTCTCCTTGCTTGCACATGCTTTTTCAGTTCTGTCCACACATTTTCTATAGGATTGAGGTCAGGGCTTTGTGATGGCCACTCCAATACCTTGACTTTGTTGTACTTAAGCCATTTTGCCACAACTTTGGAAGTATGCTTGGGGTCATTGTCCATTTGGAAGACCCAATTGCGACCAAACTTTAACTTCCTGACTGATGTCTTGAGATGTTGCTTCAATATATCCACGTAATTTTCCTGCCTCATGATGCCATCTATTTTGTGAAGTTCACCAGTCCCTCCTGCAGCAAAGCACCCCCACAACATGATGCTGCCACCCCCGTGCTTCACAGCTGGGATGGTGTTCTTCGACTTGCAAGCATCCCCGTTTTTCCTCCAAACATAACAATGGTCGTCATGGACAAACAGTTCTATTTTTGTATCATCAGACCAGAGGACATTTCTCCAAAAAGTATGATCTTTGTGCAGTTGCAAACCATAGTCAGGCTTTTTTTAATGGGGGTTTTGGAGCCGTGGCTTCTTCCATGCTGAGCGGCCTTTCAGGTTATGTCGATATAGGACTCGTTTTACTGTGGATATAGATATTATTGTACCTGTTTCCTCCAGCATCTTCACAAGGTCCTTTGCTGTTGTTCTGGGATTGATTTGCACTTTTTGTACCAAAGTACGTTCATCGCTAGGAGACAGAACGCGTCTCCTTCCTGAGCAATATGACGGCTGCGTGGTCCTATGGTGTTTATACTGGCGTACTATTGTTTGTACAGATTAACGTGGTACCTCCAGGCGTTTGGAAATTGCTCCCAAGGATGAACCAGACTTGTGGAGGTCTACAATTTTTTTCTGAGGTCTTGGCTGATTTCTTTTGATTCCCCATGATATCAAGCAAAGAGACACTGAGTTTGAAGGTAGGCCTTGAAATACATCCACAGGTACACCTCCAATTGACTCCAATGATGTCAATTAGCCTATCAGAAGCTTCTAAAGCCATGACATCAGTTTCTGGAATTTTACAAGCTGTTTAAAGGCACAGTCAACTTAGTGTATGTAAACTTCTGACCCACTGAAATTGTGCTAAAGTTAATTATAAGTTAAATAATCTGGCTGTAAACAATTGTTGAAAAAATTTCTTGCGTCATTCACAATGTAGATGTCCTAACCGACTTGCCAAAATGAAGTTTAACAAGAAATTTGTGGAGTGGTTTAAAAACGAGTTAATAACTCCAACGTAAGTGTATGCTACCTATATATATATATATATATATATAAAACCTGTCAAAGGTTTGGACACACCTACTCATTCAAGGGTTTTTCTATACTTTTACTATTTTCTACATTGTAGAATAATAGTGAAGACATCAAAATATATTTTATTTTTGAGATTCTTCAAAGCAGCCACCCTTTGCCTTGACAGCTTTGCACACTCTTGGCATTCCCTCAACCAGCTTCATGAGGTAGTCAACTGGAATGCATTTCAATAAAAAGGGGTGCCTTGTTAAAAGGTAATTTGTGGAATTTCTTTCCTTCTCAACGCGTTTTAGCCAATCAGTTGTGTTGTGACAAGGCTGGGGTGGTATACAGAAGATAGCCCTATTTGGTAAAATACCAATTCCATATTATAGCAAGAACATCTTAAATAAGCAAAGAGAAACAACAGTCCATAATCTGCAACTTTGAAAGTTTGTTCATGTGCAGTCAAAAAACCATCAAGCGCTATGATGAAACTGTCTCATGAGGACCGCCACAGGAAAGGAAGATCCAGAGTTACCTCTGCTGCAGAGGATACGTTCAGTAGAGTTACATTTACCTCAGATTGCAGCCCAAATTTGTTATTTATTTAACCTTTATTTAACTAGGCAAGTTAGTTAAGAACAAATTCTTATTTACAATGACGGCCTACCAAAAGGCAAAAGGCCTCCTGCGGGGACGCTTCACAGAGTTCATCAACTGTTCAGAGGAGACTGCATGAATCAGGCCTTCATGGTTGAATTGCTGCAAAGAAACCACTACTGAAGGACACCGATAAGAAGAAGAGACTTGCTTGGGGCAAGAAACACGAGCAATAGATATTAGACCAGTGGAAATCTGTCCTTTGGTCTGATGAGTCCAAATGAGAGGTTTTTGGTTCCAACCACCGCATCTTTGTGAGACAGAGAAGGTGAAAGGATGATCTCCGCATGTGTAGTTCCCACCATGAAGCATGGAGGAGGAGGTGTTATGGTGTGGGGGTGCTTTGCTGGTGACACTGTCAGTGATTCATTTACAATTCAAGGCACACTTAGCCAGCATGGCTACCACAGCATTCTACAGCCATACGCCATCCCATCTGATTTGAAATTAGTGGAACTATCATTTGTTTTTCAACGGAACAATGACCCAACACACCTCCAGGCTATGTAAGGGTTATTTGACGTAGAAGGAGAGTGATGGAGTGCTGCATCAGATGACCTGGCCTCCGCAATCACCCAACCTCAACCCAATTGAAATTGTTTGGGATGAGTTGGACCACAGAGTGAAGGAAAAGCAGCCAACAAGTGCATATTTGGGAACTCCTGCAAGACTGTTGGAAAATCATTCCAGGTGAAGCTGGTTGAGAGAATGCCAAGAGTGTGAAAAGTTGTCATCAAGACAAAGGGTGGCTACTATGAAGAATCTAAAATATTTTATGATTGGTTTAACCCTTTTTTGGTTAGTACATGATTCCATATATGTTATTTCATAGTTGTCATGTCTTCACTATTATTCTACAATATAGACAATTTTAAAAATAAAGAAAAACCCTTGAATGAGTAGGTGTCCGAACTTTTGACTGGTACCGTATATTTGCAGAAATTTCTAAAAACCTGTTTTCCCTTTGTCATTATGGAGTACTGTGTGTAGGTGGATGAGGGGGAAAAAATATTTTTGAATAAGCCTGTAACACAACAAAATGTGGAAAATGTCAAGGGGTCTGAATACTTTCCAAAAGCACTATATACTGCTGCTATAGTCAATACTGACCTATTTGGACTACCAGGGGAAGCAGTGTGTTGCACACACACCCACAGGTTGCTATGGTTATGATGAGCAACATGCAACATAACGCAAAAATTATTCAAACCTAATCCAAATGGTATGATACCAATATTTTGATAAGAAACTGGAACTAGGCTATGTTGTTTCTACTTTATAGAGAGAAACTCAAAGCAAGTAGGCTACATACTGACTGAACACAAAATCTATTGAAATGGGTAACATCTGGGAAACTCCAGGAACGGTTTTATGTTCCTACTTCTTTGATGTAATAATAAAACCCAATTCCTCTGTGGCTGTGTTCAATGGAAGGACAAACACGCTGGTCTTTCAAACACTCCATCTGCACTTTAAAATAACATTCCGCTGCCATTCGGCTTTAATAATGGACCAGGGTCTATATGGAGAGAGAACCAAACCGACAATAATATTCGCAGCGCTTTGTAAATGCTGCTTCCTCTGCCATTACAAACAGTCCAAACAGTCTACAGCCCCAGAATGCTGCAGTCGCCCTGTATGCTAATGCTGTGGCTATCCTTTGCCTAGAACACTTGTGGTGGTGAATTAAGCCACACTTAAAACTATTATACAGTATTTTATGCTGAATTTTGCACTTCTTGTACTGGTACTTTGAAACTTTGATTCGATTACTACACTTCAGAAAGGATTCACGCCTCTTGACCTATTCCACATTTTGTTGTTACAGTCTTAAATCAAAATGTATTAAAATAAAATAATTCTCACCCATCTACACAACAATACCCCATAATGACAAAGTGAACATTTTGTTTTTATACGTTTTAGCTAATTTATTGAAAAGGAAATACGCTACATGACCAAAAGTATGTGGACAGCTGCTCGTCGAACATCTCATTCCAGAATCATGAGCATTAATATGGAGTTGGTGCTATAACATTAATATGGAGTTGGTGCTTTGCTGCTATAACAGTCTCCACTCTTCTGGGAAGGCTTTCCACTAGACGTTGAAACATTGCTGCGGGGACTTGCTTCCATTCAGCCACAAGAGCATTAGTGAGGTCGGACTGATGTTGTGCGATTAGGTCTGGCTCGCAGTCGGCGTTACAATTCATCCCAAAGGTGTCCGATGGGGTTGATGCCAGGGATCTGTGCAGACCAGTCAAGTTCTTCCACATCGATCTCGACAAAACATTTCTGTATGGACCTCAGTTTGTGCACAGGGACATTGTCATGCTGAAACAGGAAAGGTTGTTCCCATAACTGTTGCCACAAAGTTGGAAGCACAGAATCGTCTAGAATGTCATTGTATGCTGTAGCGTTAAGATTTCCCTTCACTGGAACTAAGTGGCCTAGTCCGAACTATGAAAAACAGCCACAGACCATTATTCCTCATCCATCAAACTTCACAGTTGCCACTATGCATTTGGGCAGGTAGCGTTCTCCTGGCATCTGCCAAACCCAGATTCATCCGTCGGACTGCCAGATGGTGAAGTGTGATTCATCACCCCAGAGAATGCGTTTCCACTGCTTCATAGTCCAATGGCAGTGAGCTTTACACCACTCCAGCTAACATTTGGCTTTGTGCATGGTGATCTTAGGCTTGTGTGCGGCTGTTCGGCCATGGAAACCTATTTCATGAAGCTCCCAACGAACAGTTCTTGTGCTGACGCTGCTTCCAGAGGCAGTTTGGAATTGGAGTGTCGCAACTGAGGACAGACACTTTTTACGTGCTACGCGCTTCAGCACTCAAGAGGTTGCTGTTCTTTGAGCAAATTCGTGGCTGAGCTGTTGTTGCTCCTAGACATTTCCATTTCACAATAACAGCACTTACCGTTGACCGGAGCAGCTATAGCAGGGCAGAAATTTGACTAACTTACTTGTTGCAAAGCTGGCATCCTATGACGATGCCTCATTGAAAGTCACTGAGCTCTTCAGTAAGGCCATTCTACAGCCAATATTTGTCTATGGAGATCGCATGGCTGTGTGCTTTATTTTATACACCTGTCAGCAAGGAGTGTGGCTGAAATAGCCTAATCCACAAATTTGAAGGGGTGTCCACATACTTTTGTATATATAGTGTATCGAATTTTACATAAATATTCACGCCACTGAGTCAATATATGACTCACAGTGATTACAGCAGTCTTTTTGGGTAAGTCTCTAAGAGCTGTGCACACCTAGAATGTACAATATTTGCACATTATTCTTCAAAAACAATTCAAGCTCTGTCAAGTTGGTTGTTGATTATTATGTAGACAGGTCCCACAGTTGTTCTCATCATGTCCAATCAATTGAATTTACCACAGGTGGACTCCAATCAAGTTGTAGAAACATGTGAAGGATGATCAATAGAAATAGGATGCACCTGAGCTCCATTTTGGAGTCTCATAGCAAAGGGTCTTATGTAAATAAGGTATTTCTGTTTGGTATTTTTTAGAAATCTGCCCAAAATTATAAAAATCTGTTTTCGCTTTGTCATCGCTGAGAATAAAAAAACAATAATAATTTAGAATAAGGCTGTAATGTAACAAAATGTGGAAAAAAGTTAAGGGGTCTGAATACTTTCTGAAGGCACTGTATACTGTAATTGTATATGAAGGTTACAAAGATGATGTAGTCATTCAAAAATATTGCACACAAAGTGAGTCCATGCAACTTATTATGTGATTTGTTAAACACATTTTTTACTCGTGAACTTATTTAGTCTTGCCATAACAAAGGAGTTGAATACTTATTTACTCAAGACATTTCAGTTTTTTATTCTTAATTAATTTGTAAACATTTCTACAACCATAATTCCACTTTGACATTATGGGGTATTGTGTGTAGGCCAGTGACACAAAAATCTCAACTTAATCCATTTTAAATTCATGCTGTAACACAACAAAATGTGGAGAAAGAAGTCAACGGGTGTGAATACTGTCTGAAGGCACTGTAGAAAAAAGGGTTCCAACAGGGTTCTGCAGCTGTCCCCATAGGATAACTGTTTTTGGTTCTAGGGAAAACTATTATAGGTTCCATGTAGAACCCTCTGTGGAAAGGCTTCTATGTGGAACCCAAAATGTTTCTACCTGGAACCAAAAGGGGTTCTTGAATGGGTTCTCCCCAAATCTGGCCCTTAAACCATCACGGTCACCTAATAATCCCCAGTTTACAATTGGCTCATACATCCCCCCCCCTCCTCTCCCCTGTAACTATTCCCCAGGTCATTGCTGTAAATGAGAATGTGTTCTCAGTCAACTTACCTGGTAAATAACAAATTAAATTAAATAAAAATTAAAATGGAGACAGCCGAAGAAGCCCTTTTTGGT
Source organism: Oncorhynchus tshawytscha (assembly GCF_018296145.1). Lineage (NCBI taxonomy): Eukaryota > Metazoa > Chordata > Actinopteri > Salmoniformes > Salmonidae > Oncorhynchus > Oncorhynchus tshawytscha. Next base: position 44,932,832 of record NC_056433.1, on the reverse strand, counting down.
TCTAGATACACTTTTTTTTTGTAAGAGAGTAACATGTCATAAGTGCACAGGTTTTTCCTCACAATACTTGGTTATTTCACTTTCCTTCAGCTTACTTGAAGTATTTACTGTGAGTAGCTCGGGATAGGAGTGTTTGTTGTAAAAAATGTAGGCCCTAGCCTTCTATGCCAGACCTTTAAGCTGGTGTTAGACTGGTGAACTAGTATGTCTGTTCAGATGGTACTGAGTGTAGGAATAATTTGGTAAGAATGTCGGGTGAGAAATGAACCTTTCTAACTTTAGACTCTGGGAATTTCCTAGAAATAATAGCCTAGCCATTGTGGATCCAATCAAATAAAAAAAATCACATGAAAACAAAAACACCACAATCTGGCAGTATTTTCGGTTTACCCTCATTTGAACAGAAAGTTGTTCATTTTTGCTACTATTAAGTTAACAGTCCCATTAAGCCATTAACTTAACGATTAAGTACTATTAAGTCAACAGATGGACTGATTCCAGTACTTAACGGGAGATGCTAAATGTAGCCCATTTCATGGTCTATTTAGCTCGCACCCTCCCATGCGTGTTATGTCCACATGATCCCAATTTAACAAGACACAATTTAAAGAATCGATGATGCAGCCGTATTTGTCTAATATATTTTTAACCTCACTTGAATTTGATTTATTAGGTCTTATTTTAATGTGGATTTTTTTTATACAGTGTCACACATATTGCTTTATAAACCTGACATGTTGTTTGGGTGTGCATGGCATCAAATAAAGCAACCCACTGGGCACAGACGTGAATTCAACGTCTATTCCAGGTTGGTTTAATGCCATTTCATTGAAATGATGTGGAAACCATGTTGACTCAACCAGTTTGTGCCCAGTGGGTAACCACTCTTTTGATCTTTTCTAGGAGCATCAATGGACCTGCCAATCAACCTCCTCATCTTTCTCCTCCTCCTTGCCATCAGTGGAGTTCTTGGAGCGTGCCCAGATGGATGCCAGTGCAAAGACAACAAAATCCTTTGCCATGGCAGGTCAATCACAGAGTTTCCCTCCTCAGTGCCTGGTTCCACTACCACCTTCTACATCTCCAACACAAACATCACCGCTCTCAAACCTGATGACTTGGCTGATTTTGCCGAGGCCCTTGGCATCTTTGTGGTCAAAGACACTGGGATCAGAGAAGTATTCCCTGGCACCTTTGACCTCACCCATAACTTGGGTGCCCTGGGCTTCACAGGCACTGAGCTGAATGACCTGCCTGAGGCCCTGTTTCTAAATCTGGTGAAGCTGGAATCTCTGACTCTGAGCGGCAACAAGTTCCTGGTGCTTCGCCCCGCCTGGCTCTACTCCCTCGCTGCTCTGAGGACCCTGGACTTCAGCAAGAACCTCATCACGTCTGTACCAGAGAAAGCCTTTCGCTCTGTCACTCAGCTGGAGCATCTCACCCTGGCCAGGAACGGCATCAACCAACTCTATAGGGACACCTTCAGGGGCCTGAGCAAGCTCAAATCCCTGCGTCTGAACCGGAACGCTCTTAGGGCGATCCCTGCTGGAGCGTTTGATGACCTGGTAAGCCTGGAGGAGCTCTCTCTGCAGGATAATGCCATCACTCATCTCCCCGCTAACCTGTTCTCCCAGCTGCAGAGGCTAAAGAAGCTTTATCTCTCCAGCAACCGGCTAACTTCCCTCCCAGAGGGGATTCTCCTCAACCTCCCTAACCTGGCACAGATCTCCCTGTATGAGAACGAGCTCCAGAGTCTGTCCCCAGGAGTGTTCGGCCCCATGGCCGTGAGGGAGCTGTGGCTGTATGACAACCGGCTAACCCACCTGGAGGAACACACCTTCAGCAACCTGACTCAGCTGCGTCTGCTGGTACTGAGCCGGAACCAGATCAGCTCTGTGTCTCCCGGGGCCTTCAGTGGGCTGGCAGAGCTGGGGGAAGTGTCCCTACACACCAACCTCCTCACCAGCCTGCAGGAAAGCACCTTCCAGGGGCTGCATAAGCTGGTAAACATCTCCCTGGAGCACAATTACATCCACTCCCTTCCTGCCAGGCTTCTCCAGGGCCACTCCCACCTTGGCCAGCTGGACCTCCACAACAACTCCCTCCTCAACCTGCCCTCAGAGCTCCTCAGCACCCTCACGGTGGCCAATGAGGTGCTGCTCGCTGAAAATCCCTGGAAGTGTGACCAGGACATCGTGCCACTGCGGGACTGGCTGATACGGAACCCCACCAAGGCTAACCTCAGTACTGTGGTGTGCCTCACGCCCTCTGTCTTAAGCGGTGACAGCATAGCCGAACTGACTGACGAGGAGTTGATGTTGTCCACTCCGACCGCCGTCCCTGATATCACCCCGACAGAGAAGAGGAGGAAGCCCCACACCCCCGCTCCCAAGAGGAGCACCCCCTCCCCTGCTGCAGAGGCCACGCCCACCCAGGAGCAGGGGGAGGACACCAGCAGTGGGCAGGGGAACGGAGAGGGTGTGTCCAGGAACACACAGATCATTATCATCGCGGTGGTCTGCACCGCCATCATCACCAGTATCATTGTCTTCTGCGTCTGCTGGAGGAGGAACAACAGAGGCAGCCGCAACCTTGGCCGCAGGAACAAAAACAACTCGGTCATCTAGACTGGTCCAGAGGCCTGAGAACCACATGGGAGATGTACTGTACAGTTATGCTGAGCATGCCAGAGCAAATATCCTGATGCAGCTGTTCCCAAACATCTTAGCACAGGAACCCATCATGTCTCTATCATGTATCTTCAAGAACTCATGACCAAGGACAGACTAGCTGGGGCCTGATCCTTGGGGAACTCTACTTTGATCGAATAAGTTATTCTGATTGGGATCCCATAATATTATAACTAGACAATTTTGCAAGTCCCTCTTCAGCAAGCTTTCTGAGGTTTGAACACTATCTTGCACAAATAACCAAAAAGAACATCTCATAAACCAACAATAATCATCTGGAAATTGCATGGATGGAATGCACAAAATGCCATTAATCTTTTTTCAATACTGGTAAAAAAGTTGAACGTATACAACTGAAGTCAGAAGTCACCATACACGTGGATTGGAGTTATTAAAGCTAGTTTTTCAACCACTCCACACATTTCTGGTTAACAAACTATAGTTTTGGCAAGTCGGTTAGTAAATCTATCATAATTCCAGTGGGTCAGAAGTTTACATACACTGAGTTAACTGTGCTTTCAAACAGCTTGGAAAAATTCTGAAGATCATGTCATGGCTTTAGATGCTTCTGATAGGCTAATTGATGGATGTATTTCAAGGCCTACCTTCAAACTCAGTGCCTCTTTGCTCGACAACATAGGGAAATCAAAAGAAGTCAGCCAAGGCCTCCACAAGTCTGGTTCATCCTTGGGAGCAATTTCCAAACGCCTGGAAGTAGCACGTTCATCTGTACAATGGTGTGAAAAGTGCAAATCAATCCCAGAACAACAAAGGATCTTGTGAAGATGCTGGAGGAAACAGGTACAAAAGTATCTATATCCACAGTAAAACGAGTCCTATATCGACATAACCTGAAAGGCCGCTCAGCAAGGAAGAAGCCACTGCTCCAAAACCGCCATAAAAAAGCAAGACTGTGGTTTGCAACTGTACATGGGGACAAAGATCATACTTTTTGGAGAAATGTCCTCTTGGTCTGATGAAACAAAAATAGAACTGTTTGTCCATAATGACCATCGTTATGTTTGGAGGAAAAAGGGGGAGGCTTGCAAGCTGAAGACACCATCCCAACCGTGAAGCACGGGGGTGGCAGCAACATGTTGTGGGGGTGCTTTGCTGCAGGAGGGACTGGTGCACTTCACAAAATAGATGGCATCACGAGGCAGGAAAATTATGTGGATATATTGATGCAACATCTCAAGACATCAGTCAGGAAGTTAAAGCTTGGCCGCAAATGGGTGTTCCAAATGGACAATGACCCCAAGCATAATTCCAAAGTTGTGGCAAAATGGCTTAAGGACAACAAAATCAAGGTATTGGAGTGGCCATCACAAAGCCCTGGCCTCAATCCTATCAAAAACTCAGTTACACCAGCTCTGTCAGGAGGAATGGTCCAAAATTCACCCAATTTATTGTGGGAAGCTTATAGAAGGCTACCGGAAACATTTGACCCAAGTTAAACAATTTAAAGGCAATGCTACCAAATACTAATTGAGTGTATGTAAACTTCTGACCCACTGGGAAAGTGGTGAAAGAAAGAAATCTGAAATATATCTGTCCCTCTACTAATATTCTGACATTTCACATTCTTAAAATATACTGGTGATCCTAACTGACCTAAAACAGGGAATTTTTACTAGGATTAAATGTCAGGAATTGTGAAAAACTGACTTTAAATGTATTTGGCTAAGGTGCATGTAAACGTCCGACTTCAACTGTATACTGAACCTGCTCTTTTTTTTAGAAGCTTTTTTTTAATTATTTACTGACTGGAATTAGGCTACTTACTGTGTCATTTTTCTATAGTGTAATCAGTAGATAAAGGCTGGTTTCATCTACTTGCAAATGATTATGCTCCACACACAAATCAAGTAAAATGACGGACTGTTATATTAAATAAATACACTATATGGTAGTGATATTCTGAAATACTCAAGAGACAAGTCTTCATTGTGTGGCACTGTGTGATAAAGAGCTATTATCTTTCCACAACAACAATGTGTTGAACTGATGTGGGGGGGATGCCCGTCTTCTTCAGCCCATTGTATTTGGTCCAGTTGTATACCAAAATCACTTGTTCCTCGGGTAAACATTGGAGTTTTAAGCCTGACTATTTGAATGAGAAGTTATCCCACTAGTGAAATTTGGTATGCACTCTGAGTAGGCTACACAAAAAAAGATTGATGATCATGTTTATGCCAATGGTTTGTGATGGGGTTGGGAGGGTATCAGATGAAAAACTCACAGAGTTTGTGTGTGGGGGAGATTCTGACTTTATCCTTGGTACATTCCATGTGTTTAACGCAGATTGATGGTATAGGCCTACACTTAGCATTGAAATGTAAGCCACCCATCTAACTGAACACACTTAACAAGATAGAGAATAGATAGAGTTTGGTTGATACTGAGAATGGAATGTGTTTTTAAATATATGTTTTTAAATAACATTCTCTGAACATAACTAAAGTTTACTTGTGTTTTTTTTTGTAGAACAATTCCTTTACGTTCTGAGAACGGAATGAATGTTTTTAACAAAATTCTTAGAACGTTGCTAAACTCTTCTTGTGGTTTTTATGGAAAGCTTTCTTAAAACCCTTTACACTCGTGGGAATTGGCCTAAATGGATAGGGATACATTGAAACGTTTCTTACAGAAGAAACATGAAAAGCATTGAGGAACTAGAGCAAGCACACTTGTAGCTGTTTTGTTTGGAACTCAGCCCGGCATCCCCGCCATCACACAATTACTGTTGTTGTTTAGGCAATCCAAGAATGGTCCATTATAAATCGCAATCTGGGTCAGGTTGGCATCATTTGAAAGCTTGTTCTATTGCCAACTAGCTAAGTTATAAAATACGATATTACAGTGTTAGTCTTTCACAATGCAATTTGGGGAAACAGATCCTAATTTTGGTGCGCATAGAAAGGAGTCATGAGTGCAGTGTTGTAGTACTCGGGAACGGTTGCGGACTTACAAAAAAAAGATTGCTGTTTTGAAAAAGTGCAGTAACTGCAGTCAACGGTGGTATTTTGGACACAGTATTTGCAGCATACTGCAATTATCCTTCACTAAAACTGCAGTTATACTGCAGTGTACCTTACAGCCTTATTATAAAATAGTTTAAATAAAAACATTTCCTCACCAACCTACACACAATACCCAATAATAACAAAGCAAAAACAGGTTCTTAGAAATTTTGTTAAATGATTAAAGAAGTAAAACCGAAATTTCTTATTTACATAAGTATTCAGACCCTTTGCTGTGAGACTCGAAATTGAGCTCAGGTGCATCCTGTTTCCAGATGTTTCTACAACTTGATTGGAGACCACCGTGGTAAATTAAATTGATTGGATGTGATTTGAAAAGGCACACATCTGTCTATATAAGGTCCCACAGTTAACAGTGCATATCAGAGCAAAAACCAATCCATGAGGTTGAAGGAAATGTCCGTTGAGCTCCGAGACAGGATTGTGTCGAGGCACAGATCTGGGGAAGGTTACCAAAATATTTCTGCAGAATTGAAGGTCCCCAAGAACACAGTGGCCTCCATCATTCTTAATTGGAAGAAGTTTGGAACCACTGAGACTCTTCCTAGAGCTGGCCGCCCGGCCAAACTGAGCAATTGAGGGTGAAGGACCTTCGTCAGGGAGGTGACCAAGAATCCTGATTACAGAGCTAAGGGAGATGGGAGATCCTTCCAGATGGACAACCATCTCTGCAGCAATCCACCAATCAGACCTTTATGGTAGAGTGGCCAGACAGAAGCCACTCCTATGTAAAAGGAACATGACAGCCCGCTTGGAGTTTTCCAAAAGGCACCTAAAGGACTCTCAGACCATGAGAAACAAGATTCTCTTGTCTGATGAAACCAAGATTGAACTCTTTGGCCTGAATGCCAAGCGTCACCTGGAGGAAACCAGGCACCATCCCTACTGTGAAGCATGGTGGTGGCAGCATCATGCTGTGGGGATGTTTTTCAGCATCAGGGACTGGGAGACTAGTCAGGATCAGGGAAAGATGAACGGTGCAAAGTACAGAGAGATCCTTGATGAAAACCTGCTCCCGAGCGCCCAGGACCTCAGACTGGGGGCGAAGGTTCACCTTCCAACAGCACAACGACCCTAAGCACACAGCCAAGACATTGCAAGAGTAGCTTTGGGACAAGTCTCTGAATGTTCTTGAGTGGCCCAGCCAGAACCCGGACTTGAACCCGATCAGAGACCTGAAAATAGATGAGCAGAGACACTCCCCATTCAACCTGACAGAGCTTGAGAGGATCTGCAGAGAAGAATGGGAGAAACTCCCCAAATACAGGTGTTCCAAGCTTGTAGTGTCATACCTGACCGTGTGGTGCAAAGACAACAACCTCTCCCTCAACGTGATCAAGACAATGGAGATGATTGTGGACTACAGGAAAAGGAGGATACAGGCCGTGAACAATTAAACCAACACACAATTATACACAACTGCAAAAGGATGGACTCTTTTTAGTTTGAGGTTTAGGGGCTTTAAATCTAGAAAAATACACATACACGCTTAATTTCTTTCAAATGAAGCGTTTAAGCTTTCAGTAAACTTTCTGCAGGTAAAGACATCGCCACCTAAAGGCTACTTTCCTAACTAAATTAAACAAACTCTGCTACTACTTCCTAAACCTGCTAGTTCATGAAGAAAATATGTCAATTCATCATTATTCATTCTCTGAACCAATCTGCTACACTTAGAGAGGAATAATGTCCCCTGCTGCATGTGACTTTCTGGAGCGGGTCCATACCATACAAAATGGTGCATTGTTTAGATCAGACCAGTGACCTTTGACACAGCGCTACTGTATTCTGTATCTCATAGTGCGTTCTGGAACTCACTGGATCACTGATCATGGCATAACCAACCAAAGAGCGCATACACATTTCAACTGGAAGTTAACATGACAAAACAGAAACCATAGCTACTGTAATTGAACCTTACTGTATATGGACACATACATAATAGCCTAATTGATTATTAGAACATAAGAATAAAGAATACAGTACTAAAGCATACATAACACCACTGCCATAAGATTCAGAGTTCTAGTATAGCCCCCAATGTGTGATCTATGGGCTCACAGCTCTGTTCCTTCTTATTTCTGACAGCAGAGGGTTCTCTAGCCACGCACCATGTTGCCTCCGGTAGGCACCTAGCACACTGGTAGCCTGCTGTGGGAGTTAAATCAAAGATAGGCAAGATCAGGTGAGTCCATTCCAGCCAATGAGAGGGCAGATACGTGTGTGAACAACAGGCACAACGCCGACATAAAAGTTGTTTTATTCAAAAGTTGCCAAAATGCCACGTACATCCACTTACATCCGTGCGTTCTTAAAAACCGAACCATTATGAAATTTCTATTCGATCAAAAAAGCCTCACGTAGCAAATGAGCAATTACACTTTATGTTGACAAAATGTGTCACTCTGTCATTGACATCCATGTAAAAAGTTTTGTAACAAAAGTCAAACGTATTGGAACACCTACTCATTCAAGGGTTTGTCTTTATTTGTACTTTTTCTACATTGTAGACATCAAAGCTATGAAATAACACATATGGAATCATGTAGTAGCCAAAAAAAATGTTCAACAAATCAAAATATACTGTATTTTATATTTGAGATTCTTCAAATAGCCACCCTTTGCCTTGATGACAGCTTTGCACACTCTTTGCATTCTCTCAACCATCTTCATAAGGAATGCTTTTCCAACCGTATTGAAGGAGTTCCCACATATGCTGAGCACTTGTTGGCTGCTTTTCCTTCACTCTGTGGTCCGACTCATCCCAAACCATCTCAGTTTGGTTGAGGTCAGGAGATTGTGGAGGCCAGGTCATCTGATGCAGCACTCCATCACTCTCCTTCTTGGTAAAATAGCCTTTACACAGCCTGGAGGTGTGTTTTGGGTCACTGTCCTGTTGAAAAACACATGATAGTCCCACTAAGCCCGAACCAGATGGGATGGCGTATTGCTGTAGAATGCTGTGGTAGCCATGCTGGTTAAGTGTGCCTTGGATTCTAAATGAATCACAGACAGTGTCAGCAGCAAAGCACCCCCACACCATCACACCTCCTCCTCCATGTTTTACGGTGGGAAACACAGTTCATCCGTTCACCCACACCACATCTCACAAAGACACAGCGGTTGGAACCAAACATCTCCAATTTGGACTCCAGACCAAAGGACAAATTTCCACCAGTCTAATGTCCATTGAGATCAGGTGCGGCAGGTAGCCTAGTGGTTAGAGCGTTGGACTTCAAGATCAAATCCCCGAGCTGACAAGGTTAAAAAAAGGATCAAATATTTCATTAAAAAATCTGTCGTTCTGCCCCTGAACAAGGCAGTAATAATACATAAAAATATGTTCTTAACTGACTTGCCTAGTTAAATAAAGGTAAAATATATATATTTTTTAATTCTAGTGTTTTTTGGCCCAAGCAAGTCTCTTCATCTTATTGGTGTCTTTTAATAGTGGTTTCTATGCATCAATTCGACCATGAAGGCCTGATTTACACAGTCTCCTCTGAACAGTTGATGTTGAAATGTGTCTGTTACTCGAACCCTGTGAAGCATTTATTTGGGCTGCAAGTTCTGAGCCTGGTAACTCTAATGAACATATCCTCTGCTGCAGAGGTAACTCTGGGTCTTCCATTCCTGTGGCGGTCCTCATGAGAGCCAGTTTCATCATAGGGATGGATGGTTTTTGCGACTGTACTTGAAGAAACTTTAAAAAGTTCTTGAAAGGTTCCGTATTGACTGACCTTCATGTCTTAAAGTGATGATGGACTGTCATTTCTATTTGCTTATTTGAGCTGTTCTTGCCATAATTTGGACTTCGTCTTTTACCAAATAGGGTTATCTTCTGTACTCCCCCATACCTGGTCACAACACAACTGATTGGCTCAAATGCATTAAGAAGGAAAGAAATTCCACAAATTAACCTTTAAGAAGGCACACCTGTTGATTGAAATGCATTCCAGGTGACAACCTCATGAAGCTGGTTGAGAGAATGCCAAGAGTGAGCAAAGCTGTCATCAAGGCAAAGGGTGGCTATTTGAAGAATTGCAAATATGAAATATATTTTGATTTGTTTAACACTTTTTTGGTTACTACATGATTCAATATATATTATTTGATAGTTTTGATGTCTTCATAGTAAAAATAAAGAAAAACCCTTGAAACTTTTGACCGGTAGTGTATATATATTCGTGGACAAATTTTGGGCAGAGTAAACCCTCTACAAAACAGTGCGTTTGCCTGACTCTCTCTATAACTGTCCTGATCGCCTCTCTCAGTTATGAGCCTCAAGACAAGAGAAAATAATCAGGCTTAGCTGTTTTTTTTATGTTGGACGGCATATAAATGACCTCGCATTAAATGGCTCCAGTGTATACTGTCGTTGCTCTGCTTAGCGTTTTGCTGCAGGTATCAATTTAGAGATCCCTTTTCTTTGTGAATCAATGCAACCTTTGAATATATCAAGTTAAATGCCATATCAAAACGAAATCTTTCCATAAAAGGTTATATATATTTTCAGGAAAAATGGCTAGAGGGCACATAATCTGTCTTCTGCCTTTGTGGTTTGGGTATTAGTCTCAGTCCTGTGAGAAGGAGACTGACTGCCCCAAAGAGAACCAGGAAGTTGATGGCAAGGATGTATCACAGATCCCGGTAACTCTGAAAGCAGGTGCCACAGAGGTATTCTTTGTGGACAGTCAAATCACTGTCATCACAAAGGGGGCCTTCACCACCAACCCCAGCTGGAATAGGAGGAGTTTGTTGTCTGGACATAGGATCGTTTGATGGCCTTAAGAAACCGAGAGAACTCCAGTTACACATAAACGAGATTTACACCATCGAGGAGGGATGTTTGATGACCTTGAAAACATTCAGATCCTCCATCTGGCCACAAAACACCTACGCCCTGTTCTCAAAGCTGCACAAACTACAGGTACTGAGACTCAGTATGACAACCAATTGACCGCCGTTCTGGACGGGATATTAGAATGTCTATCCAAATATGAAGGAGATCACTCTACGCGGTAACAATATCACCGCAATCCCACCCAAATTGTTCCCGCATACATGTAAAGACAAATTAAACAAGATACTTTCGGGCAATAATCTTTTAACTGAACTGTCTCTGAGATGTTTGTGGGCTTTCCTCTGCTTAAAACATTGACACAACAGGAAAATAAACTTGCAAGTCTACCTCCTGTCCTCTTTGGAGAGATGTCCAAACTGTCTGAGTTGAGTCTCACTCAAAACAGTCTTACAAGACTTACACAGGGTGTATTGAGACCTCTTAAAAAAACCTCTTCAATGCAAATGCGCTACGCTACACGCTAATAGTATTAGTTAAACGCAAAGTCATGCTTGGTATTGAAATTACAGTCAACCGAGTCAGACTTACGTAGGGGATGTAAACAAAAGAATTAGCATAGGGTCAATATTTGAGACCATTTTTAAAAGTTAAAAATTCGACGATAAACTTTCACAAAACACTTGAAATACCTTTCTTCGATAGTTGGTCGTGTGGAAAAATGTCCGGAAAAACACAAACAATGCCTCACGGAAAGCTAGAATCTGTCTATACAAAAGGTACTGCAACATGTTCACCTTTAACAATGGGTTGAAGCATGGTTATTTTTCCCATCTCAGTGATCAGAGGCTTGATGAAACAGACGTTCTAAAATTTAAACAGTTTTGGAAACGTCTGAGTGTTTTCTATCACACATACTAATCATATGCATATACTATATTCCTGGCCTGAGTAGCAGGACGCCAAAATGTTGCGCGATTTTTGCACAAAGCTAGATCTGTCTATAAAAAAAATCCAACATGACTGAAGCATATTTCAAGAGGCTTGAGAAGCTAAAATAACTTAGGGAGTGAACATCTTCTATTGTACAGAAAGTGAATAGCTTAACTTAGGGCTGAAATCCCGTTAACGGGATGATATGACAACAGCCAGTGAAAGTGCAGGGCGCCAAATTCAAAACAACAGAAATCTCATAATTAATATTCTTCAAACATACATGTATTTTATACCATTTTAAAGGTAATCTTGTTGTTAATCCCACCACAGTGTCTGATTTCAAATATTCTTTACAGCAAAAGCACCACAAATAATTATGTCAGGTCACCACCAAGCCACAGAAAAACAGATTTTCCAGCCAGAGTCAAAAAGCACAAATAGAGATAAAAGTAATCACTAACCTTTGATGATATTCATCAGGTGACACTCACAGGACTTCATGTTACACAATGCATGTATGTTTTGTTTGATAAAGTTCATATTTATATCAAAATCTGAGTTTACATTGGCGCATTACGGTCACTATATCCAAAAACATCCAGTGATTTTGCATAGCCACATAAATGTAGATGATAATACACATGGAATTATAGATATACCTCTCCTTAATGCAACCGCTGTGTCAGATTTCCCAAAAACTTTTCGGAAAAAGCAAACCATGCAATAATCTGAGAAGGCGCTCAAATAAATAATTAAATTAGCCCCCATGTTGGAGTCAACAGAAACCAGATATTACATGATAAATATTCCCTTACCTTTGATTATCTTCATCAGAATGCACTCCCAGGAATCGCAGGTCCACAATAAATGTTTGTTTTGTTCGATAATGTCTGTTATTTATGTCCAAATACCTCCTTTTGTTAGTGAGTTTGGTATACATATCCAAACGCTTGTTCTGGTCGAGCGTTACTTCGGACAAAACTTCAAAACGTTATATTACAGCTCGAAGAAACATTTCAAACTAAGTACAGAATCAATCATTAGGATGTTTTGATCATTTTTATCATAAATCTTCAATAAAGTTCCAACCGGAGAATTCCTTTGTGTCTTGAGGAGCAAAGGAATGCTAGTAGATATCATGTGGAATGCGTGTGACCAGGAAATGGCTGACTGCCAGACACATGGCTCATTCAGTCCCACAACACAGTAGAAGTCTCATTCAATTTCTATAGATGGTTGACATCTAGTGGAAGCCCTAGGAAGTGCAACTTCATTCATATCTCAATGGGATTTCAATTGGAAATGTGTTGAAAATCTACCAACCTCAGATTTCTCACTTCCTGTTTGGATTTCTTCTCAGGTTTTTCTCAGGCCTGCCATATGAGTTCTGTTATACTCACAGACATCATTCAAACAGTTTTAGAAACATCCGAGTGTTTTCTATCCAATACTCATAATAATATGAATATATTAGCAACTGAGACTGAGGAGCAGGCCGTTTAATCTGGGCACCTTATTCATCCAAGCTACTCAATACTGCCCCCCAGCCATTTAATCAATTGATAGTGAAGGAACTAGATTACTTCCCAAGCAAAGTCAATGTTTTGTCTTCTCGGCTATAGAAGGTTGTAGCTCAGCCTCTGAATGTCAAAGAAATGAAACAATGATATCCCCATGTCTTTCCCTGGTATTTTACAGCTTGTTTCTAGCTGAAGCATTGTGGACCAAACCGCTATTATATACGTATCACTTTATATAATTGGATCTGTTTTATTTTCCTAAATCTTAAGTTAACAGTGGGTAGGTTTGTGCTTTTTGACATTTACTTTCATAAAAGGTAGGCCTTTGGCATACCCTCTCATACCCCTTCAATTCGAGTCCTGGTTTTAACTTAACAGCCCTTCACTGACATGGAGGTAGGCTATTTAAAGAGTGCATGGTGAATGGAGGAATTGGCCAACACATCTATGTATATAGCAGTTTATGGCCTTATTTAGTCTGTCAAACAGGTAGGCCTACCTTGTATTTCTTAAATAGGAAGAAATAGGCTCCAACACAAAGCTTTCTTGTTGTTAGTAAAGTCTAATTAAAATGAAGACGTTCAAAATGAATTATGCCTACCAGAACTTGCCTACTTTCATCATCATGAGCTGTCCGTTTCAGAGTGAATGTCACCATTATTTAACAAGGTAGGCCAGTTGAGAACAATTTCTCATTTACAACTGCGCCCAGGCCAAGATAAAGCAAAGCAGTGCGACAAAAACAACAGCACAGAGTTACACATAAACAAACGTACAATCAATAACACATCATTGTTTCATTTGAAAGCTATGTACAGTGTGTGCAAATGTAGAAGAGTGGGGAGGTAGGCAATAAATAGGCCATAGAGGTGAAATAATTGATAGCTGTGCTGATGATGATGTGCAAGTAAGCATAATAAGCATTTCTCTACGGCTGGCCATGCTTTCCTCCTGGCTACCCCAAACCCGGCCAACAGCTCCGCACCCCCTGTAGCTACTTGCCCAAGCCTCCCCAGCTTCTCCTTCACGCAAATCCAGATAGCTAATGTTCTGAAATCAGCTGGGCTAGGCAATTTGGACCTTCTCTTTCTAAAATGATCCTCCGCCCTTATTGCAAACCCTCTTTTGTATCGTCCGGGACCCCTAAAGATTGGAAAACTGCTCCGGTCATCCCCCTCTTCAAAGGGGGTGACACTCTAGACCCATACTGTTATAGATCTATATCCATCCTGCCTGTCTTTCTAAAGTATTCGAAAGCCAAGTCAATAAACAGATCACTGACCATTTCGAATCCCACCGTACCTTCTCTGCTGTGCAATCCATTTTTCGAGCTGGTCACGGGTGCACCTCGGCCACGCTCAAGGTACTCAACGATATCATAACTGCCAGCGATAAAAGACAGTACTGTGCAACTGTCTTCATTGACCTGGCCAAGGCTTTCGACTCTGTCAATCACCGTATTCCTATAGGCAGACTCAATAGCCTTGGTTTCTCAAACGACTGCCTCGCCTGGTTCACCAACTACTTCTCAGATAGAGTTCAGTGTGTCAAATCGGAGGGCATGTTGTCCGGACCTCTGGCAGTCTCTATGGGGGTACTTGGTTCAAAAATGTTTGAATTGCACATGCTTATTTAATGGTGAGGAAAGCACTTTTGAAGAGAAACAAGGCATCCTCTACTGACGGGTTGAGGTCAATATCCTTCCAGGATACCCGGGCCAGGTCGATTAAAAAGGCCTGCTCACTGAAGTGTTTGAGGGAGCGTTTGACAATGATGAGGGGTGGTCGTTTGACCACGTACCCATTACGCACACAGGCAATGAGGCAGTGATCACTGAGATCCTGGTTGAAGACAGCAGAGGTATATTTAGAGGGTAAATTGGTCAGGATGATATCTAAGAGGGTGTGTGAGATTGAGGGCATCTAATTTAGATGAATGTAGATTGTAGGAAGGCCGGGGTGTTAAGCGTGTCCCAGTTTAGGTCACCCAACAGTACGAACTCTGAAGATGGATGTGGGGCGATCAATTCACATATGGTGTCCAGGGCACAACTGGGGGCTGAAGGGGGTCTCTAACAAGCGGCAACGGTGAGAGACTTGTTTCTGGAAAGTTGGATTTTTAAAAGTAGAAGCTCAAATCGACTGCTGCTTTAAGTTTCAGAACCACAATGTAAGTTACTTGAATCTGGCTTAATGTAATGTCTGTAATTTATCTGACTGATAAATACATCATGGGCAAGAAACATGTTGTTTATTAAAATCAATTATAGTAGTAGGTATCAAAGTTGACCTCCGGTCCTCCTCATCTTCACACTCTCCTGATTTCGGCAAAGTATTCAGACCCCTTGACTTTTTCCATATTATGTTAATTAAGTTACAGCCTTATTCTAAAATTGATTAAACTGTTGTTTTTTTTTGCAAATTCTCCCATTCTTCTTTGCAGATCCTCTCAAGTTCTGTCAGGTTGGATGGGGAGAGTCACTGTACAGCTATTTTCAGGTCTCTCCAGAGATGTTCGATTGGGTTCAAGTCCGGCCTTTGCTCCTGCGTTGTCTTGGATCGCTTAGGATCGTTGTCCTGTTGGAAGGTGAACCTTCGCCCCAGTCTGAGATCCTGAGTGCTCCGGAGCAGGTTTTCATCAAGGATCTCTCTGTAATTTACTCTGTTCAACTTTCCCTCGATCCTGACTCGTCTCTCAGTCCCTGCCACTGAAAAACAGGCATACCCCGGTTTGGCTGGGGTAGGCCATCATTGTAAATAAGAATTTGTTCTTAAAAAAATTAGCAATCAGACGCCGAGATTGTTGGCATTAGCATTCTCATAGACTTTGAATGGTGGGTTAGCTAGTTAGCTTTGTGCCACAACAGATTGCAGATATCCTAATGTTATCAACATAAAACATTTACAGTTGAAGTCGGAAGTTTACATGCATCTTAGCCAAATACATTTAAACTCAGTTTTTCACAATTAGGTCAGGTAGGATCACCACTTTATTTTAAGAATGTGAAATGTCAGAATAATAATAGAGAGAATGATTTATTTCAGCTTTTATTTCTTTCATCACACTCCCAGTGGGTCAGAAATACATACACTCAATTAGTATTTGGTAGCATTGCCTTTAAATTGTTTAACTTGGGTCAAACATTTCGGGTAGCCTTCCACAAGCTTCCCACAATAAGTTAGGTGAATTTTGGCCCATTCCCCCTGACAGAGCTGGTGTAACTCAGTCAGGTTTGTAGGCCTCCTTGCTAGCACACACTTTTATAGTTCTGCCCACACATTTTTTAGAGGATTGAGGTCATGGCTTTGTGATGGCCACTCTAATACCTTGACTTTGTTGTCCTTAAGCCCTTTTGCCACAACTTTGGAAGTATGCTTGGGGTCATTGTCCATTTGGAAGACCCATTTGCGACCAAGCTTTAACTTCCTGACTGATGTCTTGAGATGTTGCTTCAATATATCCACATAATTTCCCTACCTCATGATGCCATCTATTTTGTGAAGTGTACCATCCCTCCTGTAGCAAAGCACCCCCACAACATGATGCTGCCACCCCCGTGCTTCACGGTTGGGATGGTGTTCTTCGGCTAGCAAGCCTCCCCCTTTTCATCCAAACGTAACGATGGTCATCATGGCCAAACAGTTCTATTTTTGTTTCGTCAGACCAGAGGACATTTCTCCAAAATGTACCATCTTTGTCCCCATGTGCAGTTGCAAACCAGAGTATGTCTTTTTTATGGCGATTTTGGAGCAGTGGCTTCTTCCTTGCTGAGCGGCCATTCTGGTTATGTCGATATAGGACTCGTTTTACTGTGGATATAGATACTTTTGTACCTGTTTCCTCCAGCATCTTCACAAGGTCCTTTGCTGTTGTTCTGGGATTGATTTGCACTTTTCGCACCAAAGTACGTTCATCTCTAGGAGACAGAACGCGTCTCCTTCCTGAGCGGTATGACGGCTGCATGGTCCCATGGTGTTCATACTTGCGTATTACTGTTTGTACAGGTGAACATGGTACTTTCAAGCATTTGGAAATTGCTCCCAAGAATGAACTTGTGGAGGTCTACAATTTTATTTCCGAGGTCTTGGCTGATTCTTTTGATTTTCCCATGATATCAAGCAAGAAGCACTGAGTTTGAAGGTAGTTCTTGAAATACATCCACAGGTACACCTCCAATTGACTCAAATTATGTCAATTAGCCTATCAGAAGCTTTTAAAATCCATGACATCATTTTCTGAAATTTTCTAAGCTGTTTGAAGGCACAGTCAACTTAGCGTAGTAAACTTCTGAGCCACTGGAATTGTGATACAGTGAATTATAAGTGAAATAATCTAAACAATTGTTGGAAAAATTGCTTGTGTCATGCACAAAGTAGATGTCCTAACCGACTTACCAAAACTATAGTTTGTTAACAAGACATTTGTGGCGTGGTTGAAAAAGGAGTTTTAATGACTCCAACCTAAGTGTATGTAAATGATAAGAGAATTGTGTTCCCCAGGTACATCACCAAATTTAATTATATTACTCTCAGTCTGCAAACCAGAATTTGTAAAATCCTGGTCGAATGAAACAGACGGAGGCCCAGCTAAATAGTCAAAGGTTTATTCACGGAACGTTCTGAAGTCAAGAATACAAATCAATTCCTTTTATACTGACTTCTCACGCCCACACATACACACAAACATACACACACACATACACACAAACATACACACACACATGTCCTGCTACGCACACACTGTCTGTCTCACTTCCCAGCCAACAGAGATGGTGACCTTGTCCTTGAGATGTACTCCCCGTTCTCTCCCAAATCTCTAGTCAGGTCGGGACCAAGCTCAGGCAGTCTGAGTTTGAAATACCATAAAGGCACATTGTTTTACCCTAATTCTGACTAGGACTACACATTTATTGATTATGATTTTATACATTCTAATCAATTCCATACAAGTATATGTTTCAGGGCGGAATATTATAATCATTCAATTAACAGACAATCCTCACCTATCAGTAAACTTCCGACTTCAACTGTAGGCCCCGTTTCTCTCTTTTGAATTTTTTATTTTTTTTAACCTTTATTTTACTAGGCAAGTCAGTTAAGAACAAATTCTTATTTTCAATGACGGCCTAGGAACAGTGGGTTAACTGCCTGTTCAGGGGCAGAACGACAGATTTGTACCTTGTCAGCTCGGGGATTTGAACTTGCAACCTTCCGGTTACTAGTCCAAAATTGAAGGTCTGTGTCTAACAACATTGCCAGTTCAAGCATTGATTTTTGATTGAAAAGGTATACAGCCTGTATGGATAACAACCATTAGATACAGTCTAATATGCTAACTACCTAACCCGCCATTCAAAGTCTACGAGAATGCTAACAATGTCAGCTTCCAAGTGCTTACACTATGTGTAAACAAATGTTTACATTTTGTTTTCAAGAATTTTCCTCAACCTAGAATTTACATAGCTTTCAAATTATGTCCACCTCATTTAATAGTTTTGAGAAATATAGTTTATATTTAACTAAGTTTTGTGAATGGGCCGGAAGGAGGAAGGAATCACGTTTGATCAGGAACTGGGTCAATTACAAGGTGATAGGAGTAGCAGGCCTATATTTCCTTCATAACGTTACATCTTAATTGGCAAAGTAATATGTGCCATTTGCAATAACTTTGTTAGACTATATTTGATTAAAAAAATATATATATAGTTATATTCTATAACTAATTCACGATTGGCTTAATTTAGTTACATATTTCAAATATTGACAGTGCAGGGATATCTTTCCCGATAATGATAAGAAATGACCATACTTTTTCCGACAAATTGTAATTAATGGATTACATAAATTAGAAACAACATTTTTAGTTGAGTAGGCTAAACCAACACTAAACCAACGCCATTCATAAAACGTGTAGGGTCCATTGCCGCAGTACATTTCCTTTGGTAAACAAGGAAATATTTTATTTAAATTGTAAAGAATCATTTTCCAATAGTTAAATCTATCCTTGGTCTGTAAAAAAAAATCAGTTTTAATTTATACAGATGATAATACCCATCGGAGGGGCGAAAATATCTTCAAAGATGTTGACAGCAAGCAGGACAAAAAAATTAACACTGACATCAGCTTTAGGGAGCAGTAGTTTGGTGGCCAATGACAGTTGAAATTGAGATCAGGTGTTCAGGTGATATTTAACATATATTGATGGTTTAACGAGATATTTGTTAGCACACTGGCCAATGCTGGTTGCAATAGGCCCAATGTGTTTACTCATGACTACAAAGTTATTTAATGTACCTTTTTGCCACGGTGTGCCGTACTGAACATGAGTCCGTGAGTGAAACATCATGTTGCTTTTGACACAGGGTCCATCTGACACAGGGAAACTGAGTCACACCGCCTAATTCTAAATCCGGGACAGAGGGAATTGTGCAGTTTTGTAAGTTTGTCATCAGCGGAGATGGTGTAGATTGACAGAGTACCGGTCGGCCAGTCCAGGTACACTCCTACTTCCTACTCTGTCGGAGCGTGTGTCACACCCTGACCATAGTTTGCTTTGTATGTTTCTATGTTTTGGTTGGTCAGGGTGTGATCTGAGTGGGCATTCTATGTTGGATGTCTTGTTTGTCTATTTCTATGTCTGGCCTGAAGCAGGTGTTAGTCATTGTCTCTGATTTGGAACCATATTTAGGTAGCCTGGGTTTCACTGTGTGTTTGTGGGTGATTATTCCTGTCTCTGTGTTTTGCACCAGACAGGGCTGTTTTTGGTTTTCCACGTTTATTGTTTTGTAGTGTTCGTGTTTATCTGTTTTTATTAAACATGAATCAATATAATCACGCTGCGTTTTGGTCCGCCTCTACTTCACCTAAGGAAAACCCTTACAGCGTGAGGCGTTTACACCTACAGAAGTTTCCTCATGATTGTGCCAGGAAATGTACCATTCATCAAAGCAGCCCAGACTCCAGGACTTGTCATTGTCTCCAGGCCCAGAAGTCATTAAGCAATCCTCTCCTGCTGATTCCTGAATATGCTACTCCTATAACAGCTTCTCTCCCTCTCTACTCTGCGTCCCAGTAACAGCGGCCAGTCAGTCTGTGTTGGTAATCCTGTCTAACGCAGCCTTTCATTTTTCATTTATTGCATAGTAGAACTGCATAACTGTTGCTCTATACTTTCTTGAGGATAGAGTCCTATCCCTGGATCATTTCTACCAAATATCTACTGGCTACATGTGCTTATTAACGTCCTGTTTGAGGAAGACTGTCACTAACTAAAATGAAGTAACTTTAGATATCACTAGTAATCCCTTAATCCAGGTAATCACTCTAATTAACATTTATCCTTTACTCTCTCCAACAGTATAAATATATTGCTCTATGTATTCACGCTTCTCTTAGACAAGCAACACAGTACCTTACAGGTTTATTTTCTGAAACACTTACCGTGTCTGTTCTCTCCGTTTTAAACACGATGCTCTTCTCAGTATTCTCAAAATGTATCCGGAGATTTGAGATGTATGTGTAGAGATGTACGTGTATGTAGAGACGAACATTCCTTCCCCCCTCCCCCCACCCCCCCACACACATGTGACATGCCAAACCTGTACTGCTTCATTCCCTGCGTGATAACCATCGTTTTAACCATCCCCTTGCAGGCACGTGTGGTGGGCACTTTCATTGTCGTCTGATGTAATGCACATAATATCTACTGTATATCTCTACATTCTAAAACATGATAATAATAGTTTTCTTTATACACAGTTGAAGACACTATATATTTTTCTAAAACAAAATACATTTTCTTCCTGTAAGCCACAGTCACGGTAGTAAGGTCTGTCTGCATTGTCTAATCAAATCAAATCAAATTGTATTGGTCACATACACATGGTTAGCAGATGTTATTGCGAGTGTAGCGGAATGCTTACGCTTCTAGATCTGACAGTGCAGCAGTATCTAACAAGTAATACCTAATATCTAACAAATTACACCACAAAACCTAATACACACAATCTAGTAAAGGAATGGGATGAGAATATATAAGTATAAAATATATGGATGAGCAGTGACAGAGCGGCTAAGATGCAATAGATAGTAAGAATATATAGTTAAGGATACAGTATACAGTATATACTGTACATATGAGATGAGTAAATGCGAGATATGTAAACATTCTTAAAGTGGCATTATTAAAGTGACTAGTGTTTCATTCATTAAAGTGGCCAATGATGTCAAGTCTGTAGGTAGGCAGCTGCCTCTCTGTGCTAGTGGTGGCTGTTTAACAATCTGATGGCCTTGAGATAGAAGCTGTTTTTCAATCTCTCTGTCCCAGCTTTGATGCACCTGTGCTGCACCTGTACTGAACAGGCAGTGGCTTGGGTGGTTATTGTCCTAGATGATCTTTCTTGCCTTCCTATGACATCGGGTGTTACAGGTGTCCTGGAGGGCACGTAGTTTGCCCCTGGTGATGCGTTGTGCAGACCGCACCACCGTCTGGAGAGCCCTGCGGATGTGGGGGCGGTACAGTAGCTGTACCAGGTGGCGATACAGCCCAGGGATGCTCCCAATGCTCACACAGGATGCGCCCAATTGTGCACCTGTAAAAGTAAGTGAGGGTTTTCGGTGACAAGCCACATTTCTTCAGCCTCCTGAGGTTGAAGAGGTGCTGTTGCGTCTTCTTCACCACACTGTCTGTGTGCTTGGACCATTTCAGTTTGTCCCATGATGTGTACACCGAGGAACATAAAAGCTTCCACCTTCTCCACTGCTGTCCCATCAATGTATTTTTTTAAACCTTTATTTAACTAGGCAAGTCAGTTAAGAGCAAATTCTTATTTTCAATGACGGTGGAACAGTGGGTTAACTGCCTGTTCAGGGGCAGAAAGACATATTTGTACTTTGTCAGCTCGGGGATTTGAACTTAAAACCTTTCGGTTTGCTAGTCCACCGCTCTAACCACTAGGCTACACTGCCACCCCAGCACTGTTTGTATTCGGCCATGTTTCCAGTCGCCTTGCCATGATTAAATTCATGGTATCTAGTTAAGGAAGGTTTTAATAGCCACAGTGGGTACAACATCTCCTATACACTTCCTTATAAACTCGCTCACAGAGTCAGCGTGTACGTCAATGTTATTGTCTGAGGCTACCCGGAATATATCCCAGTCCACGTGATTGAAGCAATCATGAAGCTTAGACTCATTGGTCAGACCAGCATTGGATAGACCTAAGCACGGGCACTTCCTGTTTTAGTTTCTGCCTATAGGAGGGGAGCAACAAGATGGAGTCATGGGCGAATTTGCCAAAAAGAGGGCGGGGGAAGGCCTTGTATGCATTGTGGAAGTTAGAGTAGCAATGGTCGAGGGGGTTACTCGCTCGTGCACTGCAATCGATATGCTGATAGAATGTAGGTAGCCTTGATCAAAAAAAATACCTTTGTTAAAATCCCCAGCTACAATAAATGCAGTCTCGGGATATATGGTTTCCAGTTTGCATAAAGTTAAGTGAAGTTCCTTGATGGCCTTCTTGGTATCCGCTTGCGGGGGGATATACATGGCTGTGATGTTAACCGAGCGGATTCCTCAATAATATGGTTGGTATCTGATTGTGAGGATTTCTAGGTCAGGTGAACAAAAGGACTTGAGTTCTTGTATGTTGTTACAATTACACCATGAGTCGTTAATCATGAAACATACACCCCCGCCCTTCTTTTTACCGGAGAGATGTTTATTCCTGTCGGCGCGATGCACTGAAAATCCCGTTGGCTGTTTGGACTCAGACATCATGTCCCCAGCTAGCCATGTTTCCGTGAAACAGAGTATGCTACAATCCCGGATATCTCTTTGGAAAGCAACTCTTGCCCTGTTTCGTTGACTTTGTTAACTAGGGACTGGACATTATTAAAGTTATAAGACTAATATACTAAGAAGCAGTGGGTGCATACGGATCCTCACTAGAAGACCACTCCGGCACCCTCTCCTCCAGCAGCGTTGTTTTGGGTCGGCCTCTGGAATCAGTTCAAATGCCCTGGGAGGTGCAGGCAAAGGATCCGCTTTGGGAAAGTCATATTCCTGGTCGTTGTGCTGGTAAGTTGACATCTCTCTGATATCCAATCGTTCTTCCCGGCTGTATGTAATAACACTTAAGGTTTTCTGGGCTAACAATGTAAGAAATAATACATTAAAAAAAACAAAATACTGCACAGTTTCCTAAGGACTAAAAGCGAAGCTGCCATCTCAACACTAAAGGAGCATTAGATGGTGTATTTGGACCATTGTTTTATATATCCACACAACTAACAAACCTTACACATTAAATAAATCTGTGTCAGCTCCCTGCGGATTCTGGAAGTTGTCACAGTGGCACAGCTGGCATCCACATGGCACATCTGTAGCACGTTACACACAACTTTATCCTCTAGCTATAAACTTTCCCCAGGAAACATTACATGGAAACATCTGCTTAGATGGTTTGCATGTCTGCAATATACTTCAGAAAAACACATATAAGTACTGAGACATTCCTAATATGTACACCAGTATGTGGCATGCAATGTAATTCCTCATCAGCAGGTGGAGCCAGAGATTCATGAGAGGTGGTTCATGCTGATACCGCACTGTATTTATGTCATCTGAAGTAGACCAATAATCCTACTCGTTACAATTGTGTATAGGGGATGCCTGGGAAAGACATTTGTTCAAAGCACAGATGTTGTATGAAAAGACTGGTTCAGTTCTCAAACGAAATCAGTTCACTGAGCACTTTTAACCACATGGATAAAGTAGTGAAGAAACTGTGTAGCACAAAAACATGTTTTGAACCTTTCAATCACACAGACTGGGGAATCATCAAGCACAAGGTACTTGAGTGGAACCCCTGAGAAGGGCTGTCTGTTGGCGGTGACCCAGGTCAGTGCACGGGCATGGCCCTGGAGGGAGGGCGTCTGCTAGCCAACCGCTAAACACCTCAATTAAGCCTTTTATGACGAGCTTAGCTAGCAGCTAGCACAGGTGCAGGACAGGAAGCCAGCCTCATTAACCAAGGAAGAAGAAGAGGGGGAGCATGGGCCAGCGGTGAGGCCACTGTCGTCACATGTTATTGGAGGGCTGAATGAATGCCATTGTCCTTGCTCACAGAGAGGGAGAAGGGGGAGAAAGTGGAGGGGAGAGTTGACCAGTCTTAACCTCTTGCCGGGTAGAGCTGCGACTCTCTCAAGGACTCTTCAAAGCTCTTCAAAGTGCCTGGGACTGTCAGCTGTGTGGCTGACAGGGCCCAGGTCACATCATCCCAAATGGCACCCTATTCCCTATTTGGGGCACTACTTTTGACCAGGGCTCTGGTCAAAAGTTGGTTTGTGGGAAATGAGCGGTAATAGTGCAGGCTATGTCATCCATTTGTCCGACTGCCGTCGGCATCAAAGATCATACGACCAACTTGAATAAACACTTGGAGGTAAGGACAGCACTGGTGTAGAATATGAGCGATACGGATATCACTTTGACCTATTATTGATATCCACTGTAGCAATTGTGTGAATCACACGGCTGCTCTCTCAACGATTTGCACTTTACGAATTGTGGTTGTGGTAGATGGCTGTTCCCAAATCAATCATTGTTTATACAACCCGTGGACAGTCAGTGAAAAATGCGCTCTTGGTTGCTGCAGATCCCAGCCTATAGACTAAAGGTTTAAGGGAGTTCCTCCCTTGGAAACTTCTCCATGGCATTGTGCTCCACACATACTGTCAACAACAAGTTTAATTTAAGAAGACCACAAGAAGGGCTTTTATTTCTCAATCTAATTCATGCTGATTAAAAGAATACAATTCATAGGCCCAACGGACACGTGCTTAAACTCGCACACTTTTGATAGACTTTAGTAGCTGCAAATGGTCGAGATATCGAACTTGTCACCCATAGAGATTCTATTAAATGATTGACGTATTCTGATTCCTAAATCTATGGTGCCACCAACAAAAAATGTAAACAATAGGCCTGTAGCAAATGCAGCACATGGAATTCATTTTTCCCGTCATGCAAATGGCACTTTTTGGTACTGCTCAACGCATGCCGTTCCAGGAGAGCAGCATTTCTCTTTGAACCATGTTTTCAACTAATGACAGGAAACGTGACAGACTTTGGTTTTTGAATGTAAATACAGTGTCTTCAGAAAGCATTCAAGTCCCCTGACTTTTTCCACATGTTGTTGTGTTACAGGGTGGGATTCAAATGGATTGATGGATAATGGTGAATTCCACTTTGACCTTATGGGGTGCTGTGTGTAGATCAGTGACACAAAATTAGTGACACAAAATTAAGTGACATAAAATTAGTGGCACAAAAATCAGTGACACAATGAATCCATTTCAAACTCAGGCTTTAACACAGGAAAATGTGGAATAAGCCAAGGGTTGTGAACACTTTCTGAAGGCACTAATCGTTTAGCCTAATATTTTTATTCTCCGTATTGAAGTAGAACGCAACGGGTTAGAAGCCTACATCACCCATGAAGTAAAATTCAACATCCCATTCATAGCCATCAAACGTAAACTCTAACATTGATTTATCCTGCAATAGATGTCGTTCAATTGGTAACATTCATTTGTCTTCTTCTTCTAATGCCTCTTAAGGGGAAAGTCATCTAAAAGTAATTGAAAGTAATCAGACTATGGTAGTGAGTTACATTACCGATGAACATTTTGGACAGGTAACTAGTAACTGTAGTTTCCGTTTATAATCAAATAACTTAAAGCTGGAATCCTTAATGGTGAAACTGCCACGTCCGTTTGCGATGTTACAACAAACAAAGAAGTTACTGCAAACATCGAACACTGGTTGGTCCCTCGGACATCACCGAACACCGATTCCCCAACTACATAAAAAAACAACGTGCAGCCGTGAGGCGGACAATGGCACTGCTTCCCCTACTGCGGATTCCATCTTGAATGGTAAGGTCAAAGAGTACAAGCAGAGGTCGGCACATTTAGTAGGCTATATCTTTCCATTCTCTTGATTTTATGGAAATTGCTTTCTGACATTATAGTATAGAATAGCCATTAGATGGCAGGATTAGATCATCCTTTCAGACTGACAGCTGACATTGGCTTCATACACACACTCAATACAAATGGCTTTGTAATATGTGTATACGCATATCTCTTAGACTTTCTGGAACAAATCATGCTATATTTAATATAAAGCATAATCATTATTGATGCTGTATGTGTTGTATGTCAAGTTATGTTCCTCCTATTTCATTATTCAATCCAGCATAAATACCGCTGACATACTGTCCCCATTCCCATTCTTTCCGCTAGGTGGTGCTGTCTTCCAATGACCACCAACAAGAGTTTGCGAGAGATACAGTTCCTCCTGTCCAGTTTTCAGTTACCACTGCTATGTCAAAGATGCAATCAGCTCAATTAGAGGAAACGCTAGAGACCCGTAGTAGACATGTACAAATATCAATATGCACGACACCACCGGAGCGCAGCTATAACTCAGAGTACATCTGAGTACATCTGAGTACATCTGCCAGAAGACCACCAGGAGAAGCTGGATGTAAAGGGCGGATTGCTATGTTTATAAAGCCATTTGCATTTCAGCAAAGATCACTTGCATTCCAATCACCGAACGTTGCTATAAATGCCTACACCCATTGCACGTTCTTTGCAGCCAAACGACACGTATGGTGGAATGGCATGTATGGCCATTCTGTTTGGAAAATGATTTCCATATATCTTTATGAGTTTGAGTGTTCATGCCTGAAGATGATACATCCCAGATTGAAAATGTCATCGCTCTGTGTCCTAAATGGCACCCTATTACCTGTAAAGTGCACTACATTTAACCAGGGCCCCCCTAAAAAAAGTAGTGCACTACGTAGGGAACAGGGTGCCACTCGGAACGCAGGCGTGACTGTGTGTCACTGCCATGTTCTCCATCTGCAAGGGTTTAGAGTGAGGGGATGGTTCCGTTGTTGATTTGTGCAATGATCGTCCCAAACGAACCACACAGACGTCAGAAGCATCCCTAAAGAGGACGCATCCCAGTTTCACGGTCTACTCAGCGCCTTTCCCCTCGCACGTCAACAGTCAAAACCAGCACATACCCGGAATGCTTGGGAAACTCAACGCAGATTTGAAAGACGCACGGACTCAAACCCACTTGCTCGGATGAAATCATACGCCCGCAACTTCACGATACCCCGTCCACACACTTGGATGTGTGCAAACAATCCCACGTGTACATGAGCACGCGCGCACACACACACACACTGTATCTGCCACTAGAGATCCATCAAAAAGTGGCCTTGGACATTCTAACGGCACTTTTATTTTTTTTTTTTTTAAAGGTTGAAAGTCATGCGTCCTCCGATACACAACCCAACCAAGCCGCACTGCTTCTTAACACAGCGGGCATCCAACCCGGAAGCCAGCAAGAATATCCCTACCGGCCAAACCCTCCCTAACCCTGGACAACGCTGGGCCAATTGTGCGTCGCCCCCACGGACCTCCCGGTCGCGGCCGGTTGCGACAGAGCCTGGGCGTGAACCCAGAGTCTCTGGTGGCACAGCTGGCGCTGCAGTACAGCACCCTTAACCACTGCGCCACCCGGGAGGCCCCCCGGCTCTTTTCTTTGAGTGAAAGTAGCCGAAAGTAGCTGAAACCGTGTGCTTACGAGTTATGTTCTGGGTATGGAGAACCTAAACAAATACAAGGGTTCTCAAAGGAGCTGGCTTCTTTTCCTCCTTCCGTCTCTTTAGGGTTGAAGAGTTTGACAAAGGCAAACAAAATAAGGGCACAGTAAGCAACTTTTCCATGCCAGCAGCCCTGGACACAGCATGTAGCCTGGAGAAAGAGGGGTGGAGGGGGGACAGAGTCAGTCATAGAGGAGGGGGGGGGACACACACACAGATGGTAACACCTTGAATACGTCGGACTAAACCCACAGTGTGGCTCGGGGTCAAAGGGCACCGGAGTCGACAAGCGCACACAAACCTGAATGGAAGGCCAATTGTAGCCCCAATTGAAACAAGAGAACAGACAAACAATCCTCACTGGACTATAGTCAAAATCCACATGCAAATAACACCCAGTGGAAATAACTCTTACTGGCATGTTAAAGAGAGAGTTAACCTAAAATACAAAATGACATGTTACGTTGCGTATTCTGTAAGGAGTCTATGGATAAAGTAAGACAGCAACCCATTGGGTAAGGAAATCGATATGTCATTTTGTACTTATCCCTTTAACTTAGGTGGAATTTCACTGAGTTGCTTGGAGTTTTGGAAGGGTTTTATAACGGGTTTATCGAGACCTGAGCAATAAGACTTACTTTCTCGTGTCATTTCCAAGGTTCATTCTGTAAATGGCATCGCTGATCAAAAGTCCCGCCCCACAACCCCTTGCGTCTTGGCGAATGTAACTGTGGGGTGTTTTGTTTTGCGTCTCGATCGAAGTACCCTCCACTGAATAACAGTACATCCACAGGTGGTACAAATCCATTACAACCTTACAGTATATCATTCTGTGTGACCTCCATGGACAATCCAATGAGATACTGATGGGATACCCCCCGCCTCCCCCTTTTCATTTGCTGTGCGTGAATTACCCTTCGGGGACACTAAAGATCTATTGAATTGAATTCGATTGAACTGACATTTAATTGAAAATCCTGGTATTGAAAAGTCTGGCACAGTAAAAAAAAAAAAGATGTAGATGTGTCTTTATGATAGATCTACATGACAATATGGGGTATAGCTGTAGCCATGGAGATGGCCTCGTTTAGCAGTGTATGTACGTATAGCTCCTCGTTACCAACATTCAATGGATCAAAAGTGATTAGACCTTCGGCTGCAACGGAAAGCTGCAGTTTTACGATGCAAATCACAAACACGCACAAAAAAGGGGGGTTGATATGCAAAACTGGGATTCATTAATGGAATTATCCCCCGAGTCTGAGCTGGAGGCATGGCGCCACATGCAGAATGGGTTCTGAGTCCGAAATTGCACCTTAATCCCTTCATAGTGCTCCTCTTTTAACCGGGGCTCAAACAGCCATTTGGGACTTATAGTCTGGGCCTTCTAGAATCAGCCCAGTCAGTACAATCACCAACCTGACTAACAGAGTACTCTGACTGGGACCCATGTTAATAAAGAGTCTCAGAATGCTGTTCTAGGATCAGGTCATCCCCGGCCATGTGTTCTTATCCATTATGATCTGATTGTAGATCAGCACTCCTATTCTGATACACTGATCAGGTGTTCTCAACCAGACAGTCAATAAGCACACTTTAAAATAATATCAGAAATAGTCTAACCAACATTCTGAAATTACTTTTTCAGTTGGCAATGTAAATCAACATTCTGAAAAGAGTTTTAAAGTAGCCATGCAAGGTTTGATGAGTCATGACGATGAGTAGCAACAGATAGCGTTTTAGCCTCGAAACCTTTGTTATATCGTCCTATTTCCCATACACACTCAACACCAACGGTTGGATAGAGAGAGAATCTATGAAGCAAGGGCCCGGGCCCGCTAATTAACCAATTACTAGCACTAATTGCTGGTCTCCTGAGGAGAGGTTAAGGAGTGGGATCAGGGACTCCCTGTGCGCCACTGGCTGGCTGTCTGCCACCGTGTCATCCATCCTGGGGCCTAATCGAGTTATCATATCAACAAATATCTCATCAGGGGCCCCGCGCCTGACACTCCCAGAAAGAGACACAGAGGGGGACGACAAATTTCCAGCAGCAGGACACTGGAGCTCGCCTGCCAGGCTGGATGAAAGGGTACCTGCAGCCCCCGGTCAAGCTCCCGTTGGGAGGAACACTCACGCTGGGCAACACGGCCACAACTCTACCCCTCTGCTCTGGAGGTTGGGGGTGTGAGGGGGTTAGTAGAGGAATGAGGATCAATGAGGAATAGAAGGAGGACATTATTTAGTGGTGACAAACAATGACTAGGGAGAGCACACAATGTGGTGGCCATGCAGAGTTTGGAGGGGCGCGCAGGGGGAACCCTGTGGTTGTGAGACTGGGGGGGGTCAGGGTTATAAGGGCCGTGTGGCCCCTGACTGGGAGGAGGTTAATGTACTGTTAATCTGGGGTCAGGGACGCGCCTCAGACCCTCATACATCACTCACTGACAGCAGCAGCACTCACTGATGACCATACCAAATCCTCTGTCATAAATTCTTGGCGGCTGCATGAATGAGGCTCTCTCATCTCTCTCATCTCTCTCATCTCTCTCTCTCTCTCACTGACCGACGCTAGTTGATGGCTTTCATTCTCAGAAAAGAGCCTTTGCGCGTGCACTTTCTAGCTGAGGTGAACAAAAAAACAGCTGATTGATCAAAATTCGATGCTTGCGGAATACATCGAAGTGGTAGGGTAATGGCAATGGCTTCAAGCAAGTGTGAACGAGTGAGAACAAGAATGAAACAAGCATGAAAAGGAGCATGTCTGTGCATGACAAGCTATATCTAGTCAAGACAATGAAATAACTCTTCGATTGTTGTGTTGAAACATGAAGTTAAACCCAACTAAACTAACTGAAGTGCTAGATAGAACTGCAAGGTGATTCATCGAGGTTGAGAACATTTTGTTATCTCACTCTTTAAAGGAAAAGGTGATGAGTCCGGTGTCGAGAGAGAGAGAGAGAGAGAGAGAGAGAGAGGAGAGAGAGAGAGGAGAGAGAGAGAGAGAGAGAGAGAGAGAGAGAGAGAGAGGGGAGAGAGAGAGAGAGAGAGAGAGAGAGAGAGAGAGAGAGAGAGAGAGAGAGAGAGGACAGAGAGAGAGAGAGAGAGAGAGAGAGAGAGAGAGAGAGAGAGAGAGAGAGAGAGAGAGAGAGAGAGAGAGAGAGAGGAGAGAGAGAGAGAGAGAGAGAGAGAGAGAGAGAGAGAGAGAGAGAGAGAGAGAGAGAGAGAGAGAGAGAGAGAGAGAGAGAGAGAGAGAGAGAGAGAGAGAGAGAGAGAGAAGAGAGAGAGAGAGAGAGAGAGAGAGAGAGAGAGAGAGAGAGAGAGAGAGAGAGAGAGGAGAGAGAGAGAGAGAGAGAGAGAGAGAGAGAGAGAAGAGTGTGTGTGTGTGCGTGTGTGCCTGCCTGCCTGCGTGTGTGTGGTGAAATGTTCCATGGAAGCCAATTCCACATTTCTGTGTGGTCAAAGAAAAGTGTGTGTTTGTGTTTCTCTTGCTGACGGTGCATGCAGGCGTGAGACTGAGAATTCCCGGGAGGCACAGGGGTGTGATAAGGAGAAAGATCAGGGAGATGAGGTGGGTTTTTGGCTTAATGCACATCCAAATGTTTGGCGTGGTCTCTCACCACACCATCCTAGACCCCCATTCCCCTTCACACACACACACACACACACACACACACACACACACACACACACACACACACACACACACACACACACACACACACACACACATCCTTCACATGATTCACACACACCCATATCAACAATGGAACTTATCCAGATACCATCAGAGTTTTCTTTTTTTTCCAGCTGGAGAAAAGATTTTTATCATGAAAAGTGCTGAGGTATAGACTTCTTCTGTGCTTAGCAACAAGCCTCTGACCTCACCACTCGTTACTGCCTCTTACGGGCCCATTAATTGAATTACCTATTCATCGAAAAGTAGAGACTGCACGGAATTAGCCTCTCCCGCTCTGCTACCTCTTAATGTTAAGAGCCTCCTTTATGCCTTCTTGACTGCTCTCTATTGAGCCTTCCTCTCTCCTCCCTGGGAGTGGAGTGTTGCGGAGGGCAGGGCAGGTATGGAGCAGCCCAGAGGGGGGCTGACCTCTGGCCCTCACTCTGGAGAGGGACTCAGGCCCCATCCAGCCATCACAATGCAGGCAGGACGCAGCCCTCCGTGGCTGCCTGCTGATCCCCACAATGAGGCCCTTTGGCTGGGCCGCTGTGGGCAGAAAGACCCCCTGGAGCTCCAGCCGCCATCCGGAGGTCTTTCACTGCTCTCCCTATTTCGGCCAGGGCCAAACTTCCAGTCAGAGGAGGGGGGTTCACACAGAAAGAGAGGGAAACTCTCTTTCTGAAATAATGAAGGAGATACAAGAGGGACAATGGTCTTTTAGAGGGGCATCTTAACCCGCAACAAACAGTGTCAACATCTGTGGTGGTGGAGGACACAATGTCCGCTCCGAGAGAGAAAAAAAGCCTTTCCTTCTGGGCAGTCAAAGTGAAAAGGCTACAGTGTTTGTTTTTTTTGTTTTGTTTATGAGAGGGGATTTGGTCGAGTCTTTGGCCCATCTCTTTTCAGCGGCAGTTGAACCGCACCGTGATGCTCCATGGACGACTTTGTCTCACTCGAGAGCCGGAGCCAAAGATGAAGTGAAGCTCGGAGAGCGGGAGCTTTCTTCCCATGGGGCGAAGCAGATTATTGTCATACACGTCTAGTAAAACGCATCAAAGTCCCTGGGGGAGTGTGGCAGGGTGGAGATAGTGCGGGATGATGTGTGTGTCTGAGTGTGTGTGTGTGGGGTGGGGGGGGGGGGGGTTGTGCAAGGACACATGGTGTGCGTGTGTTGAGTATGTGTGTGTGTGGTGCGGCCACACGCTAGCCCAGACGTGTGGGAGTGTAATAGCTTTTCAGGGGGGAGAGACGGTCGGTCACAGTCCCTCTCTCTCTCTCTCTCTCTCGCTCTCTCTCTCTCTCGCTCTCTCTCTCTCTCTCTCGCTCTCTCGCTCTCTCTCTCTCTCTCTCTCTCTCTCTCTCGTGTGGTCACCCCTCAGACATGCTAATGCTAACCTACAGTGCTGTAGTGACGTAAAGACCCTCTTCATCTCCTCCCACCTCAATGTGAAAGGGACGATTGACTGTGCCGCGGTAGGCTGCAGCCTCATCCCACTCAACCCAATTTATCAGTTGCCGCCAATTGGGCCTAAGTGAGAGCTTATGGGGATCCAGGTGCTTCCCATTAATTCTGCTTTGTTGTGGAGGGGAGGATAGCGGAGGAAGTGCGTGTCCCTGTCCCGACATGTCTGTCTGTAGGAGTTATATGATGCCACCACACGCTGACTGGCACAGCAAACCTGTCATGACGCGGTTCCATTTAGTTTTTTACACCAAGCAACAAATGGGTTTCTGCTGTTTTTTACTGGGAGGAACTTCCTTGGTGGTCAGTCAGATCTGGAAGGTTGTGTGTGAGACCACAATGCCTATTCCACCCATGCTCTACCAAGGTTTTCCAGCACACAGCGTTTGACCTACTACAGTAGCTAAGGGAGGAAGCCTTTTAGGTACTAGCCAAACAAAAAAAAAACACAGAGAAGTCGCTCGGAGTCCTGTGGTCACCTGAGTGGAGTTTAGTAGTCGGCTGACTGTCTCGCCCCTCAATTCCTCCTCTCCCTCTCAGACACACATGGACAGGCAGACGGATGGAGTGACGGACGGACGGATGGACAGACAGGCAAACAGAGGGACTTAATCTCTACAAGCAGTGTGGACCGTTCCTGTGACATGGGGGATAACCACTCCAACACTCCAACACATTGAAAGGCTCGTCAAAGAACTCAGCCTCTTTGAGCGGCATTAGCTGTCGGCCCCCTGAGCAGTGGATGCCTGCGCGGCTTTAGCATGCCACTGAACCAGGCAGTAATGTTCATTACCCGAACCCGAGGGAGGGGAACACCTTTGTTCACCCGGGAGAGCCCGGGCAGCATTAGGGATGACTGACCTGTAGCTAATGGCGCTGGGTGAGAGAACGAGCGGAGATGAGGGAGAGACGGAAGGGAGACGGGGGGGAGATGAGAGGGGTGCCCTCCAAATGATAATCTCTTGTATTCCCCCCGCGGTGCTCCTCATTTACCCCCCCCCCCCATTGGCGCCTAAGCTCCTTATCGCCCAAATTACAATTATTGCCAGAGAATCCCATACACCCCTCTGCTCCCTCACGTCCCCCGTCCACCCCCTGGAGAGGTAGGCCCGCTCTGGGAAG